>NC_067400.1:408047658-408368908 GCF_016432865.1 Antechinus flavipes
CTGAAATCTCGACTTGTAGCATCTTCACTCTCCGAAGAACACTTCTGCCACCAGCCAGCCAAGTGGAAAATATTCTGCCTTGCCTCGGAGAGAGGGCTTCTGGCGTAACTCTACTGAAATCTGACCGAGAGCTTCTGTCTGTTTCTTTTATCCAAGAGGGAGGAATTGTGGGATACGAGAGAGAGGGATTATGGGTTTTCTCCCATAGTGCTCTCTGGCCCAACGAGCTTCAAGGGAGGTGTGAACTCATTGAACTTAGTTCTACTTAGTACCTTGTTTCAGGTTCTGCCCAAAACATCTTCTTGTAAGATTAGATCAACTCTAATTAGTTAGCAGTTAGTAAGGATTCCAACATCTCCCCCTTTCTTTTGTTTTAAAACATAGGGGGTTTCTGAGGGGGTACACATAAATCCATCAATATGGGCCAGAACTTTGTAACAGATATACATGGTATACATAAATCCATCAATATGGGAGGCATTATACATAATTTACAAAAGCATACAGCAATATAACACAGGCTAGTGGTAATGTAACAAATAACATGAATCAACATGAAAATTTAACTACTGCAAAAGTCTCATCAACAATCTTTCATCTCAAGAAATCCAATGATTCTTGCAATTGCTTAAAATACATAAGCACATAGTAATATAACACAGGCTAGTAGTAATGTAACAACATAAATCGACCTGAAAATTTACAAATGTCCATAAGTCCTAGAAATAGTCCATAAGGAATCCATTGTCCATTAGTTCATGCGCCAGGAATCTAATAATTCCTGTAAGCTCTGAAGTACTGCAAAAGTCTCATCAACAATTTTTCATCTCAGGGAATCCAGTGATTCTTGCTGGTTTTTCAGGAACTAAAAGCTGAAGATTTTAAAGTTCTTTGACAGTCTCCTTATCAGCCATCTGATTCTTTCTCCATCTGTGGAAATATAAGCAGATCTTCTTCCCCAAGCAGTTAACCTATCTAATTCTCTTCTATTTACCACTTTTGGGATTTCTCCTCATCATCTGGTAATTACATTGGAGCTTTTTGCATTGGATATTGTCTTGTTGTCTTAAAAGGCCTGTATTCTTCCCAACGGTAATCCTGATTGCTTTTCTGTTGGTTGATGACATCAGAGTTCTGAATTTCTAAAGTCTCTCTGGGTGTAACCTCAGCTGCTATCATGCCCCACCTGTCCTTTGATTGATACTTTAGAGCTGGGCCCTGCCTCTCATTCCTCTGGGTCAATATACATTTAGAGGCCCAGTGAAAGCCTCGGTTACATTTTGGACATGGGGTTTTAGGTTTTCTCTCACCCTGTCTTCTCACTCTATCTCCATATCTACAATGAGCTCTCAAATGTCCAACTTTTCCGCAATGAAAACATCGACGAGTTTCTCTAGAATTCCTCTGCCAAGAAGGACCTTGTCTTTCCATGTTCATCATAGTCTGGGCATAATAAGCATTTGTGCCCACTGTGGCACAGCGTCTAATGATCTCCTCTAAAGGAGCATTTTTGTCTAGCCCCCATATAATTCTCTTGCAAATCTCATTGGCATTTTCCTTAGCCAAATGTCTAGTCATTATTTCTGTTGCTGCATTGTCTCCAATGGTTCTTATTACAGCTGTTTGTAAACGTCCCACAAAATCTGCAAAAGGTTCGTTGGGACCTTGCTCTATTTTTGTGAAAGCATTATTTCCATCTTTCTGTCCAGGGAGAGAATTCCAAGCTTTTATTGCAGCCTTAGAAATTTGCTCATACACTGTTATGGGATAATAAATCTGTTCTGAACTCTCTGCATACTGACCTTCTCCAGCTAGTTGGTCAAAAGCAACTTGTACAATAGCTCCTGTTTGCCTATTGCGTTGGGCTTGAATCCTACATAATTCATGAAACTCTGAAAGCCACAATAAATTTTGTCCGGTTCTAGACAAGTTTTTGTTATGGATTTCCAGTCATTCGGGGTTAGGATTTCATAAGACAAATTATCTAGTAACATCTTCACATAAGATGATGTAGCCCCATAAAGAGTGCAACCCTTTTTCAAATCTTTAATTTTTTCCAAATTAAAAGGAGTGTATCTTCTCCTTTTTTGACCTGAGGAGTTGAGCTCTTCAATCACAGGATCCTCTCCAACCAATTTCCATTCATTTAAATCTAATTCCTTATCAAGAGAGAAACAAGGACATATGTCCTTTACAGTTTGTAAAAATTCAGTGATTTGCTGTAAACTTATAATTAAACCTTGGCTTTCCATAATTTTGACAATGCTCTCTAAACATTTTCCTTGAACAGAAACAGGCTGTTTTCTAAATATCTGTCCCATCTTAGCTGAAATTCTACTTTAACTCTTCTAACAAAATTTCTTTGTTGCACTCACCCTAATTTCTGGGTTGAAGATTCTTTTCCACTGGATCAGGATCAGAGGCTTTTCCACTGGATCAGGATCGTAGCTTTTCCACTGAAATCCACTGAGGGGTCTGTTAGTCCCTGTTCAGGCGCCAAAATGTTGGAGTTCAAATGTGGGGTTCTTGTTCTTCTATAAAATATTATAAAAGTTCTCTCTGGGTGCCTTCCCTGGAATCAGGATTTTGTCGGTCCCTGTTCGGGCGCCAAAATGTGGTGATCTTTTTCTTCTAGCCCGGTTAGCTTAGAGGCCTATCTCTCTGCTTGGTTCCAAGAGCTCTCTCCGAATGTCACCAAATCCAAAGGTCTGGTCCTTCAGCCTCTGCCTCTGCTTTCTTCAGCCTCCAGCCAGCTCCACTCTTCATGTCATTCCGCTGAAATCTCGACTTGTAGCATCTTCACTCTCCGAAGAACACTTCTGCCACCAGCCAGCCAAGTGGAAAATATTCTGCCTTGCCTCGGAGAGAGGGCTTCTGGCGTAACTCTACTGAAATCTGACCGAGAGCTTCTGTCTGTTTCTTTTATCCAAGAGGGAGGAATTGTGGGATACGAGAGAGAGGGATTATGGGTTTTCTCCCATAGTGCTCTCTGGCCCAACGAGCTTCAAGGGAGGTGTGAACTCATTGAACTTAGTTCTACTTAGTACCTTGTTTCAGGTTCTGCCCAAAACATCTTCTTGTAAGATTAGATCAACTCTAATTAGTTAGCAGTTAGTAAGGATTCCAACAGTTCTTCCTTTTATTTTAATCATCATTTAGCTCAACAAATTGTTTCATTTACCAATTTACCAATTTATTTTGCTTCCTTACTCAGTCTTACCAACCACATTGTCTTTTTCTTCTCCTTGAACCCTTCTTTTTGGATCTTTACTCTATATCCCTTCCTCTCATCTTGAAACTTTCTACTAAAACTTGTACATTAAAACTTATAAATTAAAAAGATGTGCAAATTGGCCCTCAAATTTTCATTAGTTTTCCCATAGTTCTCCAAATTTCTCTTTCCCAAAATTCAATATTTGGCCTTCTTCACAACTTCCTATGCCATTAGTACCTAAGTGACAAGGTGGATAGAAACTAAAGTCAGGAAAACTTAAATTTGCATCTTGCTTTCAACACTTTCCCAAGCCAGTCAGTTAATCTTTTTCAGTCTCACTTTCCTCATTAACAAAACGAGACCACAATACTTATCTCAGAGGGTTATTGTAAGGATAAAGTAATATATGTAAAATGCTCTGGAAAACTTAAAATGCTATGTAAATGTTAACCATTTTACAAATCCCCTCTGTAATTTACTTCTCTTTATTCACCTCAGTTCTTGTCTTTATAATTTTATTCTTGAAAATGTATCATTCCTTTCAAACTGACCTTCTCTTTAAAATATTATTCCATTGGATCATACCAATCAGTAGATATTCTTATATTTTGTTTCCTAATTATAATTTTATTTTAATTCACAAATTTATTTCTCCTACCTTCATATAGAATCTTGCACATTTACCCCCCCGTTCATAAATATTTTAACTACTATCTTTACACGTTTCTCCTTTTGGAAGGTCATTTAGATTGACCTTCATTTATATTTTTGAGAGATACAAATATTTATCAGCCATCTGACTTATTAATCTTCTATATAAAGAAAAAAAAAGGCCTACACCATGGGTTTAACGCCATCCTCTTTTACATTATTCTTTAAAAATAAACATTTGGATGGAGTCATTTTGTTTTCCAGAAGAATTCAATTAGGAAAAAAAATTTAGTTAGCAAAGAAAACTCCATAACTCCATGTCTTCATAATTGCCAGCATATGTATGTTTGTGCACATATGTATATGCACAGAATGAAGAGGTCTCAACTATTATCACTCTCTTGCTTTTGTATTTGTATCCTTAGCACCTAGCACAACATCTGCCACATAGCAGTTGTCTCATAAACATTTTTTAATTGATTACAAGACTTAATACAATCTAAATCTAAATCTCATCACATCGTACTTGCATAAGTAATCACCATTGTTATACAGATATGGTTTTTATGGATGCATCAATGGTCCTACTCTACAAGGGAATCTGGATTTAATTTTAAAACCCTTTTATTTTCTGAACATCTGCAAAATATTCTACCCCTTTGGAGAATTATTCAAAGGCTAATGGGCCTTTGAATGGGTCTTCAATTCTAACAGTCTCTTCTACTTTTTAGCTTTGGTTTTCATTTTTATTCAAATAATTTTATTTTATTCAAATATTTCAGCCATAGAATGGCTATATGAGCTCCTTGGTATGGGCACTTTCTCAGACAGTGGAGAGTACAATCCATCCATGCTTTCTCTTCTTGTGCAATTCTGGTCCACATTCTCCAATCAATTGTTCATAGAGCATCTATGCAAGGTGTTAAAGGTTTTTTAAATTTGTGGGCACTATATAGCCCATCTGTCCATCTGGTATCCCCTATTTACCTTCATGACTGGCCCCTTCTCTTTCTAATCACATAGTCTCTGGGTGATAAAGCAAACTAGGTAATTATAGCAACTTACTTCTATATCCTCATATACTAAGTATTTTAATCATTTAAAGTAATAAGGTAAAATGGTTATTCTATTTCATTATTTGTTTGGTAACTAATGAATCAATTAACTATGGCTAGATAAAAGGACAAAGGAAGGATATAGTTCACTTATGCAGATAGAAAAAATAAATATATCACAATATTACAATGTTTTCATCTTACCTTCCCAAACATATCCATTAGGATAATAATAATATTTCACAATAATATTTCACAATAAAATTCCAATGTTTAATATTAACTTGGGGGAAATACAATTATTGGCAGTAAAAGACCAGAACATAGAATACCAGAGACATATCTAGAATGGGACTTTGTTTACAATGAATGGTATGTGGGGATGTGGGGAAAGGGGAGGTGAATTTGAACACAAGATTTTGCAAGGGCTAATGTTGAAGAATTGTTCATGCATATGTTTTGAAAAATAAAAAGCTTTAATTTAAAAAAATATTTATGGAAATTTAGGCCTTATCTTCTAAGCATGCCTTTAAATTATTCTTAAAGGTACAAATTTCAGTTAGTATTAGAGAAGAAGTATACATCTGCAGAGAACATTTCAGTTCAATGTTATCATTTTTGTCATAGGCAAGAACTATTTCAGGTATTGACTAGAAAATGAAGGATCTCAATGTCCCTCCACACTGAAGGTTATTAGAGACAATAAAGGGTCCCTTAAAAATGAAATTATAGCTTCAATCAATAAGGGGGAAAATGTAACAAATTTACAGTGGTAGGGGAAAATTTCATTCTTGTCAGGAGATAAAAATTGAAGAAATAATTAGAGAATTGAAGATTGTGACATTGAAGAAGAATAGAAGAAAAGCAAGGCAATTTTATGATTCTTGAAGTTAAATATATGAATACACACACAGTTAAGCCTCTTCCTGAGTAGAAGGATATTTTGATTAGGAAGCCATTGCTTGTCCTCCAAGGAATGACAAATAGAACTATAGATGTTATCATATAAGAAAAATGCAGGAAGAAGTAGAAGAGAAAAAAGAACAAGAACAAGAACAAGAAAGAGAAAGAAGTAGAAAAAGAAGAAGAAAAGAAGGAAGACGCAGAAGCAAAAGAAGAAGAAGAAGAAGAAGAAGAAGAAGAAGAAGAAGAAGAAAAGAAGAAGAAGAAGAAGAAGAAGAAGAAGAAGAAGAAGAAGAAGAAGAAGAAGAAGAGAAGAAGAAGAAGAAGAAGAAGAAGAAGAAGAAGAAAAGGAGGAGAAGCCACCATATAATGTATTTTCCACTATATCAGTTATACTGGGACACCACCTAAGAGTCCCTTATCTTTCTCAGGGAACAGAACATCTTTATCCACAATTACCACAAGTATAAAGTGAATAGGCTACTTTACTCTTAACACAACTTTACAGTGATTGACCTCTCCTTTTGATCACTGATATGAATTTGTCCCAGGTTTAATAATTCCTAGTTGAGGTCCTGCATGAGTCCAGCTTTATCTTAGTTGTGGGAATGAAATCATTCTCAAGCAAAGCAACTTAAAGATCCAGGCTAGGACTGGGGCATGTTGGATCAAGGAGAATAAGCAAACTTTACAAAAGATAAGACAATGCTGGAGAATCACACAGAGGAAGCTAACAACTTGACACTGTGATTTATCACCTAAAAGTGACTATCAGGGACTGTCCCTCATAAGAGTAACATGTGGTGCCTTCATTTTGAAATTCAGTTTTTGACATGCATCACCAAACCATGTTAGTTTGGTATAAGTGATTGACTTACTAAGAAAATCTCAGGTTTCCTCATCTTTAAAAAGGAGGATATTGAACTTACATCATGATTTCTCAGATACCATCCCTTTTTAACATTCTATCAGACTATGGATTTACAGAAATTACAATTTTAAATTAAATTATTTTAAACTATATCATTTGATGTATTTTATTCAAAAACATTTCTCTAAGCATATCCTAAGTAATCCATTCTCTGCTTATCATGTACTAGGCATTCTTGATTAACTTTTATTAAAAAACAATAGCTTTTTATTTTCAGAATATATGCAAAGATACTTTTCAACATCGACACTTGTAAAACCTGATGTTCCAAATTTTTCTCCCTCCTTTCCCCCAACTCCTTTCCATAACAGCAAGCAATCTAAAATATGTTAAACATGTGCAATTCTTCTATACATATTTTCACACTTATGCTGCACAAGGAAAATCAGATAAAAAAAGAAAGAAAAATGAGAAAGAAAACAAAAAGCAAGTAAACAACAACAAAAAAGATGAAAATACTATATTGTGATCCACACTCAGTGCCCACAGTCATTTTTCTGGATGCAGATGGCTCTCTCCATCACATCTATTGGAATTAGCTTGAATTACTTCATTGTAAAAAATAAAAGTCATATATCAGAATTGATTTTCATATAATTTTGTAATTGCCATGTATAATGATCTGGTTCTGCTCACTTCACCTAACATCAATTGATGTAAGTCTCTCCAGACCTTTCTGAAATCATCCTGCTGATTGTTTCTTATAGAATAATATTCTATAACATTCATATACCATAACTCATTTAGCCATTCTCCAAAGATGAGCATTCATTCAGTTTCCAGTTCCTTGACAACTACAAAAAGGGCTGCTACAAATATTTTTGCACATGTGGGTCTTTTCCTATTTTTATGTTCTTTTTGGAATACAGGCCAAGTAGAAACACTGTTGGATCAAAGGGTATGCACAGTTTAATAGCGCTTTGGGCATAGTTCCAAATTGCTCTCCAGAATGGTTGAATCATTTCACAACTCCACTAACAATATATTAGTGTTCCAGTTTTCCCATATCCTCTCCAACATTTATCATTATCTGTAATATTAGTCAATATGAGGAATGAGAATTGTTTTAATCTGCATTTCTCTTATCAATAGGGATTTAGAGCATTTTTTTTCATGACTAGAAATAGTTTTAATTTCTTCATCTGAAAATTCTATATTCATATCCTTTGACCCTTTATCAATTACAGAATGTCTTATCTTCTTGTAAATTTGAGTCAATTCTCTATATAGTTTAGAAAAGAGACTTTATCAGAACCCTTGGATGTAAATTTTTTTTTCCCAGTTTTCTGCTTCCCTTTTAATCTTGGCTGCATTCTCAATTAACTTTTTTTATTCACCTCAAATTCTATATATTAATTGATTTTTCCTTTTTATTTGTGAGATTCACTTGGTTTATAAGACATTTAATATACTATGGCTAGTATTATGAGATATAAATCACACACACACACACACACACATGCACATGCGCACAAATAATGAAAATTCAGAAAAAAAAAAGTCAAAATTTCCTGCAAATTGAAGTATGTTACAGTAAAAGCTACAGTTTGGGGATATTATTATAATTGGAAACAACATTCTAGATACTCTATATCATGTATTTATTTACTCTGTGCCAGACATTGTACCAGGTACTTTGAATATACACAAACAAAAATAAAAATTTTAATGCTTAAAGAATTTATGCTTTACTGAGTTTATAATATGTAAAATATATAAGTAAACACATGATATTTTGAGGTAGAAATGAATATTAATTTTAGTGAAAATTAGGAAAGTCTTCCAACACAGATAACATCTGAGTTTAGCCTTGAAGAGCATCAAGGATTTGAAAAGATAAAGAGAAAGTATGAAGGATATCTCCCAGTGATGGGAGACATTCTGTACAGAGGAAGAAAAATACTGAGTTTGGCAAATAAGGCCAATCTGACTGGAATGTAGAGGATGTGAGAGTAATCAAAATTTAATAAGTCTGGAAAGATAGATCAAAGCTTTAAATGTGGAGAACTTTAAAGCCAAGCTGATGAATTTTCATTATTGCTAAAAGCTATAGTAGGGGGCCATAAGATAATTTTGAGACATGACAATTGGTTTATAAAAATTATATTTGGTAGCCCTCATAATAGATGTACTAATCTTCCCTATACATTGATAATGAAGTTGACAAATGCACTGCCAAAACTAGCTCAATGTTTAGAAGACTCTGAAGGAAAGTGTGGGAAAGAGCAGGTATTAGACTGCCTACCAAACTGAAGGTCTATGGAGCCATGTGCTGCCCTCATTGTTGTATTCTTGTGAAACCTCAATAGTCAACCAGTGCCACATCAGGAAACTGAATTGCTTTTATTTAAATTGTCTTGGGAAGATTTTGAAGGTCACCTGGCAAGATAGGTACTGGATGCTGAGATCCTTTCTTGAGCTATACTGCCAAGTATTCAAATTCTACTGTAGAGAGTATGACTGAAGGGATGGCCACAATAATTTGAATGCTAAATATATGTTTGCCTAAAAAACTATTTGATAGAGAACTCACACAAGGAAAAATACTCATATGTTGGTCAGAAGAAGATACAAGGACACTCTCAAGGTCTCTTTAAAGAACCATGCAATTGATTGTGTGACATGGGAGACATTAGCATAGAACCACCAATCATGGCATGTCTGCATCAAAGAAGGAGCTGTGCTCTATTAGCAAAGCAGAATTACAGTAGCTCAAAAGAAACATGAGATGTGGAAATTTAGAGAATTTACCCCAAATATTTACATGGACTATTTGTGCTCCACTTGTGATAGGCAGAGCATGCTGAGCTCATCTTGGTCTGATCAGCCACAATTGACCACTGTAAGTTGAATCCTACACAATGATGTCATTTTGGTTCTCTTAAAGAATGATGACAGATAATTCTTTGGTAGCTATATGTAGGATGGAATGAAGAGGAAGGACTCTAGAGGCAGGGAGACTAATTAGAAGGACAGTATAATAGTCTAAGCAATACTTAGACTATTAGTCTCAGTTTGAGGAGAGGGAAATAGTACCAATTCAAGAGATGATGTGGAGTAAGCTTCAATAGCATCCAGCAACTAATTGAATAGAGGGAAAAATGATGACTACATGAGGGCACTCCTGAATGACTAATGGTTCCCTCAATAGAAATCCAGGAAAGTTTAGAAGGCTGGGGAATGCATTATTTAAAAGCTGTTAAAAGTAGCACACCTAATTAAGTGGAAGAGTTTAGGCTAGGATATGTTTCCTTATTTCCAATCTAGTCATACTTCTACCACTAATACCTGAATGTGGCAACATAGCTACCTCTAAAATTTTTGAGATCAAATTGCCAATGATTCAAGGGTATGGGTCTATCTATGTTTCCCCTTCTCCTTCACTACTGGTAATTACATGGGGTGTGGGAAATAAAGCAGTGGACTTCAAGTCAAAAAAATCTGAATTCAAATCCTGGGACATTTACTGGATGTGCGACTCAAAACAAGTCATTTAACCTCTCTAAACCTCAGTTTTCTGATCTTCAAAATTAAGATAATTAATAGTACCTGATTCCCAAAATTATTGTGAAAAACAAAATGTGACAATATAGGTAATATACTTTGCAAATTTTA
Organism: Antechinus flavipes; assembly: GCF_016432865.1. Taxonomy (NCBI): domain Eukaryota; kingdom Metazoa; phylum Chordata; class Mammalia; order Dasyuromorphia; family Dasyuridae; genus Antechinus; species Antechinus flavipes. The sequence goes on from NC_067400.1 coordinate 408,058,028, forward strand.
AAGTGAAACATAAATTTAGTTTTTAAAATTCTAAAATAATTCAGTTATTTCTTTCCAATAATTGACATACTTAGAAATCAGTTATTCCTTAATAATCAGGATTAATGCCAAAATATTGTGGTTTAGGTTTTTGTTTTTGCTATTTGCTCTAATTTGTGAAAGCTAAAATTGTCTTTAAAGAAAGTCAACTTATCAAGTGCTCTGTTACTAGAAGAATGAGATTTTCAGCATATTTTTCATTAAAATCCTTTATGATTGCTCTAAGTACTGATTTTGTAATATATATTAGGAAAGCATTATTTTCTATACCCTTCTCCTGAGCAGATGATCTACAGTTTACATGCAACAAGATCATTTCTTTCTTTTTTTACCTTCAACTAAATGCTATTCATCTTACTTGTGGGTTTGGAAATAAGGTTTTATTCTTCCAACTCCTTTATTAAACATGGAGTTTTGTGTGTGTGTATGTGTGTGTGTGTGTGTGTGTGTGTGTGTGTGTGTGGGTGTGGGTGTGTGTGTGTGTAATCCCTTGCTATAGTCATATTCCATTAATATGTCACTTCCTGTCAGTTTCTAGTGTGGAAACATTTAGTTTCCTTTCATTTAAAACAGAAAATATGAAGTGAAAAAAATATTTCTCTGATCTAAAATATTTTCCAGGTTTCTCTGGATGTGAACATAATCAATGAGAAAATGTTTCTTGGAAAAAATAAATTAAGTATGGTAACCAAAATTTGAAAAAGAATACCTCTTATCTTAGATTATTAATTCCTATGTCATTGTAGTAATAAGACTATTGGCCTACATAGTAATCTCCATTTTGTACATTCCCTGAAACATTAGTGCCACGACCCACTGTTCTTCACAGAAATGCTGATATTAATCAATATTTTTTATTCCAGGAAGATGGTTGAGAAGAGTGGTCAATAAATCAATTGAATTATCACTTTGTTATATTAAGCACAGCTTGGATTTTGACAAATTATCATCTTTTTCTTGTTCAAGATTCACATAAATGTTACCTCAGATTGCCTTGGGTTAGAGAAGATTGTCCAATGAAATGAAGGGGACTATACTAATTGAGACTTCTCTCTCTTTCTCTAAGCTAAAAATGGCTTGAATATTCAATTAATATTAAATTAAATGAAATTATTTCTGACAGAATTATTCTTAAATCCAGAGTATAATAATGATATATTTTACATTAATAATACTTCAGAGATTATATTTATTTTAATATTAAAATATGAAATTCACATTTTTATGCATACTTAATGCATTTTTAAATAGACATCTTAGTCCATAACTATTATTTCTCTTCTAGGTTATTTCCTCTTAAATTCCTACCTAACATCTTTTATAATATATGCTTATTTTCCTCCATTTCCCTCAAATTTCAATTTTAAGTTCTGTTGTATAGGTGTCAATTGATGAAAAGCTGAATGATATATGCGTGTAAGTAATGCTATTTTACCAGAACAAATGATAAAAAAAAAAAAGGATAATGTCAGAGGAACATAGGAAGACTTGTATGAATTTGTGAAAAGTGAAGGAAGCAGAACCAGGAAAACAATTTATTCAGAAATGACATCATAAAAACAAAACTTTGAAAGACATAAAATCTCTTATCAATACAATACCCAGAGTACCAGCAATGAAGCATATTACCTGCCTCCTTGACAGAGTGATGGATTTGTGATTCAGAATGAGCCATACATTCTTGTGCATGATCAATGAGAAAATTTGTTTTGCTTGACTATATATATTATTTATAAAGATTTGAAGCTTGTTTTTGTTTTTCAGTGATGGAGAAAGATAGGAGCAAGGAAAAAATACTTTTTTAAGTTCTTTTGATTACTTCAAAGACAGTCTATTCAAATATACTCTTCCTAATCTATCTTTTTCCAGTGAACCCATTATTTTAGTAATATGTCATAGTGTAGACTACAAAATTTTGTTCTTCAACACCACCTATAAATAGCTATTTCTTCTTCACTTAAAACTTTTTTTCTCTGTCAGAGTCACTATTAGAAAAAAGTATAAATGAAAATATTGCCTATAGTCCAGTCTTTTTTCCTATATTACACATATGCATAATATGTATATATGCATGCTCAAACATGCATAGTTTTTTCTAATATCTTTTGATCCCCAAGATATCAAGTGAAATGGATAGATGTTGGCAGTTCTAATAGTTTCTCTCCCAGATAGAATCTGACAAAAACTCTCTCCCAACTAGTCATATTATACTTATATCCCAATGAATCATAGTTTATCCACACAGAATTATAAGTAGCTAAATAACACAACAGATTTCTTCCTTCTAAGACTAGTAATAAGTTTCCTCAGATCTGCTAGGTAGGACCCATAAAAGATTTTTTTTTTAGTTTTTGTTTCCACATCAGATGTTGCTGATTCTTCAAAATATATGGAGTTGCTTTACAGAAAGCTCTCCCCCTCATAATGCTAATTTAAATTCTCACCTCTCCCCTGTACCATTAGCATTTTACTTGACTTTGTAGCTAAACTCTACCCTTCCCAATCCATCTTCTGAAAAGCTGCCAAACGGATATTCTAGATCTCACCCAGTCTTTCACCCTTGTTCCCAAAGCACTAAGGCCTCCCTCTTCTCTCAAGGTCAATATACAAATGCTTTTGTTTGATTTTTCAAGCCCATTACAATATAACTACAATTTGTCTTTCTAGGATTATTGCATATCACTCTCCATATAGACTACATTCCTGACAAGTTGGCTTGCTAGCAGCTCACCATGCACAATATTTCATTTCCCAGCTCTGTACCTTGGCACAACTGTGCTTCCCACCTCACATGCACTTCCTCCTCACCTCTACTTCAGAGAATCTCTAGCTTTCTTCAAAACTCAGCCCTCACATTATTTTCTATAGCAAACCTATCCTGATGTCTTTAGTTGCCAATGTCCTTACTCTGAATTTTCTTGATTTTTTTTTTTTTTGCATTTAATCTTATATGTTGTTTCTCCACAATCAAATATAAGCTGCTGGAGGATAGACATTTTTAAAAAAGTTTAATTCTGTTTCTATAGTGCTCATATAGTCCCTAGAATTTAGTAGACACTTAATAAAAGTTTGTTGTTATCCAAATCTTCTAAATTTCCATGTGCTTTACTGATATCAAAGTCAGACTTCTCTTTCTAATTTTCATAGTAACCATTTTTTATATTTTTCTATTCTTCCTTAAAAACTTTTTTTCTTCATGATTTCCTTTCTGAATTATTTCTTCTATCCTAACTAGAAAATCTTTTTCCAGTCTATTAACTGAGAATATAGAATTATTGCACTAAAAATCATTTTACTTTCTCCCCTAGCAAGAAAATTGGTCAGCTTACATTTATAGCACGCACAATTGTTGACTGCCTCAGAAAGGTTGGTTAACTTGGCATGTATTCTACAAGGCTCTGGAATAGGGCTCTTGGGATCCATACTTTCTGGTCTTCAGATGTAATATAGTACCTTGTGGTTCCTCCTAGAAAATCCCTCTGTAGGGTGACTAGATATAGAAGGAGTTCTGGGAGCACTGCTGTTAAGCCTGCCTAGCTATTTGCTTCTTTTTCATTCTGACCCGCTGCTAATCTGCCAGGTGGCAGTAATTAGCACTGATTTGTACCATACAGGTGTCAAGTCCAGCTTTCCCAAAAGCACATATGTCCCACAAATCCTTGACATTCACAGTGCAAAATATTGACCTACCCTCTCCTCTTGCATCATGTTCTTCAAAACCACAACTTTTAAGCATACCTAGATAGCTAGAACCCCACCTAAAAGGTGATCACGCCTTCCTTGACATCTCAGGAAGGGAGATGAAAACACCAAAGGAAATAGGAAATCAAATCAGATTAGTGGGTTTCTGAAGGGGTACACATAAATCCATCAATATGGGCCAGAACTTTGTAACAGATATACATGGTATACATAAATCCATCAATATGGGAGGCATTATACATAATTTACATAAGCACATAGCAATATAACACAGGCTAGTAGTAATGTAACAACATGAATCAACCTGAAAATTTACACATGTCCATAAGTCCTAGACGTTCATATGAACCTTGTTCATAACTTTTTAGGCTATAAGAAAGTGTTTATTTGTGTTCCAGAGATAATTTGTCCCAAATCAGTGGTTCTCACCCTGAGGTCTATGCATTTAAAGAAATATATTTGGATAACTATTTTATTACACTTGGTTTCCTATGTAGTCTGTGCATTTTGTTTCATTTATTTAAAAACATTATTGTGAAAAGGGATCCAAAGACTTTGCCAAATTGCCTTAGGGTCATGACACAAGAAAGATTAAGAAACACTGCTAAATTTTCTCAAGGTTTTTTTTTTTTTTTTTTATCTAAACTCAATTTTTAAAAGATTTCACACAGAGAAAGAAAAGCAGCAAACCATAAATTCCTATTGCGTATTTGTATCTCTTGTCTCCTAAATATTTATTATGACTCCATTTTTTGTAATTACACACTGCCTCCGTACCATTAAAGTCTTCATTTAATTTTACTTGAACATGAAAACAATGGAAGAGATTGTTGCATACGGTGAGAGCCTAGCATCTTTCTTTAAATGATAACCTAACTTAAATCAAGAAAATATCTTTCCAGTTTGTTTTTCCCAGATGCAGAAATGCTATTCTATTAAATTAGATCAACCCCATGGTGGTCGGATGGACTCACAGCAGTTGGCTGTTGCTATGATTACAAAATTATAAGTCAACTGTGGAGTGTTTGATTTATTCTTGCCTCACATGGCGTGGCCCTAGTGTGCAAAGCACAGGCCTAAGAACCTTATAACCTTTAGAAGAAGAAGAAAATCTCTCAATATGGACCATAAAATATCTCATCTGAGGAAACAAGAATACAATAAGCAAGTGGCAAAATATGTAAGCATATACATAACTAATTGTTGTGTAATTGTTGCTCCATAGTAAGAAAAACAAAATATAAATACTTGGGAATATAAAAGGGGCAAAAAGGAATAGGACTATTGCTACCATGACAGGGGCAGAGCTACCAAACAGGATGAGGCTGAAGGGTCTACCAAAACAAGTAGCTTAATGTTATAGAGAGAATTCCAGACTTGGATTCATTAAGACCTAGGTTCTAGACAACTAATCAATCAATCAACAATCATTTAGTAAGCAGTTATAGTGTGCCAGGTACTATTTTAAATGATGAGGTTACAATGACAAAAGTGCCTGACCTCAGGTAGATTACATTCTCTCATAGAGAGACAACATATATCATATAAATATATTTTAAATAAATATTAAACAAGAATAAGGTAATTTGTCAGGGGAGGGATGAACAGTCTGCTGGAGGGAAGGGAGTATTAGAATATCTCTCTGAAGGAGTCATGCACTCTATGCAAGATCAACTTTTTGCAAAGTATATAACACTTTGAAGATAGAATGTCAGGGTGAAAAACATCAAGAAGATCAGTTTGTCAAGTACACTAAGTAGTGTGTTTCTGTCACCTTATAGAAATGCAAGCAATTGTAATTGAAGGTAAATTCTTTAACTTCTTAGGACTTTGATTTTCTTCATCTGTAAAATAGGAATGAAAGTACCTAATAGCTTCTGATAACAGTAGCACATAAAAGGTTTACAGAATGCTTTACATACATAGTTTCAATTGATCCTCACATCAACTTTGGAAGGCAGTTACTATTATTATTATTATTTTACAGAGAAGGAAAATGTATCAACAAAAAGTTATAAGCCAAAATGTTAAAGGCAACATGCAAACTCAGGTCTTCTTGATTAAAAGTCTAGCATTCTCTTGGCTTTGCTACCTAAAACCAGGTCTTTACTCCATGTTAGGAGGTTGATGTCAACCTCAAATAAGCCTAAACACATAATTGTCAAACTCTATTTGAAGGATGATAAGTTGCCACTAAAACTCCTCAGAGTAGCCTAAACCAGGTCAAAATATAATTAGAAAACACTGAATAAAATTAATAAAAATGCAATACAAGGTAAATAATGTTAACATGCTTTTTCTTAGTCAATATGCTACAGGGATTTATTCCTATTTGGGCTTGTCACCATAGAAAAGCACCTTATAAATACTAAGATGCCATATCTATAGTGACCATTCTTCTTTCTGATATATCCCAGAAGGATGAAGGAAGCATGAGATGATTTAAAAATAGAGAAGGGTATTCCCCAGCAAAAAGAAGTGAAATTGTAGATGACCTCAAAGAAGAGATACTGAATGTGACAGGGAAATCATAAGTATATTAGACTGACTAGTTTGACTATATAAGGAAAAGTGGATAGTTAGGCAGCAGACTCTCCTAAAAGAGGCTTTAAAGAACGTGGTCAGGTATTTTGATCTATTCAAGGGAGATGAGTGAGATTTCAGGAGAGATGGTAAACTAGTGCAAAAAAATTTTTTTTTAATTGTTGTTACAAAGTACATGGGCTATATGGGTAGCTAAGTGGCTCAGTGGATAGATTGTCAGGCCAGAAATTAAGAATACTCATCTTCATGAGCTCAAATATGGCCTCAGACACTCCCTAGCTGTGTGATCCTGGACAAATCAGTTAACCTTATTTGCCTCAGTTTCTTCATCTGTAAAATGAGCTAGAGAAGGAAATTACAAATCACTCCAGTATCTCTGCCAAGAAAACTCCAGAGAGTTTCATGACTGAAAAAAAACTGAAATATACATGGGTTATAGGATTTGTTTTCATGAGATTTTCACTATTACTCAGATACACAAGCAAAATCACCTCAGGTAGATTGCCTAAGGGATTTGTAGGACTTACCTTTCCTGTCTAGCTTGCTTATACCAGGGGCAAAGAAAAAGAAGAGATGTTAGTAACTGGAAATACTTCCATTGCCTTTTTAATGGCCACATCTGAAATTGACAATTAAGTTTCATGGAGTTTTATGATATTTCTCCCTAGCTTACACAGAATAATGCAGGCCAGGAAGCCAAATGATTCCCCAACTGGTAAGAATTTTGTAGGAATGTTAGCAGATGAAAGCGACTGGGCATTGTACTTGCATTTCATTGAGAAGCTGTTATCTGTCAACATCCAATGCTACCAAAGTAATAACAGTCCTCTCTGAATAAGATTAAATAAAGATCTAGGGTCTCTTTTCACAAGTACATAATCTGTTAATAAATTTTAAATTAATGTCAAAGTAATACTGTACTATAACTCATTCTATAATGTCAGCCAAACATTGAGTTTTCATTAAATAACCTTCATTTTAAAATATGAGGATGAATAACAGAGAAAAAAGACTAAATAACTGGGGATAGAGAACCATGAGTAATAATTTTAAAATAGCTCCCATTCCTATTCCATTTTGATATTTACAATCTACTCTCTTTATTACAATCCTGTGAAATAAGAAATGCAAGTAATAGGATTGCCATTTTACAGATGATGAAACTGAGGCATAGGGTAATAAATGTAGCCAGGAACTGGCCACATAGCTAGGAAGCTTCACAGTCAGTATTAAAATTCAGAACTTCTCACTCCTAGGTCAGAACACAGTTTGTAAACTGTGAAAATGACATTTCCATTGTGTCACTGCTGGATCTGATTGGAATCTGGCAAATTCCCAGAAAAGTCATAAATCCAAAGTTAACATAACATTACACATGAAATGCAAGCTGTAATCTTTGCTTGTGTTAATGTTCATAGCCCACTACAACTTATTTTTTGAATTGCCAAAGACATTTTGAGGCCTATATTTCTAAAATTAGAATTTGTCATCCATTAATTTATGAAAGATAGCAAGATATAATGCCATGTCTTATTAGAACTTTGCTAAATATGAACATTTTATAGCTTTCAAGTGATATATTACATAATTCCACCATTATGATTACTACTGTTATTGTTTGGCTACCATCTCATTCTCATTTTTTCCTATGGTGGTCATATAGAATTGGTCCCAGTACAAGTTTCTATCTTGCTATTATTGGCATGTAACCTCCCTGAATTTCCTTGTTTGTAAAATGAAGCCGTTGAAATAGATAGTCTCTGAAGTTTCTTCTAGTCATAAGAATATGGAGGTTATTTAAAATTTGTTTTCTCAAAAAATCTACCTTAAAATCACCACATTGTTTCTCCATTGAAAATGTATTTACATTTACTAGATGTGTGACCTGGGCAAGACACTTAACTCCAATTACCTCTTAAAAAGAAAAGAAAAAAAGAAAATTTAAGATAAAATGTATCTGAAATGATAAATCTCTAGTTTTTCATTTCTATTCATGGTCAGCTTCCATACTTAGGTGCAAGGTAGAATTTTTGGTTTCTTTTACTTTTTACTATTGAAAAAAAATGTTATATTATTATTTCTATCTCAGGTATACCCTTTCATTTAAGCTTTGCTTCAATAGATGTTAGGTTATTTGACTTCCTTTTTGGTGTTGTATCATGTGCTATTAATAAGCCCTTGCTCTGGGGAGAAGGGGGGAAAAAAACCTTTTTCTCAAGAAAAAAATATCGTCTAAGTTTGGAGAAAGAAAAATTCCTTGAAATCCCTCTGTTGTTGATTCATCAGATACACAGGTATAAAAATTCCTACCAAAAAAATTCAATATGAGACTCTACTAATAATTAACTTCAACAAATATTAATTAAATTCCTAAAATATGCAAATTCCCCTGCTCACAGAAAGTAGGGATGCAAAGCCCTAAACTTTCTAGAGTGGGGAGATAAAGTCACGCTAAAACATGAGCAAAGGTAAGTAAATATAAAGGGTTATGAAACATTGCAAGGTAGAAAAGGAGCAAAAAAGGATATTTGTTTCTATCTTGTCAAAATTAAATTTGTCTTAATATTATCCTAATAATGTGTGTGTTTTGTTTCATATGATAATTGATCTAGAGCTGGAAGGGATCTCAAAGGCTATCCTAATTACCTCTCATTTACAGGTGAAGAAATAGAGGCTCCAAAAGTTAAATGACTTGCCCCACCTCACAAAGAGAATAACTAGGAGGCCGTAATTGAAATGAGTTTCTCTAACTCTTGATCCACTATTCTTTTCAGTCCTATTTGTTGTTGAATTTTTAAGTCATGTCTGATGCTTTGTGTTCACTTTGGGGGGTTTTCTTTGCAAAGATTTACTATTTCCTTCTCCAATTCAGCTTACAGATGAAAAAACTGAGATAGGGATAAGTGATTTGTCCAGGATCACATGTTTGAGGCCAGATTTGAACTTATGAAGATAAGTATTCTTAACTTCAAACCCAGTGCTCTATCCATTATAACATACATCCTCTTAAAAATACTGCCATATATCAAGACTTTCTCTTCCCTCGAAAACTTATAAACCTTTTATTTATGGCACACAGCACCAGACTTAGGAATTAAGGGACTTATGTTTGAATCGTGGCTCAGCACTTATTAATTGTATTGTAATGAGCAAATTACATTATCTCTTTAAACTTCAGTTTCTTCATCTGTTAAAAGGGAATAATAATATTTGCAACCCAAGTTTTGTAATGTTAAGGTACTATAGGGATGTGTGACTATTATTATATAGCACTCTATTAACCTTTGAAAAGTTTTTCACTTTGTTTTGACATTTTCCTTTCACTCATCACCACAGGTATAATATTACCTCCTTCATTGGTAAATGCTATAATAATGAAATGCAATTGTGTGAAGACATCCTGTGTGGAAAGGCTTTTTAAATCCCTAAATGCAAAATGATAGCATCTAAAGCAGTAGGTACTAAACCAGAAATTAATCAGTTGCAATTGCCACTTGCCAGCCCCAATATGCATGAGATTTCCAAGGGTTAAGAGAATGAGACAGAAAATCCTTTTTTCAGAATTAGATTCCCTTGTTGAATGAATTTCCCTTATGTTCTCCACTGGCAGAAAAATCTCTGAAAAGAAGCAATGTTCTGCAACAGCATAATTACTAAATCCAGTGACTAAGATGGACAGGCATGTTCTATTTAGTGGAAAACCTGCAATATAATAAATGACAAGTGTTTTGGGATTGCAAGTGTATATGACAGCTTCAGTTATGGAGCCGTAAATGGACTATGTTTGTGTCATACAAGGACTAACCCATCTAACTCTCTTCCACAGAGAACTTGTATTCTAGAGAATTTGATCAGGATCTTATACTTTATTAGTCCCAGCACATCACTAAGTATATCTACCATGCATCTTTCCATTTTTCTTTGGATCTTTTTGAATTCTCTGAGATCACAGTGTTCTATGAGTCTCAAATATACAGAAAAACCAGAAGTTTTTTTTTTTTAATCTAGATTGGTAACTTAATCAAGGACAGAGAATTTCCAGTGTAGAAACTACCTCTATTAAAGTAAATTGTAACTCATAGTATCAGAGGGAGATTAAAGATTTTGTCCTTGGTCATATAGTCAGTTTGTACCAGAGACAAGAATTAAATCCAAATCTTTCTAACTAACTCTCTAGAGTGATGGACTTTGATACCAGGACCCAGCTTAGGATCAATAAAAGCACAATATTCTTTCCTAATTGTAATCTAAATGGGAAGAACTATGTATGTTTTGTCTCAGAGCACAAAAAATGAAGAATTTCTTTTCATCTGAGCTCTTACATTAATTTCACCCTTTGCTCAGACACACACAGTATTGATTCATCATTTTTTCCATCAATGAGTATGTTATTGTTCAACTGTTTAAGTCATGTAAGATTTTATTAACCCTGTTTAGGATTTTCTTGGCAAAACTATTGATTGAATTGCCATTTCCTTCTCCAGCCCATTTTATAGTTGAGGATGCTAAGGCAAACAGGGTTAGGTTAAGTGACATCCCTAGGATCACACAGTAAGTGTTTGAGGCTATAAGGTAGATGAGTTAACCTGATTCCAGGTTTGGCTCTCTATCCATTGTACCACCCAGCTTCCCATCAGTAAGCATAGTATTATGCAAAAACTAATGGCTTGAACACAGAGTTACATAGCTGGTTTACAATGTCCAACATTGATCATAAGAAGCAATGTGGTGGGGATAAAAAAAAAATCCAAATCACAAAACCACTTCTATATTCCATCAACACCATTAAGGAACTGAGTTGAGTTTGTTCTCTGAGTAAACATTTCCTCATCTATAAAGTGAAGATAAAAATACAATTCCTGCTTACCTCATAGAACTGTATTTTCAAAGTGAAAGCACTCCAAAGACTATGAAGTTCCTTACAAACTGACTATTCTTGTTCCCAATGACTCTTCCTACTCATTACTCCATTATGCCAGGGTATGCAATCATATTAGTCCCTTTTCCTGTTCCTCTTTAATATTAAAATGGTAAGTGGAATTGTTTTTCTTGTTGCCTAACATAGCAAAAGCAGTTTTATTCTTTTTAAACAGCCAGGCAAATGTAATATTGCTCATACACATGTTCTTCCCATTTTCAGTCTTTTGGGTAGTCTCTTTTGTCTTTACTAGTTTTATTTCACTTTACTCAGTTCTTGGAAATAAAGTTACGCAAATTTTTCCACTTTCCAACTGTTTGCCAAACCTGGTATTAAAATACCAACTATGATCTGAAGAGATTGCTAGAGGTTTGACATTGTTTATTCTCACCCAAAAAGTCATGTAAGTTCACTTCTCAACCTCTTAAAAATTTTTATAATACATTGGCTATATATATTAGGAGACAAAAAACACAACTTGAAGCCAGAAAGTTTGGAATTCAAGTCTTGATACTGACATATACTAGTATACTATAACCTCTCAGTGTTCCAAGAAAATCTCTAAATGTGTAATTTGTAGAGAGGATGCTGACCTGCTTTGGTAGAAGAAATTTCCTCACTCAGGAATTCCCTATACTAATTAAATCACAGGTCCAGTAACTTTCCCTAACTTTGACTTGATATGTACCAAACCCAAGCAATGAAAACATTCCTTCTGTAAATTGGTTTTCCTTTGTTTTCCTGAAAAGAGAAACCAATGGTTCTTATGCTGGACTATTCACATATTTTGTCATTCTATGAGTACAGAACATTACCCACAGAATATTTGTTTGGTTTTTAAAGACTTTCATTACCTGGTCCTTTCCTGACTTTCCATTCTTCTTATGCTTTACTCTTTTTTACATACTTCGAACCAGTGGCACAGGTCTCCTGGATCTCTACCTTCACAATACTCCACTTCCCAATATGGTGCATTTTCTCTGATCTAGAGCTTCCTTTTCTCCTTATGCCCCTCCTCATCTTCTTTCAAATATCACCTAAAATCCTACTTTCTGAAAGAAGTATTTTCCCAAAATTAACACATTATTATAAAGTCGTGAACTGATCCAACCATTCTGGAAAGCAATTTGGAACTATGCCCAAAGAGCTATAAAATCCTACATACCCTTTGATCTACCAATACCATTACTAACTCTGTATCTCAAAGAGATTTTATTTTAAAGGAAAAGGACCTACATGCACAAAAATATTTATAGCAGCTCTTTTTGTGGTGGTATAGAATTGGAAATTGAAGGGATGCCCACCAATTGGAGAATAGTTGAACAAATTGTTGCATATGAATGTGCTGGAATACTACTATGTTACAAGAAATGATAAGCAAGCTGATTTCAGAAAAATATGAAAAGAAAAAACATATAAATTGATGTAAAATGAAGTGAGCAGAATCAGGACAATACTGTACAAAGCAGCAGCAATATTATGCAATGATCAACTATGATTGACTTAGCTCTTCTCACAAATACAATGATTTATGAAAATTCTAAAACACTCATGATGGAAAATGCTATTCACATCCAAAGAATCTGAATACAGATGAAAGCATACTATTTTCATTTTTTGTCCTTTTGTTCTGTTTCCTCTTATGCAATATGACAAATACGGAAATGTTTTATGTGATTGTACATATATAATTTACTTAAAATACCTACCATTTTAAATAAGGGGGTGCAGAAAGTGAGGAATAGAAGAAATCTGGAACTAAATTTCTTTTTTAATTGAACGTTAAAAATTGCCTTTACATGTAATTGGAGAAAAATAAAATAACACTTAAAAGAAAAGAAAAAAGAAGTCTTTCCCAGTCCTCCTTTCTGATATTATCCCCAATTTAGCATGTATCTTGCTTATACATAGTTGTTTACACATTGTCTCCCTCATTTGATTACGAGTTCCTTGAGAACAGACTTTTTTGGCCTTTCTTTGCTACCCTGGTGCTTAGCACAGTATCTGGCATATATATAGAGTAGCATTTAAATGCTAAATATTGCCTTTAATAAATGTTTTCTCAACTGACTGACTGGTTATATAGAAGCAAATTTCTGAACAGCTCTTGGTAAACTTTGGAGCAGAAGAGGCTCCAACTGGGTTTCTTACAACAGGAAAGAGCCCTTCTATAAATAGTTAAAAAGAATATTTAAACTTCCTCAATAACTACTGAAGGGCTAAAAATTTTTTAACAATTTGTCAATGATCTGTGATTTTGTCAGTGAAACCCTGCCACAGATGGGGTCCCATCTATCATTTAATCTCACAGAATCAACTGAAGCTCACAGTTAAATGATTTGCCCATGGCCACAGAGTTAGGAAGTATCAGAAGAAAATTTGATATCCAAGCCTCCTTGACACTAGGTCCCAAACTCTATAGACTACATCATGCTGCTTCTCTTGCTACAACTACAGAATAACACCATTAAGATGATGAGAGAGACAAACAAAATTCATTCAGAAACAATAGCAAGTCAGTCAACAAGTATTTATTAAGCACATATATGCTACTCCTAAGCACCAAGGAGACAAACAAAATCAGAAACAATCCTTTTTCTTAAGACTCACACATTCTAAAGGAAGAGATAAACATGAAGGTAACCACCCACAGACAAAATATTTACAGAATAAATGAAAGCTTATCTGAAAGGGAGAGGCCCTACCAGCCGAAGAGGCTTCTTGCTGAAGATGGGAGTTCAGCTGAGTATAGAAGGAAGTTGGAGAAACTGAGATAAGGGAGTAAACATTATTAGGTCTCTGTGGAACTGATTGTAATCAATAAATAAATCAATAAGAGTTTAACAGGTGCTTCCTATTTTGTCAAGCACTTTCCTACGATTTGAGTATATTCAAAGACAAATCAAACTATAAGAAACAGTTTAATGAACCAAATGTAAATATACTGATTTACATGGAGAAGTTTAACATAAGAACAGTCATGTCATCCCAGTCATTGCCTAGGAAATAAGTATTTTTGAGAAACCAAACTGAAATCAAAAGGTCTTTTTGTCAATATACAGTTCTTTAGACTAGGATTTCTTAATCTGGGCTCCCTAACATTGTTTGGGTTTTTTTTAATATTTTAAAATTCAATTTCAAAATAATAATTTTTCTTTATAATACTATACATTTTGTTTTGTACATTAAAAAAGTATTCTGAGATATGAGTCCATAGACCAAATTCTCCAAAAAGATTTTAAAGAAAAAAAAAAGAAAAGGTTATGGGAATCCTTGCCTAGACTAATGAGATTTGGATGACAGTACTGAAAAGGGACCGACAAATTCTGCCTCTGAGACCCTCATTCAGTTAGCATACTTATCTTTACATTGAAACATTCAGATGTTTCAATTCCCAAGATTACAGATTATGCTACTTAAACTGTAAATATGTAGTTAAGGTTTGGAGAGCATTCTTGTCTGAGTGGCACCTATCCTAAGTGGGATTCTTCTGACCTGGTGAATCACATTCTTTTAAGGTTTATCTTTCTTAGCTCCAAACTTGTGATACTTTCTCACTTGGATCTTATATTCCATCACCTGCACCCTGTTTGGACACTGCATCACTTTAATGCGCTGTTTACTCAGCTAGCATTAATAGAAATCAGGTATAGCATTCCAATTGGTTCTACCAAAATGTTTACTAAAGGACCAGTTGCCTAAGAGTTTGATTCAAGACCAGATTATTTGGCACTTATTTCCGTTCGCATATGTGAAACAATAAATTTCCATTTCAAGAAATCTATGTAGTAAATCTTATCCACTTTTTCTTTGCTTCTTTATAGGTTTTCTTTTGTTCTCTACTTTTATTTTTCTTTTATTAATTTTTTATTCTTTTACCCCCATTTACTCCAAGAAGGCTACAATTAAGTATGAATATTTATATGTACATTTATATATATATGCATATGTATATTATATATACATATTTCTATCTATACAGATCTATAAGTTCATAAGTTTATAAGTGACAGGATATGCATTATAATAATAAAAAGAAAAAGAACAAAAATAATAAAACCACAGACATATTCTGAAGTCCAATGTTGGCTGTGACTCATTAAAGATATGAGGCAAGACACGGATCTCATCAGTGTTTTAATTTGCTCATCTACAAAAAGCTGATGATATCTCCCTTAAAGGGGAAGGATGAGGGTTATGGATTCTTAAATGTTTTGAGATAAGAGGTCATCTGCAGAAGTCTTTCTTTTTAAAAAAATTATTTATTTAAACTTAAATAGAAAAAAATTTCCGTTCGCACATGTGAAACAATTAATTTCCATTTCAAGAAATCTATGTAGTAAATCTTACCCACTTTTTCTTTGCTTCTTTATAGGTTTTCTTTTGTTCTCTACTTTTATTTTTCTTTTATTGATTTTTTATTCTTTTACCCCCATTTACTCCAAGAAGGCTACAATTAAGTATGAATATTTATATGTACATATATATATGCATATGTATATTATATATATATACATATTTCTAGCTATACAGATCTATAATGACATACATATATGCACATGTACATTCATATACATCTATGTAAGGTCATACTATACTTATTCATCCTCTGTTTCTCTGAAGATGGTTAACAACATCCTTCATAAGTCCAAGTCTTTCCATATTTTTCTAAATCTACCAACTCATCCTTTCTTACACACAGTCATCATACCTTATACTATCTAGTCATTTTTAAATAGTCTAAAACTGCAGAATTATTTCTTAAGAATGACTTTTTATAAGCTAGTTTGAATTTCAGATACAAATAAAGACAGGTTCTAATACTAATTTTAATAAGTCGTTCATAGAAAGTACTTTGAATTCTTACAAAAAATTTAATATACAAATACAAAGAATAAAAGAAATTCAAAATTAAAAGGGATTTCAGTAGTTATGTAGTTCAACATATGCCCAAAAAAGAATCCCTACTACAATCTACCCAAAGGAGATCATCCAGCCCTTAAAGACTGCCCCCCCCAGTGAAAGAAAACTTATTACTCCCAAAGGTAATTATTTGAAAGCTCCCCCCCCATTAACTTTAAGCCCCAATTTGCTTTTTTATAACTTGTGTGCAAAGAGAGAAGCTAAGTGGCACAACAAATAGTGTTGAATTTAAAGTCAGGAAGATTTGAATTTGAATCCTGCACTTCTAGCTGTGTGACTCTGGAAAAGTCACAATTTCTGTTGAGCTCAGCTTCTTCATCTGGAAAATGGGGATAATAAAAGCGCTGCTCTCCAGAATTACTATGAAGAACAAATGAGAAAATATATATTTTATGTAAATGCATATATATAACCTATATTTGATTGCTTACTGGCTCAGAGAGGAGGGAGAGAAAGGAGGGGAGATAGGAGAAATAAAATTTTCAACTCAAAACTTTAAAAAACTGTTTTTTAAAGCCATATAATTGGGAGGGAAAATATATACACACATATTAAAGATAAAAGTTAATACTATAATATTTAAAAATGAAATAGTATATGTCAAAAAATGAAATAGTATATGTAAAGCATTTTGTAAAGTGTTATATCCATGCTTAGCATTATTATTATTTCATCTCTTGCCACTAGATCTTTCCACAGGGGTCAAATAGAGCAAAACCAATGCCTATTATGACTTTTTACTTCTCTACATAAATTACAATAATAAAATTAAAATTCTTTTATGCAACATATTGTTTTAGAGAATTGCCTAACATTGAGAGTTTAAACTTGAACCCAGGTTTTCTTACCACTGAGTCCAACCCTCTGTCCACTATGCCCCAACTGCCTCAATGATCATTATTAAGCAGTATTTATTAAGTGAATAGTGTCAGCTTAACAAAAGGCTTCTAGAGCTTTAGAATAAACTTCATTCTTTTCAATCTATGTTTCTCTTTCCCTCTTTTAAATGAATTTCTTGAATCAAAACATCAATGATAAGCTTATCTAACCACAGGTACCCATAAAGCCAGAAAGTATATCTTACACAGGGCTTCAGAAATTTTTTCCACTTGAGAATTTTTTTTTTCCTCCAGAGAAATTTTTTCATGACCCTGGTTACATAGGTATATGAAAAAGGCCTACAAATCAAACATTTACTATAATAAATCATATTTGGTGATCCCCACATTGTTACATAATCCCATATAGAATCACAGACCACAGTTCAAAAGCTTTAACCTAACATGCTGGGTAACAGAATACACCTCCTCCCCTCAATCTCAGAAAGATAGAATACTTTGGGTCAACTCTATCAAGATAACATTTAAGAAGTGTAGAGCCCTGCACTTGTATTCAAAAAGCCAAAGGTTAACCAGAATTGGGTTAAAAGGAGTTCAAAGGATAAAGAAGAGGTATTTAAGTAGATGGTGAGCTGTATATGAGAGAACAGTATGACAGATGTTGGCAACTAAAAAAAAGTTAATGTTATCTTCTGTAACTTTTATAGAAGCATAATGTTCCAAAAAAGGAGGAAGACAGTGGCAAGTGACAAGGCAAGAAGAGATAAGGCGACACCGCCTGATGTCTGATCAGTGGTGAGATAAGGGAAGAGAATAGAAGCAAAAAGCAGCTGGAGGTTATATTACCTCAAAAAGAACTAGTAGGTAACAAGAGAAAAAGAAAATGGCTTGAAAATTAAATAATGCATTGGGGCAGCTAGTTGATGCAGTAGATAGAGACCAGCCCTGAAGTCAGGAGGACCTGAGTTCAAATTTGGCCTTCTACACTAAACAATTCCTAGATGTGTGATTCTAGGCAAGTCTCTTCACCCCAATTGTCTCAGTAAAAAAAAAAAAAAAAAAAAGAAAGAAAGAAAGAAAGAAAGGAGAGGAAGGAAGGAAGGAAGGAAGGAAGGAAGGAAGAAGAAAGAAAGAAAGAAAGAAAGAAAGAAAGAAAGAAAGAAAGAAAGAAAGAAGAAAGAAAGAAAGAAAGAAAGAAAGAAAGAAAGAAAGAAAGAAAGAAAGAAAAAGAAAAAAGAAAACTAAATAATGCCTCACTCAAAAGCCCTTAAGTGACTGAGTCCCAGAATGGCAAGTTTCTGGAGGTATTTTTCCCCCAAGAGACATAGACACAGGATTGAGATGCTCTCCTTGGCTGGTAGAGAATGTGTTGTGGTTGTACTTCTAGTAACAGGTTAAGGCTTATACATATTTAGAAGGTAGGGTGTACCTTCCTTCTAACTAGAGGAGAAGGTTAAAGGATAGGAAGAATCTTCCTTTACGTTAAGTTTAACAGACAGAGGAAAATATTTCATTAAAGATGTTCTTTAAAAGGAAAACAAAACAAAGGAAAGCAAAATAACATATATATATTTATAGTAAAAGAACACCCAAACCTGTTTTAAGAGATTGGAGGATTGAAAAAAGAAAAAGATGAAGGAGAAGGGGAAGAGAAAGGGGAGAGAGAAGAAGACAATGGGAAGGAAGGAAAACCATTGGAATGCCATAAGGAACTTGGGGTCTTCCCACAAAAACTGGAGTTGGATGCCCTGAGAGAAAAGTAGCATTAATATTCTTTGAATCTGTGATTATCTATTGGTTGATAAGTTCAACACTTTTGTTCAATTTATCATCTCCTCATAGATATCCTGTGGGGTAAACTGTATTACTATGCCCAGGCTTTAGATTAAAAACATGGCAGTACAATTATGTATTCCACAATCAATCAATCAACAAGCATGTTTAAGATCAAGTAATTATTCCTGGATCAAAAGATAGAAATAAAAAAGAGACAATAGAAAAAAAAAAAAAAGCTCTATTCTCAGAGCTTACATTCTACTGAGACTCAAAACTAACAGTTTACCTCTCAGACCTGTGGAAGAGGAAAGAATTTATGACCAAAGAAGAACTAAAGATCACTATTGACCACAAAATAGAAAATTTTGATTATATCAAATTGAAAAGTTTTTGTACAAACAAAACTAATGCAGACAAGATTAGAAGGGAAACAATAAACTGGGAAAACATTTTTACAGTCAAAGGTTCTGATAAAGGCCTCATTTCCAAAATATATAGAGAATTGACTCTAACTTATAAGAAATCAAGCCATTCTCCAATTGATAAATGGTCAAAGGATATGAATAGACAATACTCAGACAAAGAAATTAAACTATTTATAGCCACATGAAAATATGCTCCAAACCATTATTAATCAGAGAAATGCAAATGAAGACAACTCTGAGATACTATTACACACCTGTCAGATTGGCTAGAATGACAGGGAAAGATAATGTGGAATGTTGGAGGGGATGTGGGAAAACTGGGACACTGATACATTGTTGGTGGAATTGTGAACACATCCAACCATTCTGGAGAGCAGTTTGGAACTATGCTCAAAAAGTTATAAAACTGTGCATACCCTTTGATCCAGCAGTGTTTCTACTGGGCTTATATCCCAAAGAGATTTTTTAAAAGGGAAAGGGATCTGTATGTGCAAAAATGTTTGTGGCAGCCCTCTTTGTAGTGGCTAGAAACTGGAAAATGAAAGAATGCCCATCAATTGGAGAATGGTTGAGTAAATTGTGGTATATATATGTTATGGAATATTATTGTTCTGTAAGAAATGACCAGCAAGATGAATACAGAGAGGCTTGGAGAGACTTACATGAACTGATGCTAAGTGAAATGAGCAGAACCAGGAGATCATTATATACCTCAACAACGATACTGTGTGAGGATGTACTCTTCAATAAAGAGATCTAATTCAGTTCCAATTGATCAAGGATGGAGAAGTAGCTACACCCAAAGAAAGAACACTGGGAAACGAATATAAACTGCTTGCATTTTTGTTTTTCTTCCCGGGTTATTTATACCTTCTGAATCCAATTCTCCCTGTGCAACAAAAGAACTGTTCGGTTCTGCACACATATATTGTATCTAGGATATACTGTAACCTATTTAACATGTAAAGGACTGCTTGCCATCTGGGGGAGGGGGTGGAGGGAGGAAGGGGAAAAATCAGAACAGAAGTGAGTGCAAGGGATAATGCCGTAAAAAATTACCCTGGTATGGGTTCTGTCAATAAAAAGTTATTTAAAAAGACTCAAAACTAAGACTTAAGCAGGAGTTTTCTTATTTTAAGATTCCTTGATATTACTTCATTCATTTAACAAATGCTTTTTCAAGGATTCTCTAATGCTGGACACATATGTGTTGAATACTTTATATAAAGGTTTTTTCGATCATACATTGGCCTGGATGACCACTGAGGACTCTTTCAAATCTAAAATTTAGGATATTTTGATTCTATTAGTAGAGTTAGAAAGGTATGTTAGGAAGCTATCAAAAAAAAAGAAGAAGAAGAAAAAGCTATTTCATTAGGATAGGCAAGTGGTAATAATGACCCATAATAAGATGATGGCAATAAAAAATTAGAAGAGATAACACATGCAAGAAATATTGTGGATATAAAATTTACATGATTTAGGGAAATGATTGCATATGATAAGAATATGGAATATCAATTGTCTCCCTTCAACTCTTCAAATTCTGGCATAGAGTTATGTTTTTATTAGCTCAAAAATTTTAAAAACCATCCTTTTCTCTGTCCTTAAATCAAGGAATTAAGGTCCCTAATAAATAAACACTTAAGTAAGATTAATAAGCCCTGTTCTCTTTATAATGTTAGAACTGAGAGATCAACTGTGCATGGAATTGACATAGATTTATATTGTTATGGAAGAATGCTTTCACGTGTGTGGTAGAACTGTTAAGAGCTAATTATCAAATTATTAGTGTGAGTCTTTATACCTTGGAAATCCTCACGTTATAATCATGATGAAAGTGATAGAGAAACATGTGCAAAGATATTTGTAGCAGCCCTTTTTGAAGTAGCAAGAAACTGGAAACTGAGTAGATGCCCATCAGTTGGAGAATGGATGAATAAGTTATGGTATTTGAATGTTTTGGAATATTGTTATTCTATAAAAAATGATCAGCAGGATGATTTCAGAAAGAACTGGAAAGACTTGCATGAACTAATCCTAAGTGAAGTGAGTAGTACCAAGATCATTGTACACAACAAAATTATGCAATGATCAATTCTCATGGACTTGGCTCTTTTCAGTAATGAGGTGATTCAGGCCAATTCCAATAGACTTGTGATGGAGAGAGCTGTCTACACCTGGAGAGAGGACTGTGGAGACTCTGTAGATCACAACATAGTATTTTCAGCTTTTTTGCTGTTGATTGTTTGCTTTTTGGGTTTTTTTCTCATTTTTTCTTCTTTGATCTAATTTTTCTTATATAGCATGATAATTGTATAAATATATATAGAAGATTTGTACATGTTTAACATATATTGGATTACTTGGTCTCTAAGGGAGGGATTGGGAGAAGGGAGGGAAAAAATTGGAACACAAGATTTTGCAAGGATGAATGCTGAAAATTATCTTTGCATGTATTTTGAAAATAAAAAAGCTATTATGGGAAAAAAAGTGATAGAAAAATGTTAATAATGCCAAATAAGTTTAGAAGTATGTTGTGTATATATTCTTTTCTGATGGTTGATTATAAAACGTTTACCAGCATATGGACCCTTCCATGCTTGCCTGACATTAATATCCATAGTAGAAGTAAATATAGTTAAACTTTCCCCTCAGTAATTAAATGAATTTCATCAACTAGATTTGGAAGTATCAGAAGCTTAGTAGTCATAAATGTATGGAATGTGTATACATAGCCCAAACAATCTATATACCCTTCTTATGAACTATGAATAGGTGTACTTACTTGTAGGAGTTGGAAATCATTGTCAGTGTCTAAATTTTTTTAAATGATTTAAAAAACCAAGTATCAATCATACTGTGTGCAAAACATTGTGATAAATACTGAGGACACAAATAGAAATGTGAAAACGCCCCAGCTCTTGAAGAGCTCATATTTTAATGTGTGTGGGGAGATTCCATAGGAGCAGGTATGATAAGTAAATACATGCTTCTATAAATGGGCTAAAATGAATTGATGGCCAGGGAAAGGTCTGACAGGATGGGAATCCCTAGAATTTAAACCTGATCCTAGTTGTGAAGAGTTGTTGACATAAAGCATTGGATCAGATCAGCTGACCAGTTAAAAGAACTTTTACTATGGTTAGGGCCAATTTACTGTTAAGGTGACAGCATTCTGAATTATATACCATCAAAATTTGACAAATGTAATATCTGAGTTGACATGTTTTTGAATCCCAGAGGATAAAAATTGGTAACACAGAGAGAAGTGTATAGGTCTTGGATCTGAAAGCAAGAGTACACCTAAAATCTAATAAAAACCAAGAGTCCTTGACAATTAAATAGTGCTCACAGGTTCAAGTAAAAGTGAACAGTTCTCATAGAAACTATCTATTGTCTTAGTAACTTATTATTGAACTCACTTTTTTTTTTCCAGATCTGGATAATTCTATTTAAAAAAGAAGTTTGAGCTGTTTTTTGATATCCAAAGCTAAAATAATCAGATGGTTAAGTGACTATAACATTTTTATTTTAAAGCTATAGAAAAACCCCAAAGATAAAGGAAAATATATGTTGCATAGTATGGGTCTGTAGCACAATACTGATGATGATTTGTTTGGTAATGAATGTTAGAAAAACATGAAGCAATCAAAACAATTGCTATTAAAAATAGTAGTTTAATATTTAATAAACCCATGGATACAAATTATTGAGGAAACATACTTTACTGAATAATGTGAGAAAAATTGTTAAACTGTTCATTCAACCCCTTTGTCCTACTGATCACACTATCGGCTGTAATATCCATGTTAGTCATAAAGAGGTGGAAAGCTGAATGATTGAACAACAGCAATAACAATACTGAATATATTTCCAAGAAGGAAAAAGCAGAAAGTCTGAATCAATATAAACTAAAAATATTAATTGAAGCACTTTTGTGGTTAGCAAAGAATTGGAAATAAAGTGGATGCCCGCTGATTGCAGAATAATGAACTAAGTGACATGGATTTAATGGAATACTGTTATACAAATAAGATAATACAAATAAGAGAAATGGAATATTGTTACACAAATAAGACACCACAAATAAAAGAACATTAGAAAGATTTGCATGAATTGATGCAGAATGAGGTAAACAAGCACCACAATATGCATAATGCCTACAATAATGTACATTTTAAAAATAACAACAACAACACTGAAAGAAAGCTGAACTGGAAATATCTGTAATTACTGGTCTTAGTCCTAGAAAATAATGAAATGTCTCCCATAGCAGAATGACAAGGACTAAAAGAAAATGTTGTATACAATAGTAGATGGTTTAGCTGTATTCATTGATTTTTGTCATTGAGCTAGGCACAATTGGGATTGCAAGAATAAAAAAATTGTGTCCTTGCCAAAAGAGTTTATAGTCTGGTTTGAAGAATAAGGCAAATTTTATATAGACATGCAAAGGAAGGATTCACTTAGGGGTGGAGGGAGGAATGATGGATATATTCAGAAATGACTGAGGCAAAAACAAAAGGCATCAATAATTTTTTTTTAAGAAGGAGGGTAAAAAAAATAAAGAACAAGTAAAATGACAAAATGATTTGGGCTGGTTCAACTAATAAAAGCAAATAACAGAAAGATAAAGTAATTTAATATTATTTATAAAATTTTCAAGTAATCAAAAGAAATATGTCCTATGAGTTAATATTTTATAGTAAATTTATAGGAAAGAGAAAGGAATAAAGATTTTCACAATGCCTCCTTTTACTCTGTTCTGTTTTATGCAACTCACAGATATTCTCTCATTTGATCTTCCAACAACCCTAAAAGGTTGATGTTGTTATTTTCCCTCATTTAGCATTTGAGGAAAATGAGGCAGTCAAAGATTAAGAACTTGTTTAACATGACATAGCTAATAATTATCTGAATCTGGATTTGAACACAGATCTTTCTGCCTCCAGGTCTAATACTCTATCGATTGCATTTCCTAATTGCCCCAGGCTTTATGGAAGTACAGGAACAAGAATCACACAATATGAAAAGGTGTGGAGGACTTGTATAAGTACATTACAGTTTCATAGGAGTATCTAAGTATTTTGATATTCTGTTTGAAGTTTCTTTGTTAAGGCTGCAAAAATATCACTGTAATAAATAATATTATATTATCAAATATGTGAAATTTTTTGTGAACAATAACCATAATATTTACTACCTCATTTTGCCAACTTTTTGAGCACATTTGATTTGGCTTTTCATTGTCCCATCTAATAAATACATCTCTACAAAATGGCTCAAATGAATGGAAAGAGATCTAAAAAAGAATTTGATTCAGACACAACTTTTCAAAAGACAGGGGAGGTTACAAAGGAAAACTGGAAGTTGAGGAATATCCACATGCAGGTTGTCCCAAAAGTATTAGTGTCTTTTTAGGCTTTCATTGCTCAAAGGCATTAGAATAGAACTTTCCCCAGCATCAACAGTATAAATTTTAGTAATTTAAAATGTCACTAAGCCTTTGGGGACTAGTTAACTAGATTCAACAACTTCCATTGTTTTTGCTAGAAGCCCACAGATATCTATCAATAAGGTTTTAAGCAAAAACCATAACTCTCACTAAGAAATTTTGTTGGATGAAATAATAAATTTGATATTTTTAAAATAATAGCTGAACTCTTGATTTGAGAGGGACCCAACCCCTTACTCTTCAAATAAAATATTACAAATGCCCCAAATTCCAAAGCAATATACATACATACAAATATAGAAAGACAGTTATAGTGAGATTTTTTTTTCCCCTTCTGTATGGCCTTTGAGGGAAAAGGCTGTTTTAGAGGGGCCTGAGCAGAGATAAAAGTAGGGAGACTACAAAGGAGGCAAAACTCATTAGCTTCTGGTGTAAAAAAAAGTGGGGGCAGGGTGTGAAGCAGAATGAGCTTAGTTGGTGTGAAAATGTATAGAAATAAGCATTAAAAACAAGCATGAGAAGAGATGCAGGCACTAGCTTACAAAGAGGTGTGATCTTGACAAAGTGATTGTGAACAAAATGTGTGAAATGGGGTGTAAAATGCATTAAGTATATATTTACAGCTATGATTAAAAAAAAACCAACCTTCACTCACCAATATGGATTAAGAGGGTAAGATCTTTAAATATGGGGCCCTCCATGAAAGAAAGCAAATTTCAGCACAGTAGCATAACATTCAATGATAAACAGATTTTTTTTGTTGTTGTTAACTGGCTGAAAGCCA
Organism: Antechinus flavipes; assembly: GCF_016432865.1. NCBI lineage: Eukaryota > Metazoa > Chordata > Mammalia > Dasyuromorphia > Dasyuridae > Antechinus > Antechinus flavipes. The sequence goes on from NC_067400.1 coordinate 408,083,436, forward strand.
ACACTAAGCTGCCAGGACATAGAATAAATTTCTTAACACCCTTTTCCAGTTTGACTGATCTCTTAGCCAAAGGAGGTAAGAGACATTTCATTTTCAAGAGACAGAAATTATGTCTGGGATGGGAGATCTTGTTAAACTTAATCTAGAAGAACTGTGTTACTGACAGAAAAGGAACAAATAAATATTTGAAGAACTATTTCTTTTTAAATATCCTTTTGCTATTTATTTAATAATCTAGTGTAAAGATCTTATTTTATGTTTAGATCCCTACTGGAAAGATTGCTTTATAGTATGTATACCAGAAAATTTCTGATGCACTATCTTAAGAAAATCTGATAAGAAAGTAGATTTTTAAGAGATTTATGATGTCTCTTAGTTCCAGCTTTTGTGATAAATGTAATATTCATTCCCTATTTTTCTATTTCAATTTTCAATTATGGATTGCCTATGTATGGAGAAATTGAGGAAGAAACCTGCAAGATAATTCTTCTGAGTCATGCAAATATATGGTCCATCCAGTTTGGGATTTTATCTGGAACAAAAATTCTAATAGTGACTTTGAGGCATTTTTGTGAAAGGGCATGGTTGCCCTCCATTATGTTCTTAATAAGATTGGAAATATCTCTCAAACACAGAAAGGCAAATTGTACCTAGATTCAAGTGTGGTTCTGCCATATACCAGCTTCATAACCTTTAGCAACTTACTTACTCTTTCGAGTTTTTCATCTAGAAATAAAAATAAATTCTATTTACCTTATCCAGTTCCCAAGTTTGTTGGGAGGAAAACACTTCATAAGTTATTATTAATGTAATTTTAATATTTATTATAGAAATTATATAAGTACAATATATAATGTGAGATATTATTACTAAGGATCTATTATGGATCCATTCCTTGAGTTTACAAATAGACTTTTTCAATATATTCACATTTATAATCTGTACCATTTATTTTCATCATAATTTTACCATATATAGACTACTTCATTTCTCTTTACTTAAAATTATCTCTTTAAACAATGAAACAATTGCAACTTAATGCTTCTTAATAATAACTAAGCTTGACCTCAAATAAATGAATGGATGAATGAATGAAAAAGTATGAAGTGATTACTAATGTTGAAAAGTTGCTAAGTGCTGGAGACACCAATAGAAAAGCAAGAATCATTCAACAAATTCATATTCTGACAGAATAAAATACATGTAGGAGGTTACGATTCATATTAGCTAAAATCATTGAATGGAAAGTTGACAAATATTAGAGGGGATGTAGACAATTTGGGACACTAACTCATTGGTGGAACTGTGAAATGATTCAGACATTTTGGAGAGTAATCTGGAAATATGTCCAAAGAGTTATTTAATTACTATATTCTGTGATCTAGCAAAAACTCTATTAGGCCTTATTTCCAAAGATGATTAGAGAAAATGGAAAAGAACCTATATCTTTGAAAAAAAATAGCAAAGGACTAGGAATTGTGTGTCTAAATAAGTTATAGTATATTATTATGATGGATATTATGAGAAATGAAGAAAACATTGTAGAAAAATGTTGGAATCTTTACAAACTGCTAACTCATTAGAATTGATGTTTTGGGCCAGAACCTGAAACAAGGTACTAAGTAGAACTAATTAATACAATGCTTGTGTTTATACCTTTACTCATTGGAGTTCACAAGTATGGGAGATTCACAAAGTGAACTTTGTAACTTTGTGAATTTACACCTCCCTTGAAGCTCTTAGGGTCAGAGAGCACAATGGGAGAAAACCCATAATCCCTCTCTCGCATCCCACAATTCCTCTTTCTCGAATAAAGGGGGCCAGTCAAGAAGAGTTTTCAGAGGAAGAAGCTACCAGTTGAGAGTTCAGCTGAAGATTGAGAAGGCTCTCTCAGAGCAAGACAGATTCAACTTGGTGCTGGCTCTGGAGGCTGAAGAAAGCAGAGGCAGAAGCAAAGGACAAAGCGGCAAGAGCTCTTGGAACCAAGCAGAGAGATAGGCCTCTAAGCTAACCGGGCTATATTGGAGGCAATAAAAGATCTGAACTTTTATCACCTGGCTGTGTTTTGGGTGATATTTACTTTCAACTGAAACTAAGGCCGCCTCCAGAAAACCTCCCCGAGAAAACCTACCTTCTCCCAGAGAGAACTATTATTATTATATATTTTAAAGAAGAAAAAGAACACCACATTTTGGTGCCCCACGTTGAGCGCCAAAATTTGGTGTTTTTCTTCTTTTTAATATAATAGTTCTCTCTGCAAGAGAAGGTTTCTCGAGGAGGTTTTCTGGAAGCAGTCAGTTTCAGTTCAGCTCAATAATCACCCCAAATGCAGCCAGCTGGTAAAAACACAAATGTTTATTTCTCCTTCCAAGTCTTGTCTCTTTCCTTGGGCCCAGATAGCTAGATTCTTAGAGGCCTATCTCTCTGCTTGGTTCCAAGAGCTCCCTCTGAATGTCTCCAAATCCAAAGGTTTGTCCTTTAGCCTCTGCCTCTGCTCCCTTCAGCCTCCAGCCAGCACAAAGATGAATCTGACTCTCTTGCCTTCCGAAGTAATTCTCTCCTGGCTCTAACTCAGCTCCGACTCATGGCTTCTTCTGACTTGACGCTCTTCTCTCCATGTAATTTGGCTGAATTCTGTCTGAGAGCCTCTGTCTGTATCTTATATATGAGAGAGAGGAATTGTGGGATACGAGAGAGAGGGATTATGGGTTTCTTCCCAGAGTGCTCTCTGGCCCTAAGAGCTTTAAGGGAGGTGTGAATTCACAAAATTACAAAATTTACTTTGTGAATCTCCCATACTTGTGAACTCCAATGAGTAAAGGTGTAAATACAAGCATTGTACTAATTAGTTCTACTTAGTACCTTGTTTCAGGTTCTGGCCCAAAACATCTTCTTGTAAGATCAGACCAATAATCTATCAACTCTAATGAGTTAGCAGTTTATAAAGATTCCAACAGAAAAATATGAATAGACTTGCATGAAATAATGAAGAGTGAAATGAGCAGAGAAGAGAGAATGTTGTATTTAGTAACAACAATATTGTTTCACATCTTTGCGTGAATTAGTTATTTTGATTATTAAAGACATATGAAGAAAGATTCTATCTTCATCCAGAGGAAGAAATGATAAATAGAAGTATGTACAGAATAATTTTACATTTTTACAGATATACACACACATACCTATGCATATTTATGTATAATGGTAGCCATCTACCATCTATCTAGGGTGGGGAGAGGAAAGACAAAAAGGGGAAAAAGAAGTTTACATGATAACTTTATTATATATTTTTAAAAGAATAGCAAGTTGTACATAATAGATTTGCAGTTTCATTTGCAAAATAAATGAATAAATAACCAACCAAAAAAACTAAGATGAAAAAACCAGAGATTTCTAGAGTATGGTAATCTACTTTCCTTAGTACCATTATCTATTACTGATGTTGAATTAATTGATACTACTAAGGACTTTGGGCAACCGAACTTTCTTTTCTGAGCCTTCCATAACTATGACTGCTTACAAGGCAGGACCAGTTGCCTGACAATATATTTACAAGAATTGTTTCTCTAGATAATGACTGTGGGATCCTTCCTGAAAGCAGACCTGGCATCTCAGAAGCTGCTATGGTTTCCAGGACTCTGGGGTTTGCTTCTTTGTCCATTGGCTATAGTTACTCAATAGCTAATATTGCCATGAAGTTGTTAGGACTTTTCTTCAAAGAACCTGACGACATGGATGATGGATCAGATTGGGGTGGACTGGAAGCATGTCAAATAAAAGATAGAAGAAGATACCCTTCTTACTTCTTTGGAACGATGGGGGTGTATGGGTGTGGAAGTGCATTTAACAGTAGACTTTTTCAACATGTTCCTTAGTTTTGTTGGACTTTCCCCCCTCTTTTTTATTCTGTATAATAAAGAATCATTCTCTAGACAGGGAAGAGGAAGAAGTATACCAGGAAATGTAGTTTTTGACAAAAGAGCCCTATAAAAAATTATTTTAAAAAGAATTCCTTCTTTAAAGCAGCAATTTCGTTCTGGAAGCACTTCCTAAGATTGGAGGTGGGGGTGGGGGGGAAGGAAGAATAAGCATTTATAAATTATATAGCTTCTACTATGTGCCAAGAACTGTGATAAACACACATAAAATATTTTTACAAATATTTTCTCATTTGATCCTCAAAACAATCCCATAAGGAAATTGTTTTTTGCAGGGGTTTTTTGGTGGAGAAAATTGAGGCAAATAGAGATTAAAGTGATTTTCATCCGATTACACAGCTAGCAAGTATCTAAAGCTGGATTTAAAGTCAGAACTTTCTGGTTTCAGACCCAAATCTTTATCTATTTTGCCAGTTAGGTGCCTCTGAGAAGGCAGATGAAATAAAGCTTCCCAAAGCACAGATGTCATTATCATAACTTATATTTATATAGTGTTCTAAGCTTTAAAAAGCAAAAGGCAGCTGGAGTATAGTGAATAAAATCAAGATTTCAAGTCAGCATGGTCTGGGTTCAAGTTCTACTTGTGACACATATAGATTGTCTGATCCAAAACAAGTTGCTAAATGATAAATAATGATACTGTGAACTCAAATACAGGGAGAGGTTTTACCTTATATTGTATTCTCTATGTTTAGCACAGTATCTAGTACACTGATGGTACATAATAAATGCTTATTGATGAATGACAACCTGCATTGATTTAGGAACATAAGTTGGTTTTAAAAACAAAATAAAACATAGGTTTAAAAAAATTAACAGAACATATTGCAAGTCCTTTATCAAGGTCCCTGTTGAATACAGTTCAAACTTTTTCACCTTGCATTTAAAGCTCTACATAATATTATACTCCAACTTATCTTTTCACTCTTTCTCTTTACTAACTCCCTACAATCTCCCACCCAAAATACACTATTCAGCCTTCTCCAAATATTTCTGATCCTTTCCTTTGTTCAAGTTTTGTTTTGTTTTGTTTTTTGAAAGGCAATTGGAGTTAAGTGACTTGCCCAGGATCATGCAGTTAATACATGTTAGGTGCCTGAGGTTTGGACTCAGGTCCTACTAACTTCAGGGTTAATACTCTATCCACTGCACCATCTAGCTGCCTGCTAAAGCTATTATTTCAATTTAAGATCTCCCACTCTCCACTTATGTCAATCTTTCTATTTCTCCTTTAAGGACCAGGTCAAATGCCATCTCCTTTAAGAAGCCTCTCTTAATCCTCTCAACTATATGGAGTTGCTTCCTCTTAGTACTTTGTATTTCCCAAGATTGACAGTCATTTTGACTTAGTCTTACCATTAAACTCTGAAGACTCTGGAAGAGAAAGTGTGGCTGATGACTCTACACAGTTCTGCCTCACTTACATCCAATTCATTTCCAAGTCACCCTCCTGACATCATTGATCCCTTCCAGAACTAAAGACCAACAACAACAACAATAACAATCATTTCCTAAATGGAAATCATCATATAGAACTTTACTCCCTTGTTTTTTCTGTATATTTTTTATTCTTCCCACTAGATTATAAATTCCTTCAGGCAAATTATGCTTTTGCCTCATTTAATTTTTCCAATAGTATCTATCACAATACCCTGTACATAATAATTCAATGGTTTTTCAGTCATGACTGATTCTTGTTGATCCCTTTTGGAGTTTTCTTGGCAAAAAACAAAACAAAACAACAACAACAAAAAAAAAAAAAAAACTGAAGAGGTTTTCCATTTCTTTCTGTAGCTCAATTTACAAATGAGGAAACTGAAGCAAATTCAATTAAGTGACTTGCCCAAGGTCACATGGTAAGTGCCTGAAGTCAGATTTGAACTCCAGAAGTTTAGAAATCTTGACTCCAGATCTATTTCTTGTACCACTTAGCTGCTCTTATATATAATAGATGCTTAATAAATAGTCATTAAATTGAATTTACTGGTCATTAAATTGAATTTACTGAAATTTCAAATGCATTTTTCTCATTATCCCAGCCATTTTGAAAGCTATTTTTTTTAAAACAACAGAAAATTATTGGGCTTGAAAGACTAGTCCAGGGTAAGACCTTCCCCTTATAAACAAAAAAAAAATATTTGGATCATTTCCTCCTAAATATCTTGTGATATTGATGAAATTCTACTCAAAGATCTGATAATATATCTCTTATGATTCTTTTTTCCCCCAGAGGCAATTGGGGTTAAGTGACTTGCCCAGGGTCACACAGCCAGGGAGTGTGAAGTATCTGAGACCAGATTTGAACTCAGGTCCTCCTGACTTCAGAGCTGGTGCTCTATCCATTGTACCACCTAGCTGCCCCTCTCTTATGATCCTTATAAATTCAAAAGAGCTTTATATCATTGTGAGAGATAAACTAGGGTTAAGTTTTCACAGTAAAGATTCAATTCCTCAGAAACCTTGAACACACAATGAGAAATATTGAAAAGCAGTTTATAGAGAATGTTGTAAGCTTCAAGATAATATAAGTTAATAAATATCTCTGACCAATGAGCTTTCAGAAGAGACTTACTTGACTCCAAACTTTTGATAAAGATGTCTAGGCTAGAAACCAGTTTAAATTGACCAGGTTCAAGGACTCAAAAAAGGCTTTTCTTTGTTGCACTTGCTTAATAAACCTTACGCATATAAGCAGTTTCATAGATATGAGCACTAGTTTAAAAAAAATAAATTACAGATGACATAGATAGATTGCTGAACCTCAGTTTAAGAAAGGCTGAGTTCAAATCTAGCCTCAAATACTTGCTAGCTGTGTAACCTTGGACAAGTCACTTAATTTCTGCTTGCTTCAGTTTCCTCAGTTTCAAAAGGGAGATAATAATAATATCTATCTCCTAGGGTTGTTATGAGAATAAAATGGAATGTTTGTAGAGTGTTTTGTAAACCGTAAAGTTCTACATAAATGCTAGCTATCATTATTACTGTGAATTTTTGAAAGATTATATGAATTATTCCAACTCTAAAATTCTATTTTCTATTATTCCTGATTTTCCTTTTTCCAGAATTTATTTAATCAGAGAAGTAAAGATTAGTGAAGACTGATTTTGAATTGAAATTTAACTATAAATTCAAATTTGCAATGTAAAATAATCTTTCAATTTAACTATGTTTTTCATTGCCTAAATGAGTTACTCTAGATTTCTGAATTTATAATTTTAAATAGTAAAGAATGAATAATCTAGTTTGGTACAAAGAGATCCAATTTACATGGTACTTAGAGACTAGGCTAGGGTGGAAGTACTGTGTGTTAATAAATGTTTAACATCTAGCTCTCCAATAAAAAAAGAAAGAAAAATAGTATTCATGATATATTTTTAAATTTAATCTAAATGTTTAATATTTTCTCTATCATTTTCTTGTCTTTACAATCAATGAAATAATAAATCAAGTCCAAGTTGATACTGTTTGCCAATTTCTAAGATGTAAATGCTCACCCTGAAAATTTTACAATCAGCTCAGAAGCTGTGTGAGCTATCTCTAGCACCTACACACTCCCTGCCATCATTCAGGAAGGAGGAAGATGTGGAAATAGAAAGTCATCCTGGGGATATGGTTAGAAAACTACTAGGAAGGACTTTACATGCCAGGTGGAAAAGTTTGGACTTTATTTTGTACTATCTTCTAGTTGCAAAACAAGGATTTACTTCTGTCTCTAACTCTGAAATTAAATTAGGTTTTTATTTCAGTTACAAAATTTTGAAAGAAACTCAAATTATATTCTTCACATCAAGTTACTTTTTTTAAAAAGTAACAAATCAATAGCAAGTGAAAAAAAAAAAAAAGAGCTCTCTCCCTTAATAATCAAATCAACTGACACCTCAGGCTTTATTCCTCCCCAGCTAGAACCATGTCATTTTCCTGACATCCTTCTTATATCTTTTCTCTGTAATGCTAGGTTCTCATGTTTGGTTTCCCTTAGGAAAGGGACTGTAAATAAGCCAGACTGGCAAATTTCTTCTCCACCCCCATACAGAGAATATAAGGAAAACAAAACATTCTCATGGCTTTGGGAATGAGAGCACTAGGTCAAAGCCTTTCGATACATGCAATTTTCCTGATGTGTCTGGGAAAAAGCTATATCAGAGAAAGTCAAGAAGAAAGGGACAGGGAGCAGGACTGTGCTACCGGAAACAAGCCAGCCACAGTTCACCCCCTGCTTTTCCCCTCCTCTTCCCTCCCAGCCAGCCCCAGAGTTCCCAGACCTCAGTGTCATTGGATTCTAAAGAACCATAAACCACAGTGTGTGCAATGTAGGAAAGGCATACTGATAATGTGGTCTAAGAGCTGTTTTACAGTAATTTTTATGTAACTGTGAATCCAGGAGAATGTGGGATTCAGAGAGAATGAACGAATTATCCCAACCACAAGGGTTGGAAGTGATACCTTATTGCAATTAAACAGAAATCCCCCATTATTGCATGACAGGCTATTCTGAGATCAATTGATTAGTAGTCAATGGGATAACAGAGAGAATCAGATGATTCTAAGGTCAAGTATACACACACACACACACACACACACACACACACACATATATCTAGGAATAAACAAATCTGTCTTGTCAGGTATTATTCTTCAAATCAGCGACAAACAAAAATTCTTTATTAACATAATATAAAACTGTGGACAATTCTCAATTTTCCCTAAATATTATTTGTCTGTGCTAATCTTCATGCTCGCTGAAGAAAATCAATTTTCAAGTTATCTTAAATTCTTCTGCCTTTGTGTTTTCAATTTGCTCATTGCTCCTAACCGTGCCCTCGATGAGGCTTCTAGAGATTCAAATGCCAGGTGTGAGGTAAAGAAAATAAAGTATCCTAAGTAGGAATGAAGACAAATGTGTTAACACTTAGTGACATTAAAGTAGGTGACCCATACCAAAAATGTTAGTGCTCTGAAAAATCATTACGTAGTTATGAAATCAATTAACACAGGCCTATTTCACCTTCACAATTTATCTGTAAGAAAGTATATCTTCCACTGTCCTGAGATCCAGATGTTTCAGGAAGTTTTTTTTTTTTTTTTCCCCACTGATACTGTCTTTCATCAATGTTGTATTGTAAAAAAAAAAAAAAAAAAAAAAAATTACCACAAGCTAAAAATGCTGAAATATTTTTAAACTTTCCATTAATTTTTTTGAAAGTCATCAGTGAAGAATCTCACAAAGAATGGGATTGTATCAACTATGATAGATTTAGCTCTTCTCAGCAGTAGTGATCCCAAAACAATTCCAACAGACTTGGGACAGAAAATCTCATCCACAATCAAAGAGAGAACTATGGAGATCGACTACAAAATCAAAGCATATTTTATTTTCACCTTTTTTTGTTTTCTTGTTTGAGCTTTTTTTCCTCATGATTTTTCCCTTTTTCTCTGATTTCTCTTTTACAACATAACTAAAATGGAAATATGATTAAAATGATTGTACATGCATAACCTATATCAGAATGCTTGCTCTTGGGAAAGAGGGAGATAAGAGAAGGAAGAAGGAAAATTTTGGAACTCAGAATCTTACAAAAATGAATGTTGAAAACTATCTTTAAATCATCTGCATTCAGAGAGAGAACTATGAGACTGAATGTGGATGTAAACATAGTATTTTCACTTTTGTTGTTGTTTGCTTTTTTTTTCTTTCTCATGTTTCTTTTCCACCTTTTGATCTAATTTTTTTTGTATAGTATGATGAATATGGAAATATAATTAGAAGAAATATACGTTTAATCTATATTGGATTGCTTCTGTGTATGGGAAGAGGTTGGAGGAGAGGGAGGGAGAAAAATTTGAAACACAAGGTTTTGCAAAGGTGAATGTTGAAAATTATCTTTACGTGTATTTGGAAAAACAAAAAGCTATTTTTTAAAAAAAAATTATCTTTACATATAATTGGAAAAATAAAATACTATTGAAATTTTTAAAAAAGAATCAATTCGGAGGATATTTTTATCACAAGTTTAATTGCAATATAATGTTCACTTTTAATAAAAGATGAAGCATCAATAACACAAAAGGGGCAAATTTGTCACCTAACCAATAGGATATCAGGATAGTCTTGATAGTACAGCCATATGCCCACAGATATATAAGATCAAAACACACAGTAAGGATTCCACACAGAAATCCTCCCATAGAGGGATAAAGAGGTATAAACTACACAATCTGAAAAAGTGCTGAAGGACTGAGATCTACAATAGTGAAGGGAATTCCTCACAGCAAAGAAGCCAATGATTCAGCAAAGCCTCAACATGATTATAGAGCGCACAACTTTCTGGTAATTCATCCTATCAATGACATTGACTTTGTGGTTAATCTATTTCCATCAATTTATTCTTATGCTAAAGAATTCTTTCTTAACAATTTTTGTTGTTCCATCTTTTCAATAGTGTCAAATCCCATTTGTGTTTTTCTTGGCAAAGATACTGAACTTGTTTGCCATTTCCTTTTCTAGATCATTTTACAGATGAGGAAAATAAGGATTAATTGATATGCTACAAGTAAATGTATAAGATTAGATTTGAACTCAGGTCTTTCTGACTTCAAACACAATACTGTAGCCACTATGCTATCTAGCTGCCCTTCTTCAAAATAACTAGTATTTATATAGTACTTTAAGGTTTGAAAAGCACTTTACAAATATCTCACTCCCCACAACAATCCTATGAGGTAGGTTGTATTATCATCTCTATTTTACAAATAAGAGGCCTGAGGCAGACAGCCCCCATTATTGCATGACAGACTATTCTGAGATCAATTGATTAGTGTCAATGGGATAACAGAGAGAATCAGATTCTAAGGTTAAGTATATAAATGATTTTATAGTGACGTGACTCTGGACAAGTCAGAGTCACACAACTAAAAAGCTTTGAAAAACAGATTTGAAGTTAGAATTTCCCAAATCAAGTCCAGCACTTTATCCACTTTGCTGACTGCACCAGTCAGCTTCTCTTGTTTTTTGATTCCTTCCCACTTCTTCCAAATTTTATTCCTTTTTGTATCTTCATATTCACTCAAGAACATTTTCTCATTTCCCATGCCTCCCATTTTTTTCCTCCCTTAACTTCCATGAATGTGGAATTTGTGATGAAATTAGAAAGAAACATATGACTAATTGAGAACTAGGATGATAAGGAAGATAATGGTGATGATGATGATGATAATTAGCATTTCTATAGTGCCTACTGCCTATCAGGCACTGGGCTAAGTGCTTTACAAATATTATCTCATTTGATCCTCACAACAATTCTGGGAGTTAGAATTTCTTTTCTCATTTTGCAGTTGATGAAAAGTGAATAACTTGCTCATGGTCACACAGGTAGGAAATATCTGAGACTACTTAAATTCAGATCTTCTAAATCCAGTCCAGAATTCTATACCTTATGTCACCTGGCTGCCAAAACTAATCCTTCTGATTTGAGTCAAATAGGAAGAGACTCTCAACTTGTCTCTTAAGTAACTAAATCCCACAGCCTTTGCATTATATCTCCATCCAAAACCTGTTATGCTGTTCTCCAATCATAAACAAGCCATGACCTTCAGTCTATATTGTTTTCCCCTATTAAATTGAAAGTTTCTTGAGGGCGGGAACCCTCTGGTTTTTTACATTTATATATCTAATGATATGAATTATGGTGGCATATAATAGTTATTGTTTAATCATTTATCAGTTATGTACAATTTAGAACAAAAAAAATTGGGACTTTCCTGACAAAGATACTTAGTGTAGCAGTTTACCATTTCCTTCTCCTGCTCATTTTACAGATGAGGAAACTGAAGCAAATTGGATTAAGTGACTTATCTAGGGTCACACATCTAGAAAATATCTGAGGTCAAATTTGAAATTATTAATTCAAATTACATAAATGAACTAATAGTCATTTACATTCTTTTTTGTTTTGTTTTGTTTTTGTTTTGTAAATTCAAAATAAGCTTCACCCTGGAAATATTTTTGGGGATTATCACTAATAAGTGTAGTTAACATTCTTGAAAAATCCTCCATGATGGCTTTAACTTTCAATATTCTTGAAATCTAGTAATATACTATTTTTTAAAAAATCAACAAGAATATATTGTCTTCATTATGTGTCAGGCACTATGCTAACTTTTGAAGATACATATAGAAAAAGCAAAAAACTCATTCCCTCAAAGAGGGAATTCTAATTTTCTAATATCTAATATGTCTATATCTAATATTCTAATGAGATTGTCATGGTATGGTATAGGTATAGGTATCTTGAAGAAGGTGGCATTTGAACTGTGCCTCTAAAAGAGTTTTGAGAAATAGAAAAGAGTAGAGGAATGGCCAAAAGCCATTGAAAAGCACAAAATGAAAATGTGTATTTTGTGTGGATATAGGTATGTGGGTGTGGGTGTGGGGAAGGGTGTGTACAATAAGACAAGTGGGACAATAAAGTGGATTAGGGAATGCAGAGGAATAAATAACATGTAAGATGAAAGAAAAATAGGAAGGTACTAGATATAAGGAACTTTAGATTCCAAAAGATTTTGTGTTTTATTTGCGAGGTAATAGTCTTTCACTGGAATTTATTGAATAGGGAAGGTCAGACTTGTGTAGTAGGAAAATCACCTCAATAGCTTAATAGAAAATGAGGATGAATTAGAGTGGGTAGAAACTTAAAAGAAGGAAATCAATGACCTAAATCTCTATTTTTAACCAAGAGATGATGAGGACCTGAATTCTGGTAGTGGCTATGGGAGTGAAGAAAAAGACCCTTATGATATGTTATGGTGAAAGAATAAGATTTTGCAACTGACTGTGCATATGGGGTAGGTGAGAGTAAGGAGGGAAGAATGAAAATAAGATTATAGACCCAGATGACTAAAAAGATGGCAGTACCTTAGATGATGACTGGGAAGTTTAGAAGACAGGCTGAAAATATATCTAAATGAAATGTTCATTAAGTAAATGATGCACTAAAACTGGTGCTCAGGAAAGAAACAAAGAAAATATATATAAATACACACACATACATACACACACACACACACACATATATATATATACATATATATTACATATTCATTATATTACATTATATATAATACATATACATACATTATATATGAATATTACATATACATATATAATATATATGAATCATTAGTATAGATATGACCATTAAAATGTTAGGAACTGATGAGAACATCAAATGAGAAAGTATGGAGAGAAAACAGAAGACTTTTGAGGGCAGAGCCTTGAGGAAGACCTCTTGTATGAGTGACATGGATAAAGACCCAGACCATAAAACTGAGGAGGCAACAAGCAGGTAAAAAGAGAACTAAAAGAGTAATAAAATGTAAAAATCTAGAGAAGAAAATGCATACAGGAGGAAAAGGGGAAGTCAAATAGAATCAAATTCTTTTTTAAAAGAGTATTTTTTTCCAATTATATATAGACAATACTTAACATTATTAATTTTTTAAATTTTAAGTTTCAAATTTTTTCCATCCCTTGCTCCTCAACCCTTTCTCTAAAAAGGTAAGAATTTTAAATAGGTTATATATGTGCAAAAATTTAAAACATATTTCTATCTTAGTCATGTTGTGAAAGAAGAAACAAATCAAAAGGAAAAAAAAACATAAAAAAGATAAAGTAAAAATAATATGTTTTGATATGCATTCATATTCCATCAGGAATATGGACAGCATTTTTCAACATGAGTCTTTTGGAATTGTCTTGGATCATTGTATTACTGAGAAGAGCTAAGATATTCAAAGTTGATTATTGTACAATATTATACTGTATACAATGCTAGAATCAAATTCTTTTGATTCTATTTGATTTGAATCTATCGGTTAAGAAAAGACCATCAGCTTTGACAGTTTAGAGATCTTTTAAAAATAATTTTTGTAATATCGTGGCCTTTGGTTAACTATTAAAATTAATCACAGAATAATAGCGTGACAGAGGAAAGAAAAATATTGATTTTAGTATAGCTAAGCAAAGTGACATGTGCTTTTGTGTTTTAGAGAAAAAAAACAAAAGAGAGTGTTATGACAGTCTTCAGTATGTAGCCATTATACTGAAGCCAACCACATAGGCTACAACTGTACATTATATTTTGAAAAGAAATGGGAGAACAAAAATATTTGACATTATATGAGACTGACATCTATTAAAGGTTCATAATGCTGGTACTAACCTTCAAGTGAGAACAGGCTACCCTCTCTTTATTCATAACATTGCATATAATAAATACTTAATAGAAGTCTAGCTTGTGACATCTATGAATGTGGTGACCCTGGGCAAATCACCTAACCTCTCATTACTCTTAATAATTCTAAAAACAAATTTCAGAAGATATATCAAACTGCATTAGTATGGGGGAATCACTCTTTTGTAAAACATGTATCCATTTTGACCTTATTTTGGCATATAGTGTGAAAAGCTGCTCCATATCTAATTTCTACCAAACTATTTTCCAGTTTTTGTCAAAAATATGAGTCTTTATTCCAAAAATCTTGGATCTTTGGGTTTATAATATACTAGATCATGATGCTGTTTCTCTCTCTCTCTTACTCTCTCTTCTTTCCTTCATTTTTTTTTGTTTAGGCCTTTTTGTATATGTAAATGTTTTACATGATTATATATGTATAACTTATATTGGATTGTTTACCATCTTGGCAGAGTAGGGGAGGGAGAGAGAGAGAGAGAAATGGAATTTTGAATTCAAAACTTAAAAAAAAAGTTAAAACTTGTTTTAACATGTAATTGGGAAAAATAAAATGGAATAATAGAAAAAATAAATGAAAGATAACTTTTCTAAAAGAGGAATGTAAAATTATGAGAGAAGGGAACTTTACAGGGCATTATTAGAATGTTATAGAAAAACAAATAACAGCATTAGATGTGGTTCAACATATATTGTGTAGTTTAATACTAAATCCCCACTTTGGCTTCTTCTCTTCATTCATTGTGGTTGAAGAGAAGGAAGAGGAGGAAGGGAAGGAAAAGAAGGAGGAGGAGGAAGAAGAGAAGTAGAAGAAGGAGAAAGAAGAGGAAGAGGAAGAGGAGAAGGAAGAGGAGAAAGAGGAGAAGGAAGAAGAAAAAGAAGAAGAAGGAAGAAGAAGGAAGAAGAAGAAGAAGAAGAAGAAGAAGGAAGAAGAAGAAGAAGAAGAAGAAGAAGAAGAAGAAGAAGAAGAAGGAAGAAGAAGAAGAAGAAGAAGAAGAAGAAGAAGAAGAAGAAGAAGAAGAAGAAGGAAGAAGAAGAAGAAGAAGAAGGAAGAAGAAGAAGAAGAAGAAGAAGAAGAAGAAGAAGAAGAAGAAAGAAAGAAAGAAAGAAAGAAGAAGAAGAAGAAGGAAGAAGAAGAAGAAAGAAGAAAAAAGAAGAAGAAAGAAAGAAGAAGAAGAAGAGGAAGAAGAAGAGAAGAAGGAAGAAGAAGAAGAAGAAGAAGAAGAAGAAGAGAAGAAGAAGAAGAAGAAGAAGAAGAAGAAGAAGAAGAAGAAGAAGAAGAGGAAGAAGAAGAGGAAGAAGAAGAGGAAGAAAGAAGAAAATCTCCATTAAACTGTAAATATAAACTCCTTGACGGCAAGGACCATCTCTTGCCTCTTTTTGTTTCCTTACTGTTTAGCATAGTGCCTAATTATTGATGTGTTGATATCTAAGGTCAAAAACATTACTAGAATGGAATCAACATTTGTCATGGTTGGAAAAGAAGAATCAAATAATTAAGAGATTTCCTTTTCATTAGATAAGAATATTTACCTACTTCTTTCTACTTGTGAGGCTGCTAGTGTGAGCGCTGGAGTTAAATCAGGAAAACCTGAGTGTAAACTGCCTCTAATACTATATGTGTAACCATGAATGAACTATTTAAACTCTCTAAACCTCAGCTTCCTTATCTTTAAAATGGGGGAAAAAATTTAAGTTGTCATTTATTTTTTATATGATTTTAATGATAAATTTTGCTCCTATAAGGATAGTGATCTAAAAGTGATCCTCTAACTGATGTCTTTAGATTGCCTCTCTTGCATGGGAATACTGTGATATGCCCAGATTCCCAAAGATCTTTTAAATGTAGGTTACAGCCATCCATATCACTTTATCTTCGCTTTTTCTTCACAGAATTTCATGGCCAACATGTCAGAGTCCTTCCCTAAATTATCCTGACATCTAAAGAAAGCAATGAAGTATATAGATTAATCGTTATCCTTTTTTTTTTTTTTTTGCTATAGTCCATCCTCCTTTTCTGCCATTCATTTCTTTGATTCAGAGCACTTCTCCTGAGAAATTCTTCATTTGTAGTTTGTCCATGTCCAGCATGTACCTCTCTATTGATCTCTGGGTGATTTTCAACTTCAGTACTTCAGAGATGATAATGTTTTAAACTCATAGACATAACTGTATTACTGGGAGAATATAGGCATCCAGAAAAAGTCATTGTTTCAGAGAGTACATTGGCATCAATAAAAGAATTTTACAGTTTCTCAGAGGCAATACCACAAACTCTCCTCCCCATGCAATTCTCACAACTTCTTGTCCGTTTGCAGTGCCTGCCCAAGATAGTCACACTAATGGATAAACTCTATAGGTTGTCCATCCACCTGCATATTTGTTCAGCAACTGTGGTAATCATAAAAACAAAAAATCCCACCACACTCTTAACATTAGTTTCAGTTCCTGATTGACTTAGGTTAGGGCAAAACAATGTTCTATATATAAAAACCTAAATGTGTTTAAATGGACTATTTTCCCAAAGGACACTCTTTAAGGGAGTCAAAACTGCTTTTGCTATTGTGAAAATGTAAGATGGTCTGTGAACACTTAAAAAGGACAAGGGGAATACAAAGTGATGAAAAAAATTTAAATGTTGGGGAGAAATATAAACTGGTCAACCTTTTTTTCTCCTGAGGGATCTGAATATTTCAAAGTCAAAAGAATGTGTGGTCTCTTTTTCTTGGACTAAATTTAATTTCATTTGAACCAGTCTTTTTTTTTTTCTCTTCCTCTTAAAATTTATTTTTCTAATTAGCTTGCTTAATTACAAAGGTAATGTGAAGGCCATTGACCTAGATTTCTCTCTCTAAAATAAATTACAAAAGAATTTAACTCTGGGATCATAATACAGAAACAACTTCATTCCTCCACAATCATCTATAAATCTAACTTTTTGGTTTTTCTTCTTATCTCTGTCCTAAGATCTCTGATCTGTAATATCTGCCTTTTTCACAGTAACGGATCAGTCTATATTTTTTGCTTCCCTCAACATCATAAAAAATTAATAAAACCAAGCTGAATGTGATGATACACACCTGCAATTCCACCTACCTGGGAGGCAAGAGTTGGTTTTTCTCTTGGGGAATTCTGAGCAGCAATAGGCTATGCCAATCGAGAACCTGAACTAAATTCAGCATTAATATGGTGAGTTTAGAGAAAAGAATGAAATTTGGCCACTGCATTCATACCTGAGAGGACTTATCAAAAAAAAAAAAAAAAAGGAAGAAGAAGAAGAAGAAGAAGAAAAAGAAGAAAGAAAAAGAAAGAAAGAAAAGGAAGGAAGGAACAAAAAGAGAAAGAAAGAGGGAAGAATGAAGGAAAAAAGAATAAGAAAGAAATAAGGGAAGAGAAGGGAAGGAAATGGAAATGGAAATGAAACAAGAAGGGAAGGGGGTAAGGAAAGGAGAAAAGGAAGAGAAAGGAAGGAGAAAGGGGAGAGGAAAGGGAAGGGAAGGAAAGGGGAAAGGAAAGGAAAAGAGAAGAAAAAAGAAAATAGGAAAAAATACAAGAGGAGAGATGAATAATCAACTTTCCTTACTCTGGACTATATTTTGAATGTCCAATAACTTCTACACCTCCTGTTTACTAAAAGTTAAACTTGGCCTTGGGTGTGTTAAAACATTATCAGTCTCTAAAATTGAAGATGGTTTCAGTTATTTCCTTACCATTTCCAACTAGAATATAACTATATATCTGCTACAATAATGTGCTCTGTTTCCCTTCTCCCACATGGGTTCATTAGTTACTTAAGACTATAGATCTGGAACTAGGAAGAATCTGATAGGTGATGTAATTCAAGCCTCTCATTTTTCTTATGAGGAAACTGAGGTCCACAGTCACACAGATAGTATTAGAGGTAGAATATGAACCCCAAATCTCCAACTCCAAAACAATTAGCACAAAAACTCAGTTAAAGGATTACTGAACAAGAGAGACAGAGTTTAATCTCATTTCTCCTCCATCATTAAGCAATTATCTTTAGTTAAATCGGTCACTAAATTTTTACATTTGAACAACTGGTTGACTTTTTTTAGGCCTGGATGGAATTTTCATATTACTCCAACATGTATTCATTGGTCTTGCTTCTTTATACTTACTTCACCTTTGGGTTCATTCTCTTCATGTCTGATTTTGGGGATTTTTGTGAATTTAAACACCATAGAAAATTGCTATTTGCCTCATAATGGCTTCTTCAGAGCTTTTGTGGAGACTAATGACATAATGATAATGTTCTCAAACCTATATTTTCTACTTGATAAACTAGCAATTATATGATTAGACCTTTTTTTTTTTTTTTGTAGAAACCCACATTAAGTATATAATAACCAGAAACCAGGCCATCATGTAATTATAGAGGTAAGAGAGATGATTTGCATAACTGTAAACTATCTGAACTCCTACTGCTCATGCTTAGAACAAAATTTTTTTTTGTTTTCTAGACTATATATGTATTTGAAATTGAAAATACTTTAATGATAATACTTCAAATGAAACAACAAATATTTTTCTTCAGCTCTAAGTGTTCAATATATCATAATCATTTGAGTGAGTTTAAAACTTTTCCTTCTTTTAGGAAAAAAATGACCCTTGTGAAATCTATTGACCATAACATTCTGGACAAAGTTGGACAAAAACATCTGAAAGCAGTGATCAAACAACATTTTCTGAGTGTCTCTATTGATAAGATGCTCTACTGAATAATTAACCATGCCTATTATTTCAGTTCTGATGAAGAACACTTTTGCAAAGTCTCTATGTCACAGGATGGCTATGAGGATCAAATGGGATGGTAATAATAACTGGCATTCGAATAGAGCTTTAATGTTTAAAGCATTCTACACACCTTGTCTCATTTGATCCTTATTACACCATCTGGGGTAAGTACTGAAAGTACTGAAGAAGAAACTGAGATTCAGATGTTGAGTGACTTGAGTCAACCCTGAGGAACAAAGATTTAAACCAGGACCTTCCTGAGTTTGTAGCTAGAGTTTAATCATCCATCCATTCATCCTTCTCTTCATAGGATAATGAATGTGAAAGAGCTTGGAAATTACAAATTGCTATAAAAATGCAAACCTTGTTGTTGTATATCTTCAAATAGAATTTAACCTATAACTCTCTGCTTCCTTTGAATCTTGCCCAATACACACCAGTAATGGGGTGACTAATTTTTTTGTTCTTTAGAAGAAAAGGAAATTATATGAATCCCCTAAAGTTCAGATTAGGAACAAAGTTTTTTGTTTGTTTGTTTGTTTTGATCATGAAAGGAGATGGCCATAAAAAGATATAAAAGGATATCTCATTTACCCTCACAAGATAAACTCACTACTCTAGGATGAAAGCACAGGCACATAATTTTATCTACAATTTATAACACTTAGGGTCAAGATTAAAGTGTGATAAGATCAAATCAATACCAGGAGGAGAAGGTGGGAGTGCGTAAAAGGCAAGGGTGTGGAGGAAGAGGACTAGGGTGGAGTCAGCAGCACCAATGCTCTGG
Organism: Antechinus flavipes; assembly: GCF_016432865.1. NCBI lineage: Eukaryota > Metazoa > Chordata > Mammalia > Dasyuromorphia > Dasyuridae > Antechinus > Antechinus flavipes. The sequence goes on from NC_067400.1 coordinate 408,103,166, forward strand.
GTTTTTACTAATCCACAGCAAACAGGCTTCAAAGAGTGAAAGTGGGATGCTCACCTCAAACTGAACTACAAATATTAAGTGTCTTTAATTTGTTATTCTAACGGCTGAACAGATACAGGTTTCTAATTAGGATATAATTAGGATAATAAAACAAGCAATACCTCTAATTTTACTTCTTACTATTTAAGAGTTCCCTTTGTAAGGCGCTATTCTTCACAAAGATGGGTGGTTTTACTACTTGTGATTTCAGACAACTTTTTCTGGTGGCCAGTAGGTATTATTCATTTTTTCTAATAGTTAATTTCTCCTTCACCCTTGGCCCTTATTGTGAGATTGCTAATGTCAGCTAATCCTGGAACTTTTGCCACCTAGAACATTGGGCGAATTAGGAGAAAAAGCCCTAAACTAGACATTATTGGCTATACTCAATTATAAATTTTTTAGTGTTGGAGATTGTATTTGAATTTCCGCCCCTCAAAAAATAAACATTTATTAAGCACCTACTATATGCCTCCATGACTTTGCACAATGATTTCCCTTTTCTAAAATATAGTCTTCTTGCATATCTCCTTTCAAAACTGCTCAGGTGCCACCTTCTACACAGTGTTTCTTATCTCTCTTTGTAATCTCAGAGTTTATCACATTATGTCGCATATAATGGGTAATGCATGCTTACTGATTGATTGACCATTATTTATTTAATTGAATTCAACATTTCCAACCTAGACTTGTTGGAGGGAGGGAAGGGAAGAAGGAAGGAAGGAAAGGAAAGAGGGAGGAAGGGAGAGAGGGAAGGAAGGAAGGAAGGAAGGAAGGAAGGAAGGAAGGAAGGAAGGAAGGAAGGAAGGAAGGAAGGAAGGAAGGAAGGAAGGAAGGAAGGAAGGAAGGGAGGGAGAGAGGGAAGGAAGGAAGGAAGGAAAGAGGGAGGAAGGGAGAGAGGGAAGGAAGGAAGGAAGGAAGGAAGGAAGGAGGAAGGAAGGAAGGAAGGAAGGAAGGAAGGAAGGAAGGAAGGAAGGAAGGAAGGAAGGAAGGAAGGAAGGGAGGGAGGGAAGGAGGAAGGAAGGAAAAGAGAGAGAGGAAGGAAAAAAAGGAAGGAAGGGAGAGAGGGAGGAAGAGAGGGAAGAAGGGAGAGAGGAAGGAAGAGAGGGAGGAAGAGAGGGAGAAAGGAAGAGAGGGAGAAAGAGAGGGAGAAAGGAAGAAAGGAAGGAAGGGAGGGAGAAAGGAAGAGAGGGAGGAAGGAAGGGAGGGAGAGAGGGAAGCAAAGAAAGGAAGGGAGGGAGGGAAGGAAAGAGAGGAAGAGAAGAAGAAGGAAAAGTAGGAAAGAGGGAAAGAGAGGAAGAGGGAAAGAACAATAAGTATATCCTATGTGTCAGACACTATAAAAACACAACTTAAATTGTCTCCTCCAAGCCCCATGCTGGGCTTATCCCATTTCAACAAAGAACTCCTAAGCTCAAGTAACCCAACAGTCTCAGTCTTTCTGATAGCAAGAATTATTATCCTGTATCACTTTGCCTGTCAATTCTATTTTCATGAATTACTGAAGAAAAACAACTCGAATTTCCTAACTCTTTTTCACCAAGTTCCCACTATTTTCGTGTCAATTTTGTCAGGTACTAAAGAAGTAGATCAACATAGATCTCTGTGGAAAAAAGTAAAGACATACTGACGAATACAAATCATCAAAAACATTTGAATAATGTGTCTGAAAGAAAAATCTGCAACATTTACCATTTCGATTTCTCCCTCCCCTTGATTTGCACATTAGGGGTTTCAATGCATGCTAACAACTGTATTTATAGATGCCTTTCAAAGAAGTCCTGAAATGCTTCACAATAAAAGCTGTTCTAGTATTGAAATCAACAATTCATTGTGGATTGTTATCTTGTTATTTGTTTCCTGTTGCTATTTTTCACTTTAAAAAAATCTTAGTGATGTTGTAGAAACAGAGCAGATGTGTGTTAGAGTCTTTATCATCTTTATGATAAGAGAAACAGAGACAGGGAAATGTTATTTTATTTTTAATTATGAATTTAAAGAAAATTATAGGTTAAGACAAATAATAAGAAAGATTCAATTATTAGTTCCTTGAAAAGTTCATCCATCACTCCAAAAAACAACATTTTAAAATGTTTATGGTTGTATTTCAAATTGGTGCCACATACCTGAAACCAGCAAAAGATCTGTCGATATAATACTCACTGAGAAAATAATTACTCCTACCTCGTTTTAGGGTTTCAATTCTATCTTCCTAAATAAAGTGATACCAATAAAATTAATGGAAATTACAAGTAATCATCATTATTTGCATTTTACATTCTTCTAAAAATGATGTTTAGCATTTATCCAAGAAATTTTAAAATATTGTGTATTTGTAATTATGTATATTTTTACCTGTCATATCTAAAGGACATTTAGTCTAGAGTGGAAAGAATTCTAGATATTGAATCAAAATTCCTGATTCTGACATTTCCTGTGGAACTGTGGACAAATCATTTTAAAAATCACACACACACATATGCATGTGCATATCTGTATATCCATATGTATATATCACTTTAAATTTTGCAAAAGTACTTTACATATATTATCTCATTTGAGCTTTACCCTGTGAGGCTGGTATTATTCTCCCCTCCCTTTTATTTTAACAGATGAGGAAACAGGTTCAGAAGGATGAAATAACTTATCTTTGTTAATATAGTTACTAAAAGTAAAAGGCATACTTTGAATCCAGGTCTTCCTGACTCCAAATCCAGAACACTAACCACTACAGAATTATGGGAATAAGGTGGCATATTAGATCCTAAAGGAGCTCAGTTTCCCCAAAGACACCCCAGTAAAGTTTTTAAAACATGCAAGGTGGAAAAATGATGAAAAAAGAAAAAAGAGAGACAAATAGCTATAATCTCTTCCCCTAGTTCCCCTAGGTGACTAGGACTGCACCAAAAGATTGTAAAGATTTGCAGAAGCTCTGATATGAATCTAGTAAGCCAAAGGCAAATCCATGGGACCAGAAGAGGAGATGGCATTAGATCAATACCCCAGAACCTTCCCAGAAAGCTAGAAGGCCAGACTAGCCAAGGCAGCCCACAGAGCCACTATAGAGGGCAAAGTAAGAAAAACTGCTGGGGCTACAGTGGGCCAAGTTTGGTGCCTGGGATCATGAAGGAGACAACCATCACTATCATCCACAATGTCTGAATGGGACTTGTCAGGCCTACAACAAAGAATAGGACCAATTCTGGATTCAGAACCATGTAAAGAGACAGAAAAGGAAGGCAGCTAAGTCAAGCCACTGAGAAACTGAGAAACTGAGAAACTGAGAGACTGAGCTCAATCCCAGGAACTCCTACAGAATGTGGGGCTCCATCTTAACCATCACATATAGAATAAAGAGGCCTGCCCACATCTTCCAGGATGGCAGAGTTTAACCCAAGCACAAAGACCTTAAACACTATATAAATAATAAGAATAGCTGACATTTATATAGCACCTACTGTATACCAGGCACTCTGCTAAGTGCTTTTATAAATCATTTGATTCTCACAACAAACCTAGGATTGAAGTGCTGTTATTATTATTATTATTCTCATTTTAAAAATAAAGAAACTGAGGCAAACAGAAGTTAAATCACTTGCCCAGAATCATGGCTAATAAATATCTGAGGCCATATTTGAATTCAGGTCTTCCCAACTGAAGGACCAGGTATACATTGTACCATATAGCTACTCAATCAGAAAGAAATGAAGAAAAAATATGCACTAAGAGGAACCCAGAATAAAAGAATAAATCCATAAATTTAAGAGAGAGTGAAATAGACAAAGAGAGAGAAAGAGAAACAAGGACATAGAGACAGGGTTAGAGAGGCAGAAACAGAAAAAGGAGAAACACAGAGAAAATAGTTATTCATTATGCTAAGTACTAAAGATACAAATACAAGCAAATAAGATGGTCACTGTCATTAAGGAACTTAAATTCAAATGAGGGAAGACCCCCTATTCAAGGAAGTGACAAGGGAGAGAAGACTGTGGGAGATGAGCAACACCACAGTTGGGAGAGGTCTAAGAAGTGGCTTTTAATTCTAATTCTGAGCAAGATAAAAAGAAAATTCATCTTTCAGAACCTAGTTTCCTGGGAAAGAATCCAAGTTTCCAGGTGAGTGAGATGAGCATAATGACTAGGAACAATAAATATAGGAGTATTTAGAAGAAATGAAACAGTTACTACACAATGTAATGTTAAAAGGAAACAACAATTAAGGACCTTAGAGCAGATGGTAGAAAACTCTACTCAAGAGTGAGAATAGGCTGAACATTAAGTCACAATTATATAAGAATAAAAAAAAATCACAATATTGGGGAAAAATAAGGAAAATATCAATTGACCTGGAAAACAAGTCAAGGAAAGATAATCTAAAAATTCTAAGACTACCTGAAAATCAAAACCAAAATAAATTATTTTGATTATTTGATAACTATAATTTCAAGAAGTCATAATTGAAAACAATTCACATCTATTAGAACTACAGGTAAATGTGAAAATATTAAGAATACACTAGTCACATCCTAAAAGAAACATCAAAATGAAAACTCACAGGAATATCATACCAAAATTCTAAGTTTCTAGTATATATCAAAAAAGAAAGAGTTCAAGTACCAAGGAGACATTTAGGATCACATAAGATTTAGAAGTCACTACTTTAAAAGAAAGGAGTGTTTGAAATAAAACATTATAGAGAGCTAAAGGTAAAAGCTTATAATCAAGAATAACCTTTCTGGAAAAATTGGACAAAAAAAATAGTGAAATAGAGGACTTCTAAGCAATCTTAATTAAAAGTTGAGAACTACACATAAAATTTGAAGGAAAAATACAAGAAACAATCAAAACCAAAAAAAAAAAATAAGTATATATGATAAATTGGAAGGGGCTACATTCTAACAGGGGAAGATAAAGTAGTGTTTTCTCTCATAATTTTAATGTGTTCAAAGAATATAAAGTTATATAAGACAGTAAGAGAATCTGTGGATGTTTTTATTTTATCTTTATAGTATACAAAAAAGAAAATGGTGAAGAGAGAGGAATATGGAGAGAGAAATAGAGAAGGAAGGAGAGATTTCTGAATATCCCCCAGAATAGGTGTACATGAGATTAAGAACTTTAAAACATGGAGAAAGTATGAAAGGAATTGGCATTCATGAATCTTATCTTCATCTGAATCAAAGGACAGTTGAATGCAATTCACATAAATAGAGTGTGGTATACAAATATATTAAAATAGAACAAAAAATAAGTAGAAAGAGAGGGTTAAGGAAAAAAAAGACATGATAGGTAAAGAAGTAATAAGAAGGAATGCAAACTCCAACATCAGAGGGTGGGGTATAAAGGTTAAATAAAAAGAAACAGAAATGAGATTAGGATAGAACAAAGAGGGAAAAAATAAAGCCAATAAAGAGGAAATTGATTGTTCCAATTATAGATGAACTAAAGTTAAGCAATTTCTCTTTTATAACTTTCTTCTTTGTGAAGCTTGGGTGGGGAAAGTTAAAGAAAAGAACAATTGCAATAGTATAAGATGGAAAGAAATAAGCAATTAATAATCATCATTTTAAGTGTTAATTAAATAAACTTACTTATAAAATGGAAAAGGATGCCTGAATGGTTTAGAAAGCAGACTCTAATAATATTGCTTATAAGAAGTATACTTGAAACATAAAGATTCACAGGATTAACCTAAGGGACTAAAGCAAAATCTGACATACTTTAGGTGCTAAGAAAAAAAAAAAAAAAAAAAAAAAAAGAATAACAATCATGGTTACAGAAAAATCAACAGTAAAAGAAAGCATACATGTATACACCCTCCACACACAAACTTAGGAATTACATTATGATCAAAAACATCATAAACAAATTACTATAATACTTAATAAAAACATATGAAATAGCATAATTAAATATACATATAGGAAAAATTAATCAAATTATAGAGAAAAAATTATAAAATTATACTAGTGGAAAACTCCAATATATCCTTCTTTAGATTTAAACAAATCTAATAAACAAACTAAAAAAAAAAAAAAAAAAGAAATTAAAGATCTACACAAAACTTTGGCAGGGAGTAAGGGACCAAGAGGAGGGAGAATGACATATATCTGGTTTTTAAATTATGGAAATAGAAAAAAATCCATACATTCCTCAGTTTCAAAAGGCACTTTTACAAATATTGATCATATGTGGAGTAAAGAACCTTAGAAACAAATGCAAAAAGAGTATAAATTTGAAAATGTCATTTATTGAATATAATACAACAAAAATATATTTAAAAGAGGCTTTTGAAGAAAGGATTAAAAACTAATTGGAGGTTAATTAATTGAATTCTAATAAATCAGTGAAACAAATGACAAATAATTGAAATACTAGAAAATTTCATCAAAGTAAAGGATAATAACATAGCATGCCAAATGTTTTTAGGGTTCAACTAAGCATTCTCCAAAAAGCAGTTCTTAATGAAATTTCTTTCTCTAAATGATTCAATCAACAAAAGAAAGAAGAAATAGATCATTAAATTGAAAATTTAATTTAAAAACCTAGAAAATCAACAAATAAAAACTCCAACTAAACACCAAAATAAAAATTCTGAAAATTAAAGGCGGCAAAATAAGAGTGTAATTATTAATAATAATAAACATTGAATTTATAAATAAAACTATGATCTTTAAAAACACAAAAACAGTCAGTAATAAGAGAGAACCCAAAATTTCTGTATCAAAAATACAAAAAATATTTCATAACAATTGAAAATGAAATAAAATAAACTATCAGAAACTCTTTGTCAATTTCATACCAACAAAGTTAGTAACAGATGAAATGGATATTCATAAACATATAAAATATTCAAATTAATAGAAGTTGAAACAAATTTATTTAAATGACATAATACCTGAAAAATAAATTGAATGCATTATAAATGAACTTTCAAGGGGAAAAAATTTTTGAGACCATTTGAAGACCAATGAATTTAAATTCACAAAAACAAGAAAAGAAATCACTCTAAACTCATTTTTAATGAAACAAGTATGTTCTTAATACTGAAACTTAAAGGAGAAAAAAGTAAAGAAAGAAAATTATAGGTCAGTATCCCTAATGATCATCAATATCCTAGTGATCATCAATATAATGATATTAATAAAGTATTATCAAGTAATCTACCAAAACATAAAACTTTATATAGTTTGAGTAGGCTGGTTTTATATCAGCTTTGTATGATTGGTACAATAAATGTTAAAACTATTGATATAATTGTTTTTAAATTAATAGAATATAGATTAAAACCATTTAATTATGTGAATAAATGATCTATAACTTTTTGGCCAGATGTGGTGGCTCATGCCTGTAATCCCTAAGTGGCTGGGGCTAATAAATCACTTGAGCTCTTGAGTTCCAAGTTAAAATAGAATTAAAGCCAATCAAGTATCCAAACTAAGTCTTCTCAATGGGGGGAAATGGTTGAGATCAGAAAAAGCAAGTCAAAATTCTTGTCCCAATCAGTAGAGGGATTGGAACTATAGAGTATCCCCCTATACTTTCAGGCTGGGCAAGATAGAAACTCTTGAAATAATAATAAAAAGGAAGGTAGGGAAAGGTTTACAACAAACATTCATTTCTATTACAAACTTTATAAAGCACAAGAATAAAATGGACCTTTTCTTAACATGATAAATGGTAGCTAAGATCTGAAAAATTATATTTAATTTCTCTTGCTGGCTCCACAATAGCAAAGCATATATACTAACTATGGTATCCCCCAAGGCTCAGATTTGGATTTTCTTCTCTTCTTCTTCTATACTATCTCTTTTGTTAATCTTTTCAACTTCCATAGATTCAATTATATCTCTATGCAGAAAAATCCAAGTTCTATATGTCCAGCCTTAACCTCCCTCCTGAGTTCTAGTTTTATATCATTATCAGTAATTACATACCTCTTGAATATCTAAAACTAGATTTCTGTAAGCATACCAAATTCAACATGTCAAGTTCAATTCATTTTTTCCTCAAAAGCTTCCCATTGCCCCAACTTTCCTGTGTCCATTGATGGCAGGTTCCAACTATTATGCCTTCCTCATACCTTCCTCAACCTTCCATCATCCAGGTTCGCAACTATTATGCCTTCCTCAATTACTCTCAAAATAATTTCATATAGCCATCTTTTGATAAATCTTTTCATTTCTTCATTCACATCTTTCACACATGTTTTCTTCTTTCCACTCACACAATCACCAGTTTGACATAGGCTTTCATCACCTCACACCTGGACTATTTCAATAGTCTTCTCATTGGTCTCTCTGACTCTATCCATCCATCCTCTACTCAGCTGCTAAAGTGCTCTTCCTAAAGCATAGTCCTAACACATCAACCTTCCCAAAATACTAATTCCTGTCACTCCCTATTAACTTCAATATCAAATATAGTCTTCTATTTGGTTTTTTAAAGCCTTTCACAACCAGGCTTTATTCCACCTTTCCAAGTTATGCTATAATTCACTTCCCTCCATGTATTCTATGATCTAATGATCCTTGCTTTCTTACTATTCTTGGCTGTACCTCATGTTTAGAATATTTTCCCTCTTCACCGCTGCCTCATGTTTTCCCTGACTTCCTTCAAGACTTAACTTAAATCTTTCCTTACCCAAGAAGACATTTTAGGTTCTTTCCACTATGCCTTCCTTCTAGAATGAACTGCAACTTATATTGTATATATCTTGTATGTACATAATTATTTGCATCTAGCTTCCCCCATTAGAATTCTTGAAGGCAGGGATCATGTTGGTTTTTTTTCTATTTTTTAAATATTCCTAGTGCTTAGCACAGTATCCAGCACAGATAAGTAATTAATAAATATGTGTTGGTTTGTTGATTGATATAACCTTTCAATGCTCTAGGAAATTGCTGAAAATTAAATACACAGTGAAGGATCCAATTCAGATTGATGAATGAACCCAGATGATTCTTCATCTGTATATATCATATACAAATGAAATTTTAGGTCAAGTCTTTTTTTTTTTGTACTTTCCAAATTTTTTAAAAACTTTTTATTTTCAAAATATATGCATGGATAATTTTTCAACATAACTCTTGCAAAACCTTGTGTTCCAATTTCCCCACCCTTTCCCCATCCCCTCCCCTAGATGGCAAGTAATCCAATATATATTAAACATGGTAAAATATATATGTTAAATCCAATATAGGAATACATATTTATACAAATATCTTACTGCACAAGAAAAATCAAATCAAAAAGGAAAAAATGAGAAAGAAAATAAAATGCAAGCAAACAATAACAAAAAGAGTGAAAATGCTGTATTGTGATCCACCCTCAGTTCCCACAGTCCTTTCTCTGGGCATAGATGGCTTTCATCATCACAAGATCATTGGAACAGGCCTGAGCCATCTCACTGTTGAAAAGAGTTGTGTCCATCCAAATTGATCAACGTATAATCTTGTTGCTGTGCACAATGATCTCTTGGTCCTGTTCATTTCGCTCAGCATCAGTTCATGTAAGTCTCTCCAAGGCTCTCTGAAATCATCCTGCTGCTCATTTGGGACAATAATATTCCATAACATTCATATACCATAATTTGTTTAGTCATTCTCTAACTGATGGGCATCCACTCAGTTTCCAGTTTCTTGCCACTACAAAAAGGACTGCCACAAACATTTTTGCACATACAGGTCCCTTTCCCTCCTTTAAGATCTCTTTGGGTAATAAGCCCATTGTTTGATATCCTTTTGGGCATAGTTCCAAATTGCGCTACAGAACAGTTGGATTAGTTCACAACTCCACCAACAATGCATTAGTTTCCCAGTTTTCCCACATTCCTCCCCAACATTCGTTACTATCTTTTCCTGTCATCTTAGCCAATCTCAGAGTTGTCTTAATGTGTATTTCTCTGATCAATAGTTATTTAGAACACTTTTTTGTATTTTTATCTTTAGCTCTATAATGCCTTTAGCATAAATATCAAGGATAGTTGATAGTAAGATTTTAGTGCACACATGAATAACTCAAAGCATTTGGATGAGTGAGTAGATGAAATGAATCATTCATTTATATGGATGTCATATTTTTATAATATTTTACTATTTTCACAACAATGCTGTGAGTTAGAAAATACATGTGTATTATCTCCATTTTACAGATCAGAAAAACAAGGATAGGAGCATTATTAGCACGTATCAAGAAAAAAACCTAGTTTTACTTAAAAAAAAAATCTCCCCAATATAATTCACAAAAAAATGTATTTAAAAAATAATGTACATGTATAACCAGAAAAAACAATAATTTTTTAAAGTTTAAAACAAAATGATAAAATCTCAGAAATCATTCATACTCCTATTTTGACCCTTCAGTGGGTCTATGACTTTGTTGATGAGTGGAGTACAATTCATCTGTGCCTTGGATTCAAATTCTACCTTTTATGCTTATGACCCTCAGAATCTTGGACATGTCACTTACTCTTCCTGGACCTCAGTTTTCCTCATCTGTAAAATTGGAAGATTGGATTTGATGATTCCTTCAATCTCTAGATCGATGGTGCCATAATTTTGGACTTCTTTTCCTATGGACATCTTATCTATGTCTTTCTAGAAATCTTCCATTAAGGAGCTACCTAATATGTTAGAGCCCTTCCTTTCATTTTTTTCATGCTCTGTGGGTACTAAAGGAGCAGAAAGGCAACATGACATAGTGAATAGAGAGTTGGTCTTGGAGCTAGGATCAGATCCTACCTCTAACCCTGGGCAAATAATTTAGCCACTTAGTATTTGGGACAGAACCATAAACTTCAGAGAAGGCATTATTATGCATTGTTAGAGAAATTTGCCTCATCTAAGAGTTTCTAAAACTAATAATGATGAAGATGATAATTATAATCATTAGTATTATATAGTGCTTTATTTACTTTACAGCTATTAATTCATTTGATCCTACAACCAAGGATGGCCATTTCCTTTTACAGGAGAGGAAAGTGAGGAAATAGAAGTTAGTTAGCCAGGACCACACAGGTAAAATGTCTGAGGCTAGATTTAAACTAAGTTTTCTTGGCTCTAATTTTAATATTCTATCCATTGTGCCACCTATTTGCTACAAAAATGGACTCAGTGGTTCAGTCTCTGTCTTTAATCATGGGGACTCTATATAACTTACCAGCAGGGAACAATTATAAATATATCAATTCTAACTTTTGTCATTTGACCAGCCCACTACTTGTAAAAATAAATAAGAGTATCGATGAGGATTGTGAGGACTATGATTTCAGGGTTATTTCCTGTTTTAAATACATAATATTTATCCTTTTTATATCAGATTTATCTTTTGTATTTCATCTTTTCATCAGTTCCTCACTAGATGTTCCTGAAGCAAAGGTATTTCTACCATGTTAACATAACCCTTAGAATAGTTCAGGTCAATGCTTATGGAGAACTTCAGGGCAAGATTTTGTCAAAAGTCTTCCTTATCATCAAAAAACCAAGACTCTTACATAGACCCTCCTTTCTAGTTCTACTAAGGATGCTAAGGATTTTGTTCAAAAGAAACTTGAGGGAGCTTTACTTTCATATGCAAATAGGTAATCTGATAACTAAAATGATCCCTCAGAACAAGATGATAATCTGCTTTCACTTTATTATGAAGTTCTCTTCACACCACTATGATAATGTTCATAAATCTAACAAACAAACCTAACTAATAAGGCTTTATCAAATACTTGTTTCTATTATTTAAGCCTTCCCAGAAGCTCAAGGAAGATCCTAATTTTTCAAAAAGATCCAAATGTTATTTTCTATTTCCCTCCTCCTTAAATTTACCTTTCTCTCCCTCACCTCTTTTTTTCCCCTACTTTGCCTTCCTCCCACCTCATTTTGCACTCCATCCCATGCCCTCATCTTGCCTTCCCTCTTTTCTTTGTAATTTTTTCTTTACCATAATCAGATAGATTAAAAAATAGTTGATTTTGGGGGCAGAAAAGCAACCACTAGTCAATCGTCCTAACAATTTCATGACTTTTTCTCCCAGTCCACAGCTGGCAACAGAAAGTAAGTCAAAGCAGGGTTCATCAAAGGCAGTGCTAAGCTATTCCAATATACTACAGTTTTAGAGCTACATGAATCAAAAGAGAAAGCATGAAAATTAAAGAAGGCTTCATCACAGGTGAATACTATTGCTTTGGAGGTCTGGCCTATGTGTTTGGCTTCGTCTATATAGTTGTGTTTGTGTTTCCCTGTGTTGTGTAGCCTGGAGTATATTGTCTTATGTCCTGGGCTTTGCTCTTAGTTACTTGAACTTTTTCTTGGACTCATAAAACACTGAAGGATTAGATAATGATGACTCTGTAGCACTAAGTTAATAACATCTATGTCCTTGATAACAACTTCCTAGCCTTTCTCTATTTTCTCAGACATTGATGGTTGTACCAAATGTTATGGAATCTATTTAGTTAGATGTCACAGAACCCTGATGCTCTGGAGCCTGAAATATTTCAGAAAATTTTGAAAAGATTATTAATAGTGGGAGGAATGCATTTTAATGCTTGAGCAAACAAATATCATTCTTCTCTTTAATTTCAAAGCATCTTCCTAAGGACATAATATATTATAAAATAAAGAGAAAAAATAGATTTTAAAATGTTTCTATTTTGAAAATCTTAATACGAAAAAAAAAGATAATTTGTGACAAGTTAGATAAGAAGAGTAGCAAGTCCTCAGAATTCAAGCCAAGAGAAAAGAAAATGTGTTCAGGACAGCAAAGCAGCCGAGACACCATCTGTAACCTAACAACATGGCAGACCCAACAGCAACTCCAAAGCAACCAACAGAATCACCTTTGTCATTTGCCAAGAGAGCAGCTGCAGTCTAAAGAAGAATACCTTCCATATGTTGGCATCTCTACTTAAAGAGTAAAAAAGTGTTGTATACAATAGTCCATGCACCTGCAGTGTCCCTGACATCATCAAAACAAATTTCATAAAGCAGGTAAGACAACATACTCAAATGTGCGCGCGCACACACACACACACACACACACACACACTCACACTACAAAACTAAATGGGAAAATGAGCTGATGGCCTCAAATAAAGCTGTGTATTTCACACACACCAAAAAAATAAATAAATAAATAAAGGAACTCTAGCTGTATTGGATATCTGTTACAGAGTGGCATTTTTCTCACCTTGAAATAAGCTAATAGAATCACTGGCAGCTCAGCTTCTCCCCAAGAATAAAAGTGAGACATTAATTTAGATCACTGTGCCCAGCAGAAGTGAAGGTGCTGCAGGGATTTTCAATTTACATGCATGCAGATTTGGGATTGTGTTTGTGTGTCACTTGGCTGCCAGTATCCAAGTGTGAGCTGTGTAACACTCTTCTGTCATAGCACTCATGTGAGAAAACTATTCAGTTGTTTAAGAAATGGCACACATCTTGGAGATCTTCCCAGTTATACAAAAGGGCATAATTTCCACATTATCACTAGGCATACCCTCTGTGGTGATAATTCTATGATCACTTCATGTGCAAATTATATATACAGTTTGACTAATGAATGGCTCATGGGCTCCTTTTTTGGTGGTAGTGACGGTTGGGCAGATGAAATCAAATATATTTGGCAATATCTACAATATGACCCCTAGAGTGTACATATTAATCAAATTAGGCTGTGGTGGGATTGCATGGTACAGAGAGTAAATGCACTGTGGTTATTTAGAATAACAGAAAAATGAAAGAGATGTTTTCAATATTAAGCAAATGAATAACAAATTATATTTTAGTTTTAAGTAACAGATAAATTAAGCTTTAAACTTATCAGTTTTCATCAATTGTATTATACACATCTTGGTACTTTTACAAATGTTCAGAATTAAGGAATGCATTTTATTTTCATTACTTAGTTAAGAAATGTGATTTCCCAAGAGTAAAAGAATGAGTTTTTCAAAATTTTTCAAGTTGCTTGTTTATTATCATACTGTTTTTGAGGAGAAAAAGTTTTTTGTTGACTTTTAGTGCATTCAATCATTTTAAAATCTCAATCTAGTCAAACTATTTTTGTATATGCTGCTTTAAGGTAAATATATATTAAGAAAGTAAAATTGAGATAATAATGTATAATTCAGGGATTTAAAATTTCCTTTAGTTGAAAATATTTAGCTGTCTTGAACTTGTTTATATATTTCTATTTTATGATTTGATATGACAGTCTTAATAAAGAATTATATTTTGTCTTTTTTTCTTGAATATCACTAGTGGAAAGGAGTAAACTGATTCTTTGTTATTTCATCATTATATTTCATCATTACCAAGTATAGATTATTTATTAGCCTTCTCTAAGTTGGTTATGTTTTGTTGCAAGACTTCTAAAGGGAATGACTATAGTCACACTTCAAGACCCCAAGCCCAAGGATCTTTGAAAAAGCAATTTTCCTCCTGCACAGGATCCACAGGACTTTTACCTTTATATCAGAGTTTTTATGTTTTTCTACTATGTACACTTCACTGATTAGTGAACAAGAACAAGTAGAGTCAGCTGCCTCTACCCAAGTCCCTGAACCAGTTTGGCCCTATGTATTCAGATATTTTCAATTTCCCATTCAAAACTTTATTTAAACTCCTTTATTTGGCTACTTCCACCATTACTAGATAACCTGATCTAGCATCCTCCTTCTTCTTTCCATTCTCTTCCTTCTCAAGGCTTACTTACAAGAGAAATGAGAATATGTAAATTCAGAAATAATACATGAGATAATTTTGCTGTTGTAATTGGGATCTGTGATTTCATCTATCCTAGTACGGATTGGTAATTTGTCTGTAACCCTTACATGAACCTAATTCATTCTAACTCTGAGCCTGGCCCACTACCCATTATGGCAGACAGCCTCTCTGATAATTAAACATTCAAAGAAAAGATAGGCACTTAGTAACAGACTATGTGGCACTTGTAATTCATATTATATCCCATCTAGCTATGATTTCACTAACTTTAACTATCCTCTTTCTGCCTAGGTTGAGATATATTGATCCCATTATGTACCCTATTGAAGAATAGTATCTTTTACACCAGGTCATTTGCAGGCTGGTTTGGGATTTTCTGACTCAGATTCCTTGGATCAAGCTCATTGATTTATTATACAACTACAGCTTATTGTCATCCAAAAAAGAAACTTCTTCACTATATGATGCAATGCAGTGGATCGGCAGCATCCTTCCCTATACAATCTCTCTGAAAGAAGTAACTTTCTCCTTCTTTCTCTTCTCTACAAACAAGAAAAAACTCCAATACAATACAAAACAAATAAAAGCAATGTTGCCATACCTTAGGTTTACAATTCAGTTACCCCTTCAGATGGACATAAAAATTAACCCATCATAAGTTACTTCTTTATCACCCACTTTCTCCTTAATCTTTATTATATGCTTCTATTTTCTTCATTCTAAAAAAAAAAAAAAAAAAAAAAAAAAAGGCAGTCTCATTAGCCACCAAATCTTCTGGTTTTTCCTCAGTCCTCTTTTCTCTTGTCCTCTGTCCAACATTTATATTACTCTTTCCTCCAAAGCCAATCCTCCCATGATCCCTGTGACATCTCAGTCCGCTTTCTTTCTGGAAAGTTATTTTTTGTATCATTCAATAGTTTCTTCTTCTCCTTCCCATTCCTAAATCTGGAAAGTACTTAAGAGTATTCCTCTACTGTTGTTAATTTAAATTCTGTCCATCATCCATTCTTCCTATTTCTTAGAATAAGACATGGTATAATTAAAAAGACAAAACCATCAGTAAAAACAAGAATCTAACCTTCAAAACACTGAAAGCTTTAAGTATATAACTCTATTTGTTGGCTTTATTATTGTTTGTGGAATTTTACATCTGATTAAGAAAACCCAATAGTTTTCAAATGAATGTCTATTAAAAACCGCCTTATGTTTTGTGATAAACAGAAGCAAGTCCTTCAAGTTCCTCACTTAGAGAGAAAAAAAAATTAAGAACGAAATGCTTATTCTTTAATGGAATAAATATGAAAAATAATTCCATGACTATCTCAGGAAGCAAGTTATTTAACATATGAAGACAGAATAGATTCAATGTTATTAAGGTCATGCTTCCTAAATTAACTGTGAGAAAGAAAATCATATCATTTGCCATAATTTATGAGAGTATATAATATTTGAGAGTAGATAATGTTTTTAACATTACAGATTAAAAAGAAATTACTGAGGCATACAGAATCTAATAGTTCTTTAGATATTGACAGAATATGTCCTAAACATAAAGCAAATATTTGAAAGTCATCATAAATATTTCTCCCCCTACATTCTTTCTCTTCTTTTCACTCCTCATAAATAAAAAGTATATACACATAATGTGTGTATGCACACACACATACACACACACACACACACACATATACACACAGAAAGAGATAAAATTATCTCTACTTGATCCAAAAATATTTTTTTCATATTCTGTCTCTACTTACTCCTAGGTAAAAGTTAAATTCAAAGTAAGCATCCAGACAATTACAAGTAAAAAAAAAAAAAAAAAAAAAAAACACAACTCACTGATTTATGGTAAACCCATTTCACCAATTTCCCAGGCATTTAAGCTTTGAACCTTACATTTTACTTTTCCCTCTCATTCACTCTTATCCACCATAACTAATAATTTACCAAATCCTATGGATCTGCTTATACAATATTTCCTGAATCTTTACTCTCTTCTCTATTCACAGTTACATCATCCTAAGTCAGGTTTTTATCCTCTCTCTATTAGGTCACTATAACAATCTCCTTACTGGAAATTCCTCCTCACAATATTCTCTCCATTCTCCCATCCAAAAAGAGCCAAAATCTTTTTTTTAATTATAAAACTAAAACTATATCAAATCTTTGTTCAGAAATGTTCTTTTCTTACACTCCAAATTATAGCATTGTCTTTTGCTATTTTTTGATTATATGTATTTGCATGCCTCCCTCACATGGGTTTTGAAGCTATTAAACATTAAATTTTCATGTGAAACCTTATTGTACTGAGATGGGTAGGAGGGATACTGGGAAGAACAACCATTAATCTAAGTGCTTGTTAACCTATTGTTACTTCACTGAAAATGAATGATTGACTTTTATCCTTGAAATACAATGTTATTCAATGGATAGTTAATGTCATGATTGATTGGGTCAAGACTACTATAGATCTAAACTGCACCCCTGGACTCCTTTCTAAAAAGAGAGCAGATGGGAAAAACATAAAACCGAACAAAAGAATTATTAAGAAGCCTTACCCCAGCCCCCCAAATTGAACCTGTTTCATTTCCAAAGCTTGGGCTTCTGGGACAACATTTGTATTAAAAATATACATGCAAAAGATGGTAGCAAACAGAGAATGAATATAAAAGCTTAGCAAGACAATAGTGTCAGGAGCCTTAAATTTAGAGTAACATGAGTCTAGTAAGAAAGTTAAGGACACTAGAAAGAGTATTTTTATTGTCTTGTTTTAATATGTTTTTACTGCAGAGTCAGGAAAAAGATGTCACCAAAAATGGATGATTCTTTAGCTTTGGATAGATGGCATTATGAAAATGGATGACTAAAAGATGATTAAAAACAACAAGGAAAATCATCTTTGCACAGGAAAGGACATAAGAGTTGAAATCTAAGATCAGTAAGGCAACAGTAAGAAAGTTATATTGTATATCTACTTATCCTTGATAAATATGTCACTAGGTTCAGACTAATTTTATCTCAAAATTCCAAGAAAACAGATGGATATGACTGCTGAGTAGTTGTCAAAGATTTTTGAAAAAACAGAGAAGAAGACAAGTGATATAGGGCTGCAGAAGGACAGATTTTTGTTTTGATCAGGTGAAGAGAATAAGTCTAAAAATTATATGCAAGTGATGTGGGCTTCAATTTCTGGTCAAATTCCAGAACATTTTACTAAACAGATTGCTAATAAAAAACCCAGAAAAGGAAATAAGGACCACAAACAATAGTTTTCTCTCAGGTCATGTGACACTAATTTTTGATAGAAAAGTAGTAGATCAGATCAGTGCTGTAGTTTCCCTAATTTTTAGCAATAATTGACAAAATTCAATATACTATTGTTATGGAAAACATGGAGAGATGTATGCCAGATGGGTAGATTTTAAAACAATTGAATGATGATTAAAAAATTAACCATTCATGTTTCAAAAGCAACTTAGAGGAAAGACTCTAGTAGAATGTTGGGCCATATATTAACATTTCTGTCAATGACTTGAAAAAAGTGATATTATGACATGCCTATTATACATTTTGAGATGAAACAAATTGGGAGGAATAGATATCACACTTGAATAACAGTCAGAATCTAAAAGATCTCATCTTACAAAGCTAAACTATTGAACCAAATGTAATAAGATAAAATTTCATAAGGAGTAATATATCAAAAGCAGGATTTGAATTCAAATTCTCTAATACTAGGATCAGTGCTCATTCCATACTATATCTCCACAATGTGATATGGACACCAAAAACAAACACACACACACAAAAAAAATCTAATGCCATTCTGGACTACATTAAACAAGAAATATGGTATCCAGATATTGTGATAGTTCCAATGTTCTGTGTTCTTATCATACAAAATCAAAAGTACTATATTTAGTTCTGGTAACTACAATTGAGAAATGATATTAGTAACTTGAAGAAAGTTCAGAGGAGGGCAATCAAAATGATGAAAGTGTGAGCAATCATGCCATAAGAGAATCCACTGGAGAAACTGAACGAGTTTAGCCTAGAGAAAAGATTTTGGGAAAATATGATTGTATCGTTATGTATTGGAAGGATTATCACACAGAACAAATAATTTTGAAATATTTAAGAACTTTGACCAATTAAATAATTACTCAGAATTTCTCACATGCTAATAGATTAACAGAACTACAAACAGAATATAGAAATTCATTTTTTGATATGAACAATATGAGAATATATTTTGTTTATTATATAATATAAGGGTTCTATATTTTTTCTTTCTTCCCTCCATTTTTTTCTTTTCAGTGTATGGGGGGAAGTGGGAGGAAGAAAATTAATTTAATCACTGAAAAAATTAATTTTTGAAAAGAAGAGGGATTATACTTCTGCTTAATCACAAGGACAAATCCAGGACAATATGTGAAAAATTCTAATTGGATAGATCAAGAAGGAAAAGAACTAAGAAAAGATTTGGCAATTAAGAGATTATTAGAAATGAGTAGGTCTAAGAACACATTTTAGAAAAAATCAATTATAACATTAAAGAGAATGACAACAATGAAGCAACCTAATTGTGGGATGCAGTCAAAGCATTATTTAAGGGAAAATTTATCTCTCTGTGTATATCAATAAAAGAAAAAGAAGATCAATGAATTCAGCATGCAACTGAAAGAACTATAAAAAGAACAAATGAAAAATCCAATTCAGTATACTAAAATAGAAATACTGAAAATCAAAGGAAATATTAGTGAAATCTAAAATTGAAATAATAAAATATTAAATAAAACTAGGAGCTAATTTTATGGAAAAAATAAAATATTCATTAATTTAATATTTTTAAAAGGAAAAAGAAAAATAAATTACCAGGATCCAAAAATTAAAAGGAAGAATGTAGAGGGTCACAGACAGTGGGGGAACTCTGGGTGAGGTATAATACCCTTCAGCCCAGAGGGAACCTGCTGACAATGTCTGGTTCAGCTTCCTGAAAAGTCAGGGGGCAGTGACAACCTTAAATCAGAATGATACCAAGTGGCAAAGAGTCATCTACATATAATAGCAAGTTGTTTATGTGGAGTATGCTATAGTTATAAAAGGATATTAGGATATATATATAAGGCTGAGAGAATTTGGAATAAATGGATTCCATGTTTGACCATCCACAGGAGTCCTGCCTCTTTATTCCTCTTCTAAGACTAAGAACTAGGGCTGGTACCAAGCTCATCCAGAGAGCTAGTCCACACACAACAAAATATGTCACCAATTAAGATTAAATTAAAGCAATTATTAGAAGCAATTCTGTCCAATTATATGCCAATAAAACTGAGTAAAATGGATGAATATTTGCAAAAAATATTAATTGCCTAGATTAACAGAAGAGGAATAGACTATTTAAAGAACCCTATTTAGAAAAAGAAGTTAAACAAGCCACCAATGCGTTCCCTTAAAAAAAAAAAAATACATGGGAGCAGATGATTCATAAGTAAATTCTATTAAAGATTTAAAGAACAATTAATTCCAATACAATATAAATCATTTTTAATAGATAAAAATAGTCTTGCCAAATTTCTTTTATGACACAAATGAAGGGCAGATAACTAAATTAGGAAAAAGTAAAAATAGAGCATGGAATAAAATGTACATGAAGTGAGATGAAGGCCTGATTCTAGGTAAAATAAGATGAATAGCTTTACAGCCAGAGTTTAGGGCCACAGAAGCAGATTATAGTCATATCACTATCATTTCTTCTTCATTTCCCACAGTTCTTTGAACAAAATAGATTCAAAGAAACAGCAACCAATATGTGTTGAATTTGTTAAATAGATTAAATTTGATGAATGATCTAAATGAAATTATTTTGAACCAATCCTTTCCTCCATTTTTGTATTCTGTGAATTGACACAGTAAAGCATTAAAGGGGGGAGGAGAGGTTTCTACTAAACATTTCTGAAAGCACTTCCATAGATTAGAATCTCACTGAAGTCATTTTAGTTTGAAGAGAAACAAATTCTAATGATACTGAAGGAAACAGAAGCATGGAAAGATATTTCCACAACATTTACATGAACATTGACTAAAAACAGGTGTCTAGTACTGGACTCTGAAGTATAGCGTTTGTCAGATACTTCTGAATTCTAGAAAACCACTCCCTAGGAGCTTTGTGACTCATTTTTTAACAGCAGAGACTCTGGGTTGGGCCCCAGATGTACAGGTGAAAGTATACGGAACTTAACAAAACTGCTTCTATTCTTCTTCTCTCCAAGATTGTTCTACTTAAAGTACATCTAATATTAGTATTTTTTTTGTTTCAAAACCTATAAAAAGATGACAATTTTAAGCTTCTTTGTCAAGCAAAAACAACTATATACTTGAGCATTTATCTACCTAGAAAAGTTATATTTGCATTGTTTTTAAATATCTGAATGGAAATTCATTTACACATCATTAGTTCTTTCTTAATATTGAAATATCATCTGGGTCTGATCAAAAGATGGCTTTTCAATAATAGTCAGATTTTGGACATTCAAAACAACTTTCTTATGAGTAGTTCTTATCATATCAAGCACATTTGTCCCAAAACATTGCGCTTTCCATGTTACAAAGACTTCAAGTACAAGTCTGGTGACAAATCATGAGTCAGATTACCTAACTAAGCTAGCTAAATGGTCAAGTTTAGTCACCTGATGAATTCCTTCAGGTTCCATGATTCACATACTATGCTGCTACTTGTCCCTCAGTTCACTATGCAGCATTATCTTTAAGTATCTGAAGGGTTATCACAAAGGAAATATTTGTTCTTGTTGAATGATAGGAATGATAGGAACGAGTGAAACAGAAGGAAAAATCTAGTCTTGAAATTAGGAAAAAAAATTCTGCTGTTCCCATATTGGAATGAGTTGCTTCCCGAAGTAATGAGTTCCTCCTCATTGGAAGCCTTCAGGAAAACCTGAAAGTCTGGATACCCATGGTCAGGGATGTTCATATTCAGTATAAATTGGATTAGTCACTAGATAATAGTTACTAGATACTACTAGATAAAATGATATAAGAATTGTTTGATTCTATGATTCTCTGAGAAAACTCTCAAATAAGCTTATAGAAAGCTTATGGTCTAAATCAGTGAAGTTAAAAACTAAACTGTTAAAATCTCAGATCTAAAGATGGAAGAGAAACATAGTAAGTCAATGCCATATTCATATTAAGCAATAACACAGATCAACAGATCTGTGTGTCTTTAACAAGCTATGACCTATGAAGTTTATCAAGTGAAAAACTCAGCAGCAGAAGCAACTGCCTGGTGTTCATAAATTTGTATAAATTTAATAGTTAAATTAAACACATCCTTAGGTTTTTCCTAGGGATTCAGAAACACTTGCTTTTTGAGTAGTGTGAAATATTCTACATCTCTCTTTTCTTAAAACACTTAAAGAACTTGGTTTTTAGAAACATAATATGGAAGAAGCTTTGGCTTTAAGAAAAATAAAAGTAATAGTTCAATAAATGAGTTCCCTGTATTTTAGTTATAATATGAAATTCTTATTCAGTAGTCATATTTTTTAGTGAACTACTATTTGTTATCAGTGAAATTTTAATAATGTCTACAATATTGCTCTTGGCCCAACTGAGACAAAGAATACAGTTCAATTTCTTCTTACTTGGGCAATTTTTGACACTGTTCTCAAATGACATCAATGCTTTCCATCCTCACAAAGATATTAGACTGGGAACACTAAGGAGAGAAGTAGCATGTTTGGGAAAGGAAGTAAAGCAATGATCTTACAAAATGATCAAATTGCCATGAACTTTTCTCTTTGCCATAATCAAGTTTAGGGTTAGCACTTTGGAACAAAATTTAAAAGTTTAAATTGGACCATTTACAATTGAGACAGGTGTGTGTGTGTGTGTGTGTGTGTGTGTGTGTGTGTGTGAAGTTTCTATTCACGTCAATGGAAGTATCACCTGTGGGTAGGTGTGCCCAGACATATCACACAGTAACAAGGAAACAAAACCTGAGCAGAAAGAAGAATCACAGAATTTCAGATTTGGAAAGAACGTCAGAGGCCCTCTGTCCCAACCTGAACAAGAAATACTTCCCATAATTAGCTAGCACTTATATAGATCTTTAAGGTTTACAAAGAACTTTCAAAATTTATCCTGTTTGATCTTCACACCAGCCTTTGGAGGTAGATGCTATTATAAGCCTCATTTTACAGATGAGGAAACTGAGGCACATAAAGATTAAGTGATTCACCCAGAATCACACAGCTAGGATGTGCATGAGGAAGAATTTGGATTCAGGTCTTCCTAACTCCAAGTCCAACTATTTTACAATAAATCTGACAAATAGTTGTTCAACATTTTCTTGAGAACCTCCAGTGAAGAGAGAAAGCACATCTCCTAAGTCTGTTCCACAACAGGAGAATTCTAATTCTTAAAATTCAAGCCTGAGATTCTTTCTTTTTAACTCCTACTTAGTGCTTCTGATTCTGTCTTCGGGGGTCAAGCATAGTAAGTTATCCTTTCCCTCCTTTGCCAGTAATTCATATACTTACAAATGGATCTCCTTTTTCCAAATGAATAGTACTATTGAAATTGTTCAATTGAATGAATGTATTCCTTTCCTCAGAAATATATTTGCTACCTCTTAATTATTCATTTTAATCTTAATGATATCATTCATATTTTTGGTGTCTGATCACATACTTCTTATCTTTCCGTTTCCACTCAGCCTGGCTACACTGTTGGAATGTATTTTGTAACTGACATATATTATCCTAAATGTCTATCAAAAGGCCTCCCCAGAGATCTATAAACATTTGCAGGAACTCTTCTCATTGCCTAAGTAGCATTATGCAGGCAAGCATACTTTTCTGGTGAACCTACTGCCCCAGACAATCAGGGCTTTCAATTCAATTTATTCACGTCTTTAACCTACTTACAACCTACTTACACTGTACAAGATACCCACACTGCTTTCTTTACAACAATGTCATGAGGTAAATAATGCATTTTTATTCCTATTTTACAGATGAAGAAACTGAGGCTGAGAAAGAATAAGCACTTCATCTATGATCACACATGTAGTTAAGGATCAGAGCCAGAACTGTGGTTCAGGTCATCCAAGTTCCTTTGAGACCAGTTCTCTTTACAATACACAAAACTGTACTGCTGTTATTGCTTCTGATCCTGTTCTTTTACATTGATTTGACCCAAATTAAACATTGAATTTGATGGAGGATATTACCACTGGTTGAAGGGATTCAAAGATGCCAAAATATTGAAGCTGATGCAAAAAGGTTCCAAGTGAGACGAAGCTCTTGTCTTATTCTGGCAATCATTTTGGAGTTCAAGAATCAAGCATTAATAAATAGGACTGCTTGCCATCTGGGGAGGGGGTGGAGGGAGGGAGGGGAAAAATCGGAACAGAAACGAGTTCAAGGGATAATGTTGAAAAAAAATTACCCTGGCATGGATTCTGTCAATATAAAGTTATTATTAAATAAAATAAAATAAAATATTTTTTAAAAATGTGTTTTTTCAAAAAAATCATTTTTGGAGGAATAGTAAATTTTGTTGGCTAAAGCAATGTGGCAAACACATTTTTCTTCCCATAAATATGATTTTTTAATAAATGTTTTCTTTATTAAAAAAAAAGAATCAAGCATTCATATTCATTCTACACAATTTGAAGTGGAATTTTAACCATGAATAATTCACCTCAACATCATCCCATTATGCTCCATCTATAAAAACCATACAAATGCAAAGACTTATCATGACAGTAGATAGAGGGCTAAGCCTGGAATCAGGAAAACAACACATCTTCCTAGTTCAAATCTGGTCTCAGACAACACAAGATAATCACTTAACACTGTTTGCCTCAGTTTCCTCACCTGTAAAATAAATTGAAGAAAAAAATGGCAATTTTAGTACCTTTGCTTAGAAAACCCTAAATGAGGTCACAAAGAGTCACATACCTAAAAATAACTGAACAACAATAGCCACTCATAATCCCAAATTTTCAAATGGACACTCACTAAGGTCTCACTAAGAGAAAATTTTACATACATCTTTAGAACTAACTCCACTCTTAGTGGTTTTAATGACAGACCTTTTAGGGCAGTTTCATATTCGATCTGCTATTTAAAGAATGCCAGGCCCTATCTGCTGGAATGTTTCAGAAAGCAAATCAAAAGAAGCAATGTATATCTGACTTTGTATTGGAATCAAAGACATGCCTTTTAATTTTAAATATTCTTATCTTTAATCTAATAAATTGAATTTTCAAAAATTCCAGGATGTTAATAGTAATAGATAACTACTCAAATGAGACAGCCCATACTTGCTTTTATGCCTTATACCTGACAGAGAGACAAATCAGGGAACTTGTAAAAATCTCAGCCAAAGATGATGAGGGGCCTGAACTAAGTTAGTAGCCACACGCGTGGAGGCAAAAAAAAAAGAGTGGGATGCAAGAGAGATCAAAGAGATAGAAACAGCAAGATTTGATAACTGATTGGATGCTAGAGAATGGAGAGTAAAGTATCTAAGAGAATGCTGAGGTTAAAAATTTGGAAAAATGAAAGAATATTGGTTCCACAACAGAAAATGAGAAGTTTGAAAAAGAATAGGGTTGAATGGGAAAGATAATAAGTTCAGATTTGGATTTGAGTTTGAGAAGTTTAAGTCATCTCCAGAATACTCAATTTGAAATATCCAGCAGGAAATAAATGGTGTGGGATTGAAGCTCAGAGAAGAGACTGGAACTGTGATAGATAGATCTGTGATTTATCCACAAAGAGAGGATATTAAACTCATGGGAGGTGATAAGTTTAGCAGTGAAAGAGCCCACTTAGCAATAAGTGAGAAGAAAAGAGGACATGAGATAGAATCCTGAAAAATACTCACATTAAAAGGGCATGATATGGATGATAAGTCCACAAAGAAAAAGCAAAAATCTAAGAGAACCAGGAGAGGGTTTTGTCATGAAAACCCAAAGAGAAGAAAATATCTAAGAGTCTAAAAGATAGTCAATGCATATGTAGTCATTGGGTTAAGTTGGCTGAGCACTGAAAAATGACCATCAAATTTGGAAATCAAAAGAGCAAGCAGTTTCAGTTGAGTGACAAAGTAAGAAATCAAATTACAAAAGCATTAAGAGAAAAAGAAATAAAAGCAGAAAGTATAAATAATTCTTTTTCTGGGAGTTTGAGAAAGGTATAGACCACACTGAGATTGTTTAAGGAGTAGGGAAACTTGGACTTGCTTGAAGACTTTACATTAAGAATTAGCTAGAGAAAGGATGAAGATTGGAAAGGAAAAAAAAAAAAAGATGAATTAAGCAGCCCTCTCTCTATTTCTGCCTATTGAAATCTCTTCTTTCTGCTACCTACTCCATGAAGCCTTTTATGATTCTCACATATAATGGTAATCTCTTCTTCCCCAAATTTATCATAAAACTTTGTCTTTCTTCTTTGCCCTTTTCACACTACACTTTATATAACGCTTATTTATTCATGTGTCATATTTTTCCAATTTGATTGCAAACATGTTGGAGGCAATAGCTGCTTTGCTTCTAATCTTCATAGACCAATCCCCTTGAGCAATGACTTGCATTTTGGAAAGTGGAAAGGGATAGCAGGCTAGCAGAGAACAAACCTCAGATTTCATCGATTTAGGAAACTTTTAGTGTGAAAATAGTTGCAGTTGCTCTGATCACTGAAAAATCATGTTACTTACTAGTCCATAGTCAAATCACTAGTTCATGTCAAAGGTTGGAACCCATGGAAGGCTGGATTTCAATTAGCCATGTTAACTACCAAGATCTCAATAAATGTTTATAGAATTGAACTGATCTGAAATTTCTTTTTCCTTCATCTCTTAAGGAAATTAGAAGGATAAAAATGCCAATAATTGTGAAAAGAGGAGAGGATGGAAATAGAAGATAATAGTTCTGAATGAAAAAGGAAAAAATACAAAGACTTCAGTGATGAGTGAAGCAGTAAGTTCTTCATGGAAGATAGCCATTTCTTTCAAAATTAAAATGGCTTTCTATGAATAATTAAGGACATTGTTTTGCCTTACATTAATTGATATATTTCATGACCTTATAGTTATTAAGGAGGAAAAAAAACATCAAAACTCACTGTATTTTCCAGATTCTTCTGGCAAACACATTTTGCTTAAGCATGTGTTTTGTATTCCACTAAAGAAAAAGGCATAATAAACAGCTTGATTCCCTACTCAAGTTAAAACCCTCAATGGGAAGAAAGCCCCAGGAGACATGTTATTGTAGTAAGGCCTCTATTAAGTTGGAATCACTAATTTTAATCATGTTTTAATGAGCATCTTATACTCACAAGACAGACATTTTAAAAAAACCCCAAATTCAAACAACCTGTTTAAAACCCAAAGCAGACCATAAAGCTTCAGTTTGATTTTCCCAGTCATCATTTTGCCTTTTAAAGTCCTGCTAACCTTCCCAAAGAACCCAAGCCATTTCCTCTTGTCTAGACAACATAACTTGCTTCCTTATGGAGATAGGACATTTGGGAGCTCTCTTCCCTCTGCCCCTCCCCTATTCTACAAATTACTTTCGGACCACAATCATTCTTCTGACATCTAACCTGTGCTCTGTCTCATTTCATGAACATGAGGTTGGATTCAATCTAAAAAGAACTGTTTCTACAAGTCACCCCACACACAAACTTCTCACTGTCCCTGCCCCTACTCCAAATAGGAAGCCCTCTATGCTTGAATTTATGAACATTTCATGGCAAATATCTTCACAAGTTATTTTTTTCCTATGGAGGTGCTTTCTCCCCACCTTGTTTGTCTTTTTTTCCCTCATCAAATGAGGTCTCATGGTCAGGCTGTCTGACAGTTGTTTTGAACGTAGAATACAGAGAAGCAATCAAGCAGTGGTTAGAGAGATGGTTTCCTGTGGAGCTGGGGCAACCCTGGCAGTTGGATGCAGTACACCCAAGCTTTGTGCCCTCCGACGTCGGGTCATCTTCTGAAATAGTCAAAACGAGAAGTCAAAGAAAAGTCAAGATCAGGCATTCGAATGGTTTCAATGCACCCACACAAGCAAGATTCAAAGCACGTTGGTGGGAGTTTCTCTAAAGAGCACAGACATTTGCTTTTGTAAAACTTTCCAATTAAGCATCACAGACAGTATTATTGAGAGAGGAGAACCTCTTCTTTTTAAAAACATAATCTAGATATTCAATTTGATGTCTTATTCTCAATTACATCTTCATTTATATATGAAGCAATATATTTAAATCTAGGTTGACGTCCTTCTTCTGATATAGATTGAGTATATAGTCATATTACCTCTCAGTGACCTAGCCTAGCAATTGAGAGTGAGGAGCAGAAATGCTGGCCTTTATCAGGAAAAGAAGAGTCTCTATATGGGAATTCCCTATGGTCAAGAAATATTATGTCCACTTGCTAACTCTTATCTTAGAAATAATTCTACTCCAATAATTCAATGAACTTATGATGTTATTAGTGTGGATACTTTCAACAACGGCACAACTGCCCATCTTCCCCCTTTCACCCCAGGAAAGTCTTTTCTATTTTCTTCAACAAATAAAAAATACCCATGCTAAGTGCTCTAATTAAAAGAATATACTATTATTCCTATTGTTCCTATTCCTACTACCACTTTCACCATCACCATTGCTACTGCTGCTAGTGCTATCTTACTAAAAATTATGGCTAACATTTATATAATGCCTACTATGTGCCAGATACTGTGTTAAGCCCTTTTCAAAAATTATCTCATTTGATCTTCATAACAGCCCTCAGAAGTAGATGCTATTATTATGTCCATTCTCCAGTTGAGGAAACTCATCAAAAAGTTAAGGGACTTGTCTAGATTTACACAACTGCTAAGTGTCCAATGCTGGATTTGAAATCAGTTGTTCCAAACCCAGCATTCTTTCTGTTGAGCCGCTTAGAATAATGCCCTACTATATCAATATTTTCTACAAGCTTTTTTGAAGGCAAGGACATAGCATTGTACTTTTTATTTCAATTCAATTCAATAAGCATTTACTAAATGCCTGCCTTATGCCAGATACTATATTAGTTGCTGAGGATAAAATACAAAAGTGGAACAGACTTTGATCCATGGGGAAAATAACATGTAAACAAATAAAGAACATAAACAAAATGCATACAAAGAAAACCTGGAGGAAAGGAGGACCACTAACAATTGGAAAAATCACAAAGGGTTTCTTGTAGGAAGGGAAACTTGGATTTCAGTGGAATGAGAAGTTCCAAGAAGTGACATTGAGAAGGGAGAGCATTCCAGACCAAGGCTCACCACTGCTTGAAGACAGCAGATAGAATGTTGGGATAAAATGTCTTGTATGAAAAACAAAGAAAGCAGTCTGACAGGTGTTTAGAGGACAAGAAAAGGGAATGATGTATAATCAGCCTAGAAAGATAGGTTAGGACCAAGTAGAAAAGGCTTTAAATGACAAATAAAGGTCTTGATATTTTATTCTAGGGACAAAAGGGAGCCCCTAAAACTTCTTGATCAGTAAGTGG
The DNA here is from genome assembly GCF_016432865.1 of Antechinus flavipes. Lineage (NCBI taxonomy): Eukaryota > Metazoa > Chordata > Mammalia > Dasyuromorphia > Dasyuridae > Antechinus > Antechinus flavipes. The sequence goes on from NC_067400.1 coordinate 408,132,496, forward strand.
AGTGCAAGGGGTACATTAGGAATTATCATTCTGGGAGCCATGTGGAAGATTGGCAAGAGGAGATTCTAGAGATAGCAAGTCTAGTTGGGAGGCTATTATTACAACAGTCCAGTTAGAGGTGATAAATTTGAATTAGGTTTTTGGATGAATGAGGGAGATGGGGTAGTTGGGAACTGAAGTCAGGACCAATGTCCAATTTATTCATTTTTAAATGTCACTGCCAATTTTTGATGGAAAACTCTCACTACCATGAATCGAAAAAATAATTACTTATTTGACTTATTGATTCTACTATGAGATGTTAGTTTTTTAGTTAGCTGTCCTATATTTTTGAAAGAAAAAAATCCATTAAAAATGTCATCTTTCCACTCCTCACACAGTAACTTGAAAAGTCATGTTTAATAAGTGTTGAATTAAACATTGATTTTCAAGCTAAAAAAACAAATTTCATTTTAAAAACAATTAAAAGTGGCATGATATATTTTTTGTATCTAATATATGAGTTGTCCCACAAATCTATGTTTTAAGCTTTAACAATGTAAAAATACTTGAGCACAATAGATTAGACACTATCATTCAAATACCTTGTGCTAGAAAATGTACATCCTGCTTGGACCTAAATTTTGTAAACCCTTGTTTCACCAAAAAGCCAAAGACATTGACTTCCTGAACTGCAGCAGTTACTTCCTCTTCAGTGAACACAGTACTCCCCCAGAAAAATCTGCAGTAGTTTCCTGCTGCTTTCTATGCCAGTCTTCTTTCCTCTCTTGCATTTGAAAACTTCAGATGACTATAACCATTTCTTCTAGTTGTATTTAAACAGAAGATTAAGCATGAGAACATCATATTACTCACCTAATGTATCTAAGAAGTAATGCAATCACATCTTCCCCTTTTTACCCTATAATCACCAGACTGGCCTGTTTCTGCTATTGGCAAGCTCTTCTTGAGACCAAACTGCATTCCTCTCCAGACTCAGAAATTTTCAGACTTCATCAAAACCATCTTTTCTCATAACTCTATCTTCAACATCCTTTTGTGTGTTTTCTTCCTCATTGGGAAAATAACCTGAAAGTAACTTGCTTTTTGCTTATATTTGTATCTTTAGCACTGAGCACAGTAGCTGGCATATAAAATGTGCTGAATAGCTTTGCCTTTCTTTCACTGTCTAGTCATCCTGGATATTGCCATTGTTCCCAGAGCTGCAACAAGAATGCAATTTAGAGATGGAAAAAAGACTGACTAGAAGAAGTAACAGTGAAGTGATATGGTAGATAGAGCGCAGCCTTGGAGTCAGGAGGACCTGAATTCAAATTTGGCTTCCGACACTCCCTGGCTGTGTAAACCTGGACAAGTCACTTTAGTTCACCTCAGTTTCTTCATCTGTAAAATGATCTAGAGAAAGGGGTTGGCAAACCATTTCAATATCCTTGCCCAGGAAAACCACATAGGGGGTCTTGGAGAGCTAGATATGATTGTAACAATTCAACAATGTTAGTTATTATTGAATGGATTTTATGAATACATATTTTGTATAATGAAACAAATAATCTATAAAATATGATAAAATGTTAATATTGTAACACATTAATAACCAACTATTTGCTATAGATTAACATTCAGTTGGGAGAGCAGGAAATATTCTCTTTCTTTAAAATTTCCTTCTCTTAAGAGAAGCAAACAGTCTCAAGTGGGAAACAGAGAAGATCATGACTTTTGTGACTATCAGTATAAAAATCTGCTAGCCTGAAGTCCCTGCCCTTCTAGATTGAATGAGTTAGAAAGACACAGTTTAAAAAAAATAAAAAGATTGCCGGCTACTAGGGGGACTAAGAAAAATGATTAGATGAATAGTGAATAGTGCAATAGACTAGGTCAGAAAGACTTGAGTTCAAATTCCACCTCAGATACTTGTTTAGCTATATGATCTTTGGTAAATCATTTAATCAGCTTCTCCCTTGTCTACCTCAGTTTCCTCAACTGTAAAATGAGAATGATACTAACAACCTATCTCCTAGGGTTGTTGTGAGATTATGAGATAATTTTTGTAAAAAGCTTTGCAAAGCTTAAAGTGCTAAATAAATACTAGCTATTATAATTTTTATCATATGTACCCAGGACTCAATGACACAAGCCTTGAGTCATAAAGATCTGAATTCAGATCTTTCTCAGACCCTTATTGTCTATTTGGTCCTATACAAGTAACTCAACCTTACTGTCTCAATAAAATGTGGATAATAACAGCATCTGCTTCCCAGTGGTTGTTGTGAGGATCAAATGAGATAATATTTGTAAAGTGCTTAGCACAGCATAAGCACATAGTAATGTTATCTACACATATGTGTGTGTATACACTATTCATGTTATTGTTGATTTCATTATTATTATTATTATTATTATTTATTGTTATTATTGATTCTCATGAGTCATCTTCAACAAACATTTTAGATTTTGAAATTATTTCTTCATCAAAACTTATCTTTCTACATTTTCTGTTTCCCATAGGAACCTTACATTTTAATTTCAAAGAAAACAATTTAGTGGTAATGATTAATCCAATTAGAATTGCTTAATCTGCTTAATCTGTTATCATCCTGGATATTTTGAATTTCATATTTGACTTCTTCTTTCTCTTCACCCTCCATATCCAATATCACTAAGTCCTGCAGAGTATTTCTTCATAATGTGTATTTTGGTCTTTTCAGTTGTCCTAGTTCAAGTTCTCATCACATTGTGCTTAGATTAGATTTTTTCTCAAAATCTTTTTAATTGATCTTTCCAACTCCTAATTTTTCCTGTCCAATAAATACTGTTTAGAAATTTTTTAAACCCACATTTAAAAAAATAAAGCTGCTATAGCACAAAATCAAAATTCCTTGGTCTAGCATTTGAGATACTCCCACTATCTGTCTCCTACCTTCCTCTCCAATTCTATCTCTATATATATCTTTAGTTTTAATCAAACTATTTACCAGGTACTATGCAAAATACAGTTACAAAGAAAGACAAAAGATGTTTTCTGCTCTTAGAAAACTTACTAATGAGGGCAAGAACATGCAAACACTCTTATACAGACAAACTATATACAAAATAAATTGGAATTAATCTACATAGAGAAGACATTAGAATGAAGGGGGGGGTCGGGAAAACTTCTTGTACTAGATGAGATTTGAGCTGGGACTTGAAAGGTGTTGGGAAATCCAAGAGGGAGAGATGAGGAGGAGAAGCATTTTAGACATGGGGCAGCCAGGGAAAATGCCTAGAGTAGAGAGATGAAGGATCCTGTTCAAATAACAGTGAAGGGGGTCAGTGTTATTAAGTTGGAGAGTACATGGAAGAAATGCCCAATACCTCCCAATATTGCCACAGCTCCTGATTGGAATTCTTCCATTCCCTCCTCATCCATCAATGATTAGCTAGACTCATCTACTTCATAAAGCCTTTCTCTAGCATACTAATATTTCCTTCCAACAAACTTCTGTAGTCATTAACATATGAGGTGCTGATCTCATATAAAGAACTTTGCAAACTTCAAACTGCTGTATAATATTAACTATAGTCATCATCATCATCACAGATTTAGTCATTCCCTAATTCTATAGTTATTGTCACTGTTCTTGTTATTGCTGTTGCTGCTGAGACCTTTATGACCCTATTTGGGGTTTTCTTGGCAAAGAGTAGTTTGCCATTGCCTTCTTCAGCTCATTTGAAAGATGAAGAAACTAAGGCAAATAGCGTTAAGTGACTTGCCCAGAATCACACAGCTAGTAAATGTCTGATGCCATATTTGAACTTAGGTCTTCCTGACTCTACCCTGGCCTTCTACTTACTGTATACCTTGTTGTCTCATTGCTAAATTAGCATGTGTCATTTTATGTTTGGGGTTAACTTTTTATTCATATGTCTTATATTTTCCTCTCCATTCCATTCTCTCACATTATGAGATCCCTTTTTACATGTATAAATCAATGAGTGGGTGATTGTGGAAATATATTTGAAAATCTTTTTGATATAAAAAAATCAATAAAGTTTAATGAAAAATAAAACATAATGGGAGGACCAGAACTAAACTCAAAATACTACAGGGTACTGTGGAACTATCACCTTCCTTGCTATAGTCTCTAAACTTGAATCAATACAAGCTAAAAATCAGGATTCTTTTTGGAGGGTACCCATATCCTAATGTTATTATACTGAGCTTTTTTCCATGAATTGTTGATAAACTATACCTCCCTCATCCTAATCTCTTACAATTCATTTTTTAAAAACCTAAGCACAGTTCTTCCTCTTTGTCCCCATTTTATTTAATTTGCAAGATTTGTTTTATCATTTTAATCTATTAATATTTTTCTGGATAGTCTATGATCTTTCTGTGTGTCATTTACAAATCTGACAAGCATGCTAATCCAACTCAGGGATAAAAATGTGTAATAAAATGAATTTTTTCAGCTACAGATTTCCCTCCAGGTTGACACTGATCTTATATTTGTTATTCAAATCCAAATCCATGCATATTCCTGGCAAGGAAGGAATGAGACAAATTTGATATGACTTACTCTTACTGAATCTCCATAGATTCCTAATGATCACTGTTATGTTTCTTTTTTTAAATAATTTTTTTTTCCATTTTCAACATTCTCTCTTATATACACCCTCCCCTTCTCTTTGGAGGAAAAAAAAATAGAAAAACAAATAAGCTTAGTCAAACTTGGATATAATATGGTCAAGCTTGTCCAGACATTCATATTGACCACACGCAGAAATGTTTTCTCACTCTGAATGTTAATTTCTTTATCACTGGTCCTCTGGAATGCAGTTGAATATTGCATTAATCAAAGTTCTTAAATCTTTCCAAAGTGTTCATTTTTACAATGTTAATGTCATAGTATAACTTGTTCTCTTGGTTTTTTCCCTTTACTCTTCATCATTTCATGCAAATCTTCCTAGGATTCTCTGAAGACACTTCTCTTTATATCTTACACATTCATTTATAATAATCTATTCAACCATTCTTTAATTAATAGGTGCCCTCTTCCCTTGGTTTCCAGTTCTTTGTCATTACAAAAAGAGTTGATATATTTTTGTATATATTGGATTTTCCTTCTTTTTTGACCTAATTAAGACTTACTAGGAGTATTGTAGGAGTATACAAAATTTATTTTGGGGCATAATTGCAAATTGCAATTTACTTATATTTCTAAGTGTTCATAAAGCATTTCACAATGGAGATAAACAAATCATAGGGAACTATTCAGCACACTGTTGTCAATTACTGTTTTTTTGACAAAATAATTAATTCTATTTATGGGAGAGTCATGATTATTAAAAAATATTTTTTCTTATACTCAGGCAAAATCTTACTATCCTATAACTTCTACCTATTGCTCCTAATTTGGGTCAATGGAAGAAGATATAATCAACCTTTTATTGTCACATAATAGATTTTTGAATCTCTTTGAAGGGAAGTATCACAATTCTCCCTTTATTATCTTTGCTCAGAGATAAACATGAATTCAGACAATATGAATTTTCAAGGAATCAAGAGTGTATAATAAGTGCAAACATCATGACTGACCAAAAATAGAAGTCCCAACTCTTCCTGGATGTATACAACATGAAGAAGTAAATAAATCTCAATATAATCAATGAAAATTGCATTCACCATATAGTCACAAACACTGCAACTGATCAATGATGTGTGGAAATCAGTATGATAATAGAGAAAAGAACTTAGGTAGAATAAAGTCAGAGACTTTCCTGACCTCTTCAAAATTCCCCTCCAAGCGATTTAAAAGTACTATCTCAAAATGAATTCTGGAGTTGCAAAATTAACAAAAGTAGGTAAAACAATTTTCTAGTCCAAATCAGTTTAGAAGGTTAGTAGGAAAGGTCTGTCTCACTGGAGTGAGAGAAGAATTCAGTCCAGCATAGGCTATCCCACCACCTCCATCGAGTCAGGAACTGGTCTTGGGGGCATATGCACTAGCAACAGGTGGCTTCCAAAGCTTTCAACCCATAGACAATAAGGGTTAGAAAGTTAGTCATAATATTACAGAAGATCCTTTGCTGGCACTGAGAGCAAGACTCTGTTGCATTACCCATATGCAATTTGTGGTCACAATATCAAAGGAAAGAGGAACATTCACAGGAGCAGAGATGCAGATAATGGTGATAGGGTTGAAAAGAGTTGTGGTTACTCCCAGACCAGAACACAGGTTAAAAACAGTAACCATACCTCTCCTTAGCTCTGAAAACAGCAGTGCAAAAAAACAGAAGCTTACCTACCTTCCACCTTGGGAGTAGAATCCATAAAGTAAAGTCAAGAAGTTGGAAAATGAGCAACAAGAAAAAAAGAATCCAATCAAAGAAAATTAACTGTGGTGATAAGGAAGATCAAAACATAAACTCAGAAAAAGACAATGAAATTAATGAAAAAATTTCAAAAATGATTTTAAAAATCAAATAAGAGAGATAGGAAAAATTAGGAAAAGAAAGAAATGAAAGTAATTCTTTTTTGGGGAAAATAACAGAAAAAGAAACAGTAGCTTGATAAAGGAGGCACAAAAAATACTGAAAAATAAAGAATAGATCAAATGATAAAATAGAAAAAGGAAAGAAGGAAAGAATGAGGAAAGGAAGGAAGGAAGGAAGGAAGGAAGGAAGGAAGGAAGGAAGGAAGGAAGGAAAGATGGAAGGAAGGAAGGAAAGAAGGAAGGAAAGAAGGAAAGAAGGAAGGGAGGGAAGGAGAGAGGGAGAGAGGGAGGGAGGAAAGCCCAGAAATCAAATGAAAAGCACTCCTTAAAAAGTAGAATTGGCCAAATGCAAAGGAAAGTACAAAAGATCACTAAAGAAAATACTTTTCTTCAAGAAAAAATAAAACAAATTTTTAAAAGAATATAAAAATGAAAAAAAATATGAAATATCTCATTGGAAAAACAACTAATCTACAAAATAGATCAAAAAGGAATAATTTAAGAATTATTGAACTACCTGAGAGACGTAATCCAAACAAAAGGAGATATCATATTTCACGAAATTACTAAGAAAAACTTATATCCTAGAACCAGAGGATAAAATAGAAATTGAAAGACTCTACCCAATCACATTGTGAAAGACATCAAAAATAAAAACTCTTAGGTTCATAATCATAATCATAATAGAGCTCCCAGGACAAATGGAAAATATTGTAAGAAGCCAGAAAGAAACAATCCAAAAATCACGGAGTCACTGTTAGGATAACCAAGATTTAGCAGTTTCAACATTAAAGGATCAGAGTCTTGAAATAAAATATTCTTAGAGACAGAGGAGCTAGGACAATCAGGAATCAGAAAATTAAGCAAAAAAAAAAAAAAAAATCAGAGGGAAAATGGACATTTAATGAAATTGAGAACTTTCCAGCATTCCTGATAAAAAGTCCAGAGCAGAATAAAAATTTTGACTTTCAAATACAAGACTTAAGAGAAGCATAAAAAAGGTAAACAGGAAAGAAAAATCAAAATGTTTAAAGAAAGTTAAATTGCTTACATTTCTATATGGGAAGAGGATAAGGGTAGAACTTTAATTTTTTAGGGCAATAAAAAGGAATATACATAGACTGAGGGCATGAGTGTGAACTAACTACAATGGGATGATATATTAAAAAATAAAATAAGGGGTGAGAAAGAAGAATGTGCTGAAAAAGGGGAGAGGAGAGAAACAGAATATGGTTAATTATCTCACATAAATAAGGCACAAAAGAGTTTTTATAGTATGGAGAAAGTGAAGGGGCGGTGGGTAATGTTTGAACCTTACTCTTGTCAGAATTGTCTCAAAGAGGGACTCAGTTAGGCATAGAAATCCACATCTTATTGTACAGAGAAGTAAGAATGGAAGATAAGAAAAGAGAATAGCTTTCTGAAAGAAAGGTAGAATGAGGGAATCAGTTGTGAGAAGCAAAACATTTTTGAAGAATTAGGTGAAAAGAAAGAGAAGGCAAAATAAGGGGGGAAGGATAAAGGAAAACAGTCATTATAATTATGAATATGAGTAGGATGAATTCACTCATAAAACAGAAACAGATAACACAGTGAATTAAAAACAAGAATCCTACAATTGTCTGTTTATGAGAAACACACTTGAACCCAAGAGAAACAACTTGGAGCAAAGGTAAGGAGCTGAAGCATAATCTATTATGCTTTAGTTGAAGTTAAAAAAAAAAAAAAAAAAAAGCAGCAGTGGCAATTATGATCTTAGAAAAATAAAGATTTAATTAAGAGAGATAAGCAAGGAAACTACATTTTGTTAAAAGGTACCATAAACAATGAAGTAATATCAATACTAAATACATACATACCAAATATACAGCATTCAAATTCTTAAAGGAAAAGTTAAATGAGTTCCCGGATGAAATGGAGAGTATAACTATACTGGGGAAGGAGAGACCTTAGCTTTCTCTCTCACAACTAGATAAATCTACATTTAAAAAAAAGAAAGAAAAGTTAAGTAGATAAATCGACTTTTAGAAAAGTTAGAAATGATAGACCTATGTAGAACATTGAATGGTAATAAAAATTTTTATACATTTTCTCAGTTGATTATGGAATATATATAAAAATACATGTTTTATTACCAAAAATATCCTCATAATCAAATACAGGAAAGCAGAAACATCAAATGCACCCCTTTAAGATCATAATGCAATAAAAATTACATTCAATAAAAGACTGTGGAAAAATAGACTAAAAATTGATTGGTTGTTGCCCTTCATTGTCGAAGAGGACCAAAAAGGCATCACTATTTTGGGGTCAAGGTTCAGCATGTTCAACCATGGCTGGTCAGACCAATATGAACTCAGAAGGTTCTACCACAAATAAGGCACAAATATTCTGGGATGAATATTTGCATCTCTAAAATTGTGAATCTCATGTTTCTTTTGAGCTACTACAATTCTGGTTTGCTCACTGAACATTTGATTTGAGCATTCTACATTGCTAGTGTCTCTTATTTCTCACAATTGATTCCAGAGAGAACTTGAGAGTGTCCTTGCATCACACCTTCCATGTGAGTGATTGCCTCCTGAGAGCTCTCTGCAAAATAGTATTTTAGGCAAAATACACTTGGCATTTGAACAACATGGACACCCACTGGAGGTGCACTCTCTATAGCAGAGTTTGAATATTTGGCAGTTTAGCCTGAGAAGGGACCTCAGGGTCTAGTATCTTATCTTTCTATAATTCCTAGGTGGTCTTCAGAATCTTCCTAAAATAATTCAAACAGAAGTGCTTCAGTTTCCTGACAGATTTCAGCTGATAGACTGTCCAGGTTTCACAGGCATACAATAATGAGGTCAGCACAACTGTTCTACAGACCTTCAGTTTGTTAGGTAGTTTTATACTTCTTTTTCCCCACACTTTCCTTTGGAGCCTCTCAAACACTAAATTGGCTCAACCTCACCATCCATATGTACAATCCTGGAAAATATGCTGCCAAGGTAAGTGAATTTATCCAATCTAGTCAAAATTTCTCCGTTTGCTATAACCAATGATGCTATGTATAACTGGTGTAGAACTGACTGGTGAAGAATCTGTGTTTGCCTGATTTTAATTGTTAGGCTAAAATTAACAAAAGCAAGACAGAATTGATCTATACCATGGTGTAGTTCAGCATAAGAAGCAGTATTGAGTGCACAATCAACTGCAAACAAAAATTATGTACCAACCCTCCCTCCACTATAGTCTTGGCTTACAGCCTTTTCAAGTTAAATAATTTACCATCATTATGATAGCAAATGACAAAATTGCTTCAAAAAAAAAAAGAAAAGAAAAGAAAAAAGGAAGATATGAGAGCAACTACACTGGCTTGCTTCACTAGATTGGTGATTAAGAAAGCTTGGGGGTATCATCCATTATCCAGAACCTGTGCAAATATGTCATCATGAAATTGTCATAGAAAACTGACAAACTTCTCCAGGAAACCTGATTTTGTCATAATTATCCATATCCTTTTTAATGAGAATAACTAAAATTAAAATTAATTAAACAGTAATTAATTTAATTCTAAAGAATGAGTGGGCCAAAGAACAAATAAAACGCATTAGTAATTTTATTGTAGAGAATGACAACAATGAGACAACATATTAGATTTTGGGATACAACAGTACTTAAGAGAAAATTCATATAAACATTTACATCAATAAAAAGCAGATCAATAAATTGGGCATGCAACTAAAAAAAATTAGAAAAAGAACAAATTTAAAATCTTTAAACACCAAAATAAAAATGCTGAAAATTACAGGAGATATTAATAAAATTGAAAGAAAGAAAGAAAGCCATTGAACTAGCCAATAATACTAGAAACTGTTTTTATGGGAGGGGGGAATAGATAAAACAATGGCTAATTTGATTTCTAAAAGAAGAAAGAAGAAAAAGAAAAGAAAGATGAAGACCAAATTATTATCATCAAAAATGAATTTGCCACGAATGAATATGAAATTAAAGCAAGGAGATATTATTAGGAGCTATTTTACTCAACTGTATGCCAATAAATCCAACAATCTAAGTGAAACGGATTAATATTAACAAAAATATAAATTGCTCATATTAATAGAAGAAATAAAATATTTAAATAAGCCTACCTAAGAAAAATAATTTGAGCAAGCATTCAATGAGCTCCCTAAGAAAAAATTCCCAGGACCAGATGAATTCACAAGCAAATTCTACAAAAGATTTAAAAAAGAAGTCATTTCAATACCATATAAATTATTTGGAAAAACTGGCAAAGAAAGAGCTCTAGATTTATGCTTGCTGCTATCAGGGAAGATATCCAATATGGAGTCCAAATGGAAGAAGGAATCTTCATTGAGCATGAAGTCATTCTAATTTGTGGATAACACTGCACTGATCTAATCAAGCCGGAGCATCACAAAGCTGCTAAAATAAGACCCATATTCAATCATAAAAGTGCAACCTAATTATCCATATGGGAAAAACCCAACTTCTGAAAATATATATATATACACATATACATTTCAAATAATCAAAGAATTGGATCAAAAAATAAATAAGAGGAGAAAATGGGCATTGAGGAAATAATAGGAGGTTTTTTGATGATCCCAAAATTCTCCCTGAAACACAGACCCATTTTTAAACACCAGTATTCTTCGGAAAAACTATATAGCTATGAGTCATGAATTACTAAACTCTGAAGCATTAAAATTGCAAGTCCCTCTAAGGGTGACAAAAAGATACATAGCAAAAATGAATAGGCTACTGAATATTTTCAAGCAGGAGAAACAACAAAATGTATGTCATCAGAGAAAAAATATGATTGGTAAAGGTAGTGGGCCTTTTTGATATTTCACTTCTACTTGACATAAAACTAGAAATTCTGGTTAAAGCAATAAAATAAGAAATTAATGGAATAACCAAAATTATTTACAAAGTTTTATTTTATAATCATATACCCTAAAGAGTTAACTAAAAAAAAAATTGAAATGAAAACTTCAACAAACTTGAAGAATATAAAATAAATCAGCAGCATTTCTATTTAATACCAATAAAACCCAGGAAAAAGAAAGGAGAAATTCCATTCAAAGTTACTATAGAATGCACAAAATACTTGAGAATCTATCCCCAGGATCCACATAAAGACCATATAAATATAACTACAAATAACTATCTACAGAAATAAAAATTAAGAAATAAGACAAGTAACTGGAAAAATATTAATTGCTTGTGAGTAGGATAAGGCAATAAAATTAAAATGACAATACAATCTAAGTTCATTTACATATTTAATGCCATGCCAATCAAGCTATCAAAGGATTACTATATAGAATTAAAAAAACTGAAAATAATATGAAGGGGAAAAAAATAATCTTGGAAAAATAATGAAAAAATGAAAACAAAGGGAACATAGCAATGCTAGATATTAAATTATACCACAAATCTGTAATTATTTAAATAATTTGGTAGTGGTTAAAAATAGAGATTAATCAATAGAATAGATTAAGTATACAAGTTATGGAAGCAAATGTTTCTAATATTTTTAATAAATACAAAGACCCCAGCTACTGGAATATGTGCTATTTGACAAAAATAGTTAAGAAAACTGGACAGCAGTATAGAAGGAATTCAATCTAGACCATGATCTTATATCTTATACAAAGATGTGTTCCAAAAAGGTATATAAATGTACTAGATATAAAAGGTCATATCATAAATAAATTAGTGAAAAATGGTGGGGGGGAGGTAATGCTTAGCAGATCTATAAATACTAGAAAATGTATAACTAAACAACAAATAGAGAGGATCACAAAACATAAAATGAACCATTTTATTACAAAAAAATTAAAAGGTTTTGTGTAAATAAATCTAATAAAGCTAAGACTAAAAGAAACAATTAACTGGAGAAATATTTTTAGCAAGTTTCTCTGATAAAGATCTCATATGCAACATATATTTATATATGTATTTATGGAATGGATTCAAATTTATAATAAATAGCCATTTACCAATTGATAAATAGTTTAAGGTTATGAACAGACAATTCCCAAGTGAAGAAACTCAAGCTGTGTATAGACATATGTAAAAATGCTTCACATCACTACTAATTAGTGAAATGAAAATTAAAACAATTCTGATTCCATCTTATACCCATCAGAGTGACAATGATGATCAAAAAAAAGGAAAATGATAAGTATTGAATAGGCTGTGATTGAGACACATTAATATACTTCTGATGGACATATGAATGAGTACCATTCTGCAAAAATAATTAGGAATTATACACAAAAAGTTACTAAAAGTGCTCACATACTCTTTGATACAACTATACCACTGGTAGAACTAAACCCAAAAAGATACAAAGAAAAAAAGGTCCTTTATCTATGAAAATTATTTGTTGCAGCAATTTTTGTGGAGACAAAAAAAAAAAAAAAACAAAAAACTGAAAACTTAAGGAGATGTCCGTCAATTAAGAAAGGGCTGGATGGGCTGTGATAAATGAATGGGATGGAGAAATATTGAGCTATAAGAAATTAGTAAATAGATAACTTCAAAAGGATATGGAAAAACATATAAATCGATGCACTTTTGGATCCTTTCTGAAGGAGGGGTTCCTTTTAAGTAGATCCTCTAGACTAGCCATTTCTTCATTTCCCACTTGACTACTTTCATTTTAGGTACCTTCCTTTCCTCTCCTTTTGATCTTTTTAAACTTTCTTTTTTTGTGTTGATTTCACCCATTAAATTATTAGGTCCTTGAAGGCAAGAACTGTGCTTTTTTTGTTTGTTTTTTTCATATTTGTATTTCCAGGGCTTAGCACAGTCATGATACATTGTAGGCTGACTAACTGGGTTAGCACCAAGACCATGGAACCAGAAACAGCTGAACTGCCTTGTGCCATTCTTTGGACAGCATGTAGGAGAAAGTGTTAAAAAAAAAAAAAAAAAGGAAGGACTATTAACAGCTATCTGTTGGTAGCTTTTGTGTCTTTAGGCAGTTTAAACTGCTTGTAAGACAACAATAAGAGTTAAATAAGCCATTACATCTTGGGGAAAATGCTGTTACATTAGTTTCTCTGAAAAGAAATTGTAGTCCTGATTGACAGAAAGGCAGTCAAAGAACATGCTGTCTGTTTTCCTTGCCACAGACATCTGGTGTTTAAACTTTTTCCACTTATGATCCCTTTTTGCCCAAGAAATTTTTACAAGACCCATCTTGAATCTGAGCTGAGGTGTTCGCACATGTGCAGTGCAAAGTACTCATGATGTATTTTCAGAACCCAAACTGTGGTCAATTCTTGCAATGCATCATGAGCAAGTGCTGCCAGAGACACCTCCAATTCATGATGTGTTTGATTTTGAATAATTTTGGGGCATTGCATGTCACTGTTGCCATTTTTTGTGACCCCCACATTCAGTTATGCAACTCCACATGGAGTTGCAACTTACAGTTTAAAAAACTTTATCCTGTGGCACCATTCCTTTTGGAACGATCTTTAACAGCAAGAGGCAAATGAGGTTAGAGATAGTGTTAATCTCCCAATAGCAGCAGAGACTGTGCTGAGAGATACTTTCAAAAGATGCATTTCTGGTGCTGCAAGTGTCTAGGATTCTGTCCCATCATCCTAAGAATATGTTTAAAGGCCAAGATGTTATAGCTATCATTATAACAAAGAACTTAGAAGACTTTTGAAACACTCAGTGCGGCAACTTGAAAAACTTTCACAAGATAATACTGAACCATCCAACCAAAAGCATTCACACACAATAGGCCCAATACATAAGGATTCCCCAACTACAAACTTACCCAATGGGCAAACTCACTCAGGTCAATGCACAAAAACAAAAAGATATATTTGACCCTTTCTGGGAAAACTGAACTGAAATTTGCCCCTATATTCACAATTAATTGTTTTTCCAATCATAGCCTTGACTTCACTCAGGGCTATTCTAGAATCTTGGCTTCCACCACATTTGGCACATAAACATATTACAAACAGCTCAGAAATCACAATGGACATTTGCAACACCATCTATACCCAAATTCTATTAGGAGTGAGAAGCTCTCCTACATCTATGTTACTCTGCTTTTCTTAACCTGGGATCCTCAGAGTCTGTCACAGTTTCCAGATTTCCTATTAATGGAAGGAAAAAAATAATTTTGTTTCTCACTCACTGATGCTACAAGTTACAGGGAAATGGTATTCAAAGCCTGTCTGTGGGTTAGAAACTGTAAAGAAAGATAAAACAGCTTAAAAATAAAATACTACAACCTGAAGACAAGCTATCCAAAAGATACAGCTGAGTGGTAGCTACTGCATTCTAAGCCTCCAGAACAGTTTTGTCTAAACTTTTTTTTAATTGAATTGTTTTCCTCACTAGCTAAAATGATTGAACAAGTTGACCCTCATTTTAAGTAGGCCAGTTACCTCTTCATGTCTTCCACATCAGTTTCCCTGGTTAAAGATCACCTGTTTCTTGAAGTTAGTTTAATGGCTAGATGAATACATATACATATGAAAATGTCATAAAAAGGTACCTGATTTTGTTTTATGTTTTTGCAGAGTAGATAGAATGTTGGTTTGGAAATCAGTAAGATCTGGATTCAAATTCTGTCTTTAACACACACTATGTGACTATAGGAAAGGCAAGTCAACAAGCATTTATAAAGGATTCAGATCCTATGTGAAGGACTGAGACCATAAAGCTGCCTTTGAGCAACTTACATTCTAATGGAGGAAAACTGAAAGGAGTGGAGGATCACAATCTCTAGAAGACCTGGTAGAGAAATTCTAGAGAGTCCAAAGCTAAGGGAGGAGGAGTAGAAAGCAGGAGTGAATGAGGTTAGTCTGGGGGCCTTTCCTTAAAATGTTGGTTCCAGAAGGAAATAACTAGTCTGAGAAAGGAGCAACAAGGGGTAAGGTATTTGTCAGGATGAGAAAACTACGGAGAAAAGTCACTTAACATCTTACTGCCCCAGATAACTATTTAAGACTAAAAGTTACAAATCGGTTGCTGATGTAGGCTTGGATAGATGATATAGAAATAAATATAGAAATCTATAGATTGAAAGATAAACACAGATATACAGATATATGTATGGGTAGGTACAGAGAGAGGAGGGGAGAGAGAAGAGAGAGAGGAGAGGGGGAGGGAGAGGGAGAGGGAAAAGAAGACAGAGAGAGAGAGAGAGAGAGAGAGAGAGAGAGAGAGAGAGAAAAGAAGAAAAGAAGAAAGGAGGGTGGGAGGGAGGGAAGATAAACATATATCTACATACATAAGCATATATTGTATGTTGTACATATACATGTATACATAAAATTCCAGTATCAATAAACTTTTTTTCTTTGTTTCAGGAAGTTCTAGGAGAGGTAAAAGATGGGTCAATTTTCAATGCAAATCATGAAATCTCTTCTCCTAGGTTTATGGATGTCAGCTTTATTTCAACACTTAGAAGTACCTAACAAAAAGAATAATTAAGACCTGTGGTTTTGGAAAGCCAAATTTACAGAGCTACCCATAAATCCAGTGTGCTTCTAGTGGAAATTCTATAAAACTCTTGTGTGTTTTTCCTCTATGTTTCCTGGTGATCTTTATTAGTGTGGTTGGATAACATGACTGTACATCCCTACATATTTCTACTCAAAACTGACCTGCATGTATTGGATTAGAAGCAGTTTTTCTCCCTTACTATTCCTGACAGCCTGGAAGGGATCTAATTAGAGTGGAATATTAGGTAGAACACAGATTAAGTGTTCAGCCAATCAGATTTGCTATTGGCATGGTGGTTATTGCCACTTATACTCATTTCTGGCAGTATTGTTAGGAATTAAATCATAGCATTAGAGAGCCCTGCTTGGCTAAAAAAAAAAAACAAAAAAAACCTAATAGGTCATCATTTTATGTCCTGACCCCCTAGACCAGTGGCAGGTGGAACAGGCAACATCGGCTCCCAAATGCCGAGAGCTGAATGCTCACCCTAGTAGATGGGTGTTTATGGTTTTTTAAGATTTTAAAAAATACATCATGCCATATGCTGCCAGGCTCATTTGCAAATAGACAAAATTGCAAATAATAAAAAAGAACCAACTGTTTTAGAGGTTGGCTATTTACTGTCAGCACTGCCATCTATGTAGTAGGCCAGTTAATGAAAGGATTCCATGGTGCCCAATGTTATCAACCTGAAGAGGTAAGCACCATCAAATCCAAGCTTCATTCAGACCGTGTTCAACCTCTGCCCAGGGGGTAATTGGGTGCCAAGTGTCTATTTGGCTAAGAAGGACAGTAGCCTTGCCTTCCAGCTGGCCTAAAGGTTGGGTTAGCTTTCCTAATACTCCATGCAGCTGAGGCCCATTGTCCACTGATTTGGTAAGTGAGAAAAGGTTAAGTCCCATTTCAATTGGGCTGAGTTAGTGTTTCTGGATTTGTCAGCTTCAGGCACTTTAGACATCAGACTGCTTTAGTAAAATAATTATTTAATGCCATTTAATGCTGTTTTAAATCACAAGAGAATTAGCTTTTGTAGACTATCTGCAAACACCTAACTTTCCAATATCAAACAGGCTAAAATCTCTCAAAACAATCTAATAGTATACAGAAATAGTATACATTACTTTTTTTCTCTTGGCATTAGAGTCAATTATTTTCAACTTTCCCAGACTATTCAAATACAAAATTTCACACACACCCCATTTAAATTCACACATTTATTTCCCATTTTGAATAATAATTTTTAAAAAATCCTACAACAAACAATACCCCCATTGTAGAGTTGATATGTATTCATATATCCATATATGCAGAATCCATTTTAGAAATGTTGTGCTAACATTCATTTACACCTCGAATAGGTCATTGGGAAAGCTTGATTTGCACCTTCTTAAAGTAAATTTAAAACTAGTCACACTAGATGAATATGGAAAGAGCTGTATGGAAAGCGTTGCAGTTTAAAGACCTGTCAAAATACAAAAGTCATCAGAAAAACATAAATACACATGTGTGGGTGCTCTGAGAAGGTTGTGATGACAGTCTCTTGTTACATTGACTGCACACAGCATGGAACTCATGGATGATATGTTATCATAGGCAACAAGCCAAGTACTTTGCAGGTATCTGCATTAGGCAAGAATGCATGTTATTATACTTCCTATTTCTTCTACCTTGTCAGGAAAATCAGCTGTTCTTTGGATACATCAATCTGGCTGGTTTTGCCTCCTGGTTAATTTAGCAACTGGGGGGAAAAAGAAGCAAGCCTGTTAAGATGAACAAGGACTTATGTTTGCTGTCAGTAAGTGGTTCTTTTTAGACAGACTGAGGGGCGAATCATCTTGACAAATGGAAACTGTTTGCCTCCAACAAAATGCCAGAAAATCTCTATACCAAAGCCTGGACGTGGCTCAGCGTTAAAATCAAGTATGTTGTTACTATCATTCTTGGTTAGCACAAGCACCCAACTTATAAACACATTTGGCTATTCCTCACAAGAGAAGGATCTTTAAAAATCAGGTAGAATATCTCATGTTTCACCTACAAAGTGTTACTCAAGATTGTGGGGACTCTAAAAGAGAAAGCCAAAATCTATTGTTATTGCCAGTATAATTTGAGACCACATCTGTATTAATTGTCTTGATTTTTAAACAAGAGCTTTGCTAAAAGGGAGCAGTTTCAATCATAAATGTCATTTTATGACAGGGAAAAATCTAGAGTCAATGTATTCAAATCAGCTTTTACTAAAATGTAAGTTGGAGCCAAAAGTAATTCAGTCAGTCCTGGAAAAATAGCTGACAACTTTTGTCAAGGATTATATGAAACTAAATGAGGTGTGAAAGAGGGTGTGACTTCCCAATCTCTGTGAAAGAAAACCAAGATAAACACTCCCATATTCTCTCTACTAAGATTTATAATTCACAACTGCTACTGAGGACATTTATTTTCTCAGCTAAAAATTCATAAAACTGACAGGCAAATTCATTCACATAAAATAAGCTCATATCTAATCAACTAATTTATAAGCATTTAATAAGCACCCCCTCTTGACAGGTAAAATGAAAAATATGAGATAGTCATTACCCTCCAGAAGCTTATGTTCTATTGGGAGAGACAGCATATACTACATACATAATACACTAATAAAATTCATTATCCTAACACACATCTTAAAGTAATATTTTTGTTGCTTTAATTCTGTTACTATTCAAAATTAAAATGGGAAGAAATGAATTGAAAGATATTGTGGAAATAATAAGATGTGAAAGTAAAAGAAATAAGATTTAGTAACTGATTTAATATGTGAAGTAAAAGACAATGAGAAGTCAAGGTGTAGTGTAATCCTCCATAGAAGAAAGGCAGCTAGGTGAAGTCAGGAGGACATAAGTTCAAATTTTATCTCAGGCACTTACCACTTCCTAGCTGTGTGGCCCTAAGCAAGTCACTTAACCCCAATTGCCTCAGGGGAAAAGATGTTCCAAAGAACAATGGGTTTGGCAGAAAGATAATGAGTTCTATTTTAAGCACAATGGGTTTGAGTTGCCTGTGTGATGTGTAGTTGGAAAGATCCAATAGCTATTTGATAATATGGGATCTGAGCTCATGAGAAAGTATAGGGTTGTACATATAAGTCTGAAAATCTTCTGAATAGAGAGGGTAATTGAATCCAAAGAAGCTTATGAGAAAAGACAACTCTGATTTTTGAGGTATATTTATATCCTCTAGTTAGGGCTGAAATATGGATGATGGACACTCAGAAAGAATGGTCATACAGGTAAAAGGAAAACAAAGAGAAATTGATATCATAAAAACCTAGAGAAAAGAGACTATCCAAAAGGAAAGAATGACAGTAATGTCAAATGTCAATCTTGGATGGCAGAATAGATAAAGCACAAGGTTTGAAGTCAGAAAGACTCATTTTCCTGAGTTCAAATCTGATCTCAGACACTTAAACCATCTGGGTAAGTCACTTAATCCTATTTGCCTCAGTTTCTTTATCTATACAGTGAGCTAGAAAAGGAAATGGAAAATTACCATTGGCAAACTATCTTTATGAAAAAAAAAAAAAACCCAAATGAGGTTTTTATTATAATTTATGAGATTTAAGTATTTATCACTAGCACAAATAACACAGATTAAAATTGATTCAATGATTTTTATGTAAGGTAGAATTATAGTACCAGATAAGGTATTGTTCAGCAACAACTAAAAGAAGCCTAGATTACACTATATAGTAAGGCCCACATTTGAGGCAAATCACTCTTGACAGCTGAATGGAGAAAGATGGAGAAGGAATAGAGAGAGACCTGAGGCAGGCAGACCAAAAGCTTTTGAATTAGTCCAGCCATGAGGTGATGAGTGCTGGAACTACGGTAAGGAGTAGTGTCAAAGGAGGTAGCATATATGAGAGATGTTACAAAAGTGAAATCAGTGGCCTTGGCAACAGACTGAATTGGGTGAGGGGACACAAAAATGAGTGAAAAATCAAGGATAATACCTGGGCTGCAAACCTGATTGGGAAGATGATATTGTCTTCGACCGGAAAATATGAAACTTGAGAAGGAGGGAAGGGTTTTTAATGTGTTTGGGATTTTTTTAGGGGATAGGGTGAGGAAGATAACAGAACAGTGATGTACAGGATTCTACCAACTAAGGATATGAGTAATAAAGAAGGGCTGGTTATCTAGTGAGATGGAAGAGTAACCATGAAGCCATCTACTTCATTATGTCAAGAGAATATAAGAAATTCCTTTCTATTTATGGATAAGATTCATACAGAATGTGCAAACACAGATGAATTATAAACTGTATTGTAGAAAGAAATACACAGAGTAATGAGATCATAGCCCCACTGGAGTATGTGGAAGAAAAAAAAAGAATATAAGATAGTTAAAATAAGTCCATCTATTTCCATGATTAATGGATTAATTTCTGGGTATCTTTAAGGTATAATAAATGAAAAGAGTATCATAAGATAGGCTTCAAAACTATATAATTGCCTAGGAAATTTACCCCATCAGTGCACCGTGAAAATAAACTAACAAGAAAATTGGCTACTTTCTCCTCTTCAAGCCAACAGTGCTAGTGAATGAGACCACCATATCATGGAACCTAATAATGAATGAATCAGCACTCTTAGATTGGCAGGTGTCCTTGCAGGTATGTGTACAAGTCTCCAAAATATCCCACTATGTCAAGTGGTTCAGACATTTCATAATCCTGACTTCTGTAACAAGCATAGATGATTAATAATCCTAACAGAGCCTCTTATTTTTACACTCAAGTGCATCACATTAAAGTAACAAGCAGAGGCTATCAAGTATGACATTTTTTGTTCCATGAGTAATCATTTATGTGGATACCGCTTATGTTACCACATTTCTCTCTTCCCTCACGAATAGTTAAAGCTGGAATAGCATCTCACTATACAGCTAATACATCAACTCTCAGGTTCTCCTGAATCGTGGAAGTTATTTCTAATCATCTTCACTGGTGGGAATTTTATATTGACAAAAAGTGACTACAGTAGAAATAAATTGTTAGGAAAAAAAAATTAAACATAATCTTAGACCTGAAATTGTTTAAGACAAGTACATTTAGTATTGACAGGGGAAATGATGACACAAATTTGGTAATGACAAAGGACAGAAGGTCAGAATTACATTTTCCCCCTAAATTGTATATGTTCTATTGTCAAATTCAAAGGACTATCATTGATAAATTTCAGTGCATTAATCATTTTTAAAAACCCAGCCCTCAAGAAATAAAATTTTATCTTTATAGATAAATTCATGTTTATATGAGTCTAGTACAGATATTAACTTTAGAGTCTTAGGACAATTCTCATTGGAAATTCTCATGAAAAGTCAAAACCAGAGCTGTCATTTCTTTCTAATGAAATGGTGTGTGTGTGTGTGTGTGTGTGTGTGTGTGTGTGTACACAAACAGGGTATAACGGTTTATAAGTTACTAAAGCTCAAAACTATATTAAGACTTTTAGAACAACTATATAAATATATGCTGGAAAACTGATTTACATAGCACATACAACTGTAGTAATTAAAGTTTAATTATTTTAATAAATTACAGCTATATCATTCATAACACACATGTATGGGTAACTCAACATATCCAAACCCAAACTAATTATCTTTCTCTCAAATCCTCTTCCCATTTCTACCTTCCCTGTAGAGGACAATGCCATCTTCCTAACTCTCACAGCCCAGGTTTCATCCTGTACTCATTATTTATTCTCAGTACCCCATACTGCCACCATTTTCAATCTTTTTTCAAGGTCTGTCTTCATTTCATCTTTACAATATCTCTTAATATGTCCCTTTCTCTGACACTCACAACTCTGGAGCAGGCCTCTACACCTCACACCTGGATCATTGCAAAAGGCTAGTGGTGGGCTGGCCTGCCTCAAGTTTCTCCCCATAACAATCCATTTTCCATTCAGCTTAAGTGATTTTTCCTAAAAAGCAGTTCTGACTGTCACTGCCAACCTCACTACTCAATAAAGTCCAGTGGCTCTTTAGTACTTCCAAGAATAAATACAAAATCATGTTTGACATTCAAAGTTTTCTATAATGTACTCTCTTTCTATGTTTCCATTTTTCTTCCATCATATTCCTCCCCAACCACTGCCCAACACTCTTCCATTCAGTGACACTGACTTCCTTTATGTTTTATGAAAAAAGATACTCCACATTTTCTCTGAATGCTCCCCATGTCTAGAATCCTCTCTTTTCTAGTCCCTATTGACAGGTTTCCCTGACTTCTTTTCAAGTCCCAACTAAAATGTCTTCTTCTACAAGAAAACTTTCAACTTTTCTTAATTTAATGCATCCCCTCTCTTAGTTATTCCTATTTATCCTGTATATAACTTATATGTATATATGTATATATACATATATATATATATGTTTGCTAGTGAGATTAGATTATATTGTGAGCTCTATAGACGCAAGAACAGTCATAGAAGACATTTTATCAATGTTTATTGACTGATTGGTTCTATTCATATGTGCATATGCATACTCTACAAAGTCTTACTCTTAATGTCTCATCATGGTGTAGAAGTGACCATAGATTCTGGAGAATAATTCTCACAAAGGACAATTGCAAACAAGTTCTTCCATACTTAAATGGCTTTGAATACAATACTAGTAAGATATTAATTAATTCTGATTTCTAAAAACCAGTCTAGCTAAACATGGTACAAGTCATCATGACTGGTCATTTAGTATTGAATTCTTTGATATTGGAAACCATCAAAACAAATTAAAAAGCAAATTGCCCTCATTTCTATGCAATCTCCTTCTTTAACAATGATAGTGGCACACTAGCACCCAAAAAAGGAGGATAGAAGCAAAGAACACAGCTTTTATACTGTCAAAAAAACCCACTTTTTTTAGTCATTTTTCAATTGTATTCAACTTTTCATGACCCTTTTTAAGTTTGGTTTTGTTTTATTTTGGCAAAGTTTGCCATCTTCTCCAGTTTATTTTACAGATGAGGAAACTGAGGCAAATAGGGTCACAGCTAAAGTCTGAAGGTAAATTTTAACTCAGGCCTCCCTCAATCCAGACCCAACACTCTAGTCACATCGCCACCTAGCTGCCCCTCTGAATATGATATCGTTGCCCAATAACCAATGGGTAGATAGATTACCGGAGTGAGAGAATAGTAGCAATATTAGTATTTTTGTTATAAATGGAACCAAAAGGCCAAGGTAATTACAGCTAATTGGAAGGATGGTTAATGAATAGGATTGTTGTAGAGAATATCCAAATTGAGAAGTTCACTGATTCATTAGTGTACACATATATAAAACTCACAAGTCCCTAAGTTAGGGAAGCTTTGACTCCTGTAGATTCCATATTTAAGTATAAACGTGTGTGTGTGTGTGTGTGTGTGTGTGTGTGTGTGTGTGTGTACAAATAGGTGTATGTGTATGCATTTACATATCTTGATCTTTTAGTACTTCAATAGGTCCATGTTTTCCTCAGTATGGGAACTACTTCTTCTATTGATGCATATTGAAACTCAATCACATCTTCTCATTCAGAACAAATCTTGTCTTTAACTTTCTGTAACTTCTTCATAGAGAATACATCCATTGTCCTAGTGGTTTTCCTCCATTTTTCTTAAAATTTTTGTTCAGTGCTCTGTCTGTCCATCTTTTAGCCCTTTTTTTACTGGCCTACATCCTCTTCCAGTCATAAACTCATGCTAGATGGTGTCTTTCTCAGGTAAAATTCATCTTTTTCAATGTTTTCATTATTTACAATAATTATATTGAAATAAAATACAATGGAAAGACAGGTGGTAGGCACAAAGTTCAAGCCTACTTGTCTTTCCATTGTATTTTATAATTTCAAAGGATAGCTAGAGCTTACCAAATACATAAAGAAATATATACTGGATATAATGCAATTTTAGAGAGGACTCTATAGAATTCCTTGAAGACCACAACTATTTATTTTTGTCTTCGTATTGTAATCCTAGAAAGGTGATTCACATGTAATAGGAAATTAATAAGGTTCAGGAGTAGGTAACAATTGTAACCAAAAGAGTATTCTTATTCTTGTTAATAATATTAATAAAAGATACTGCTTTGTCTATGTAATAAGTGAATGACTAATTTTTAAAATATCTCAAAGATTACCTCAAAACATAAAAAAAATTTTAAAGAATTGACAAACACATATAAAAATTATGATAATACACATTTACTGCTATCCCAAGAATGATATATGTTTGCATCAAAGGTATTCATGATTTAAAAAGAAGAAAAATTCAAGAAGGGAACAAGTCAACTTTTATGAAATACTTTCTACAGTGGACTATATCTCATTAAAAATCTTAAAGATGATAAGAAATGATCAGCAGGACGATTTCAGAAAGGCCTAGAGAGATTTACATGAACTGATGCTAAGTGAAATGAACAGAACCAGGAGATCATTATACACGCAACAGCAAGATTATATGATGACCAATTCTGATGGACGTGGCTTTCATCAACAATGAGGTGATTCAGACTAATTCCAATGGTCTTGTGATGAAGAAAGCCATCTGCACCCAGAGAGAGGATAGTGAGAACTGAATGTGGACGACAACATAGTATTTTCACTCTTTTGTTGCTGTTAATTTGCATTTTGTTTTCTTTCTCATTTTTTTTTTTCCTTTTTGATCTGATTTTTCTTGTGCAGCATGACATTTGTGGAAATATGTTATAGAGGAATTGCACATATTTAACATATATTGGATCACTTGCTAATGGGAAGGGGGAGGGGAAAGGGAGGGGAAAAAATTAGAACACGGGTTTTTTTAGGAGTGAATGTCAAAAATTAGCCATATATATATTTTGAAAATAAAAAGCTACAATTAAAAAAATCTTATAGATGTTCTTTTCTAAAAGTCAATATCACTGTCCTTCAATCGAATTATTTCCTATATTCACAGTAGTTTTTAAAAATACTTTATTTGGAGGCAAAAATATTTCATCATGTGGTCCATATTTGTTGTTGTTTCTTAACCAATAATCAAAAGCAAAAAGGTTTCTGGTGGTATTTTCTGAGCTCTGTGAGGAAGTCTGCCTGAGATGTTGCTTTGTAGGCTATTTTTAACTTCCTAGGTTAGTCAGTTAACAAAGAGCTTTGAGTGCCATCCTGCCAGGTTGGATTTAATGAAGAGAAATCATCTAATCAGAGTGTGCTTTTTGATTCACCAATAGAGGCACAAAAAGTCCTAAATATCTCTTTAATTTGACTGTCAATCAGAAATTATTTCCTGAAGAGGTTATAAGATATCACTACTAAGCAAATTATGCTTTTGTTATTGCTTTGGTCCTCACGATAACATTCTTTAAATCTTTCTTACAGTTCAAGAATAGTATTAGTAATTTTTTTATGTAGTCATGTTGGGTTAGAATTATGAAGAATCAATTGGGGTTAACCCAGAGATTTCATTACCAGGCTTATATCAAAGGAGGTTAAATACAGAAATAAAAGTACCATTATGACCAAAATATTTACAAAATGCTTTTTTGTGTGTGTGTGTGGTAACAAAGGACTGGAAATAAAGTAGGTGTTCATCAATTGTAGGATGGATAAATTGTGGGCACACAAATTTTTAAAAAATGTTATTGAGTCATTTCACTTGTGTTCAACTCTTCATGACCCCATTTGGAGTTTTCTTGGCAAAGATACAAGAGTGGTTTATCATTTCCCTCTCTAGCTCATTTTTACAGATGGGAAACTAAGGCAAACAGGCTAGTCTAAGGTCACACAGCTAGTGTCTGAGGACAGATCTGAAGTCAGGGCTGCCACTCTATCCACTGCACCACCTAGATGCTTTTTTTATGACATAATAAACAATGAAAATGCCAAATGAATGAAGTAGAAGCATGAAAATAATATGTATAAATGAAAAAAACAGAATGCTACATGATATCACCAAGCTTAACCTCAAGAAGAGAAAAGGAAATGCATATCCCTCACTTTTCTGAAAAAGTTGATGTAAAGCATGATGGGGAGGGAGATTGAAAAGGGACAATTTCTGGTTAAGATTGCAACATAAATGTCCAGGTCCCCTGAATAAACCAGAGCTATAAATGTCCCCAGAAATACTAACATTGAAGAAAACAGAAAAGATGGAGAAGCAAGCACTTCCATCCAGTCTAGAATTCCCCAAAAACATTTTCAAAATAGCAGAGGCAAGTAACAAAATAATACCAGGAAACTAGTCCAAGTATAAGTAAAACATGAATACTAAAAGAAGAAAAATAGAGCCTGAAACTGGAGAAGTGAGCTATACGAGAGCCAGTTTAAGGATGGGTAAGTGGACTGATCTGCAGAAACAGGAAGGAGCAAACTCAGGAAAATTCTGACCACCATGAGGAAATGCCTTAATTGAGAGATGCCAGAGGGTAAACCCTGAAGATAATAGAACACCATAACAAGGACAAATAAAGCCTCAGAGGAAAAAAAGCACTGATCATCAGCACAGTAATCACAAGAATACTAGGAGGAAATGAAACAAGAGGTGCAGGATGGAAAAGCTAGGGAGGAAAGAATGGCAAGAAAACTTAAAATTTGACATTCTTAAAGCTGACAGGGAAAGCTGTAGAGGACCATGGATATTGGGGAACTCTGAGAAAAGTATACTTGAAGCAAAAATACTTACAGCAGGATGTTAACTCAATGCGATTGATGAGATGATGGTTCTCTAGTTCACATACACTTAGTACTTAGTATGGTGATGTAATAGTTCTACAGTTGGCACATGCTTAGTGTGCTATAGTGATGTAATTGTACTAAGGTATATAAGGGCCGAGAGAACTTGAAAATGAGCAGACTCGAAAGAGACTTGATTGTGTGGGTGCTTGAGCTGGAGCTCAGACTCCAGATTCCAGAGATAGGTAGCCTGGACTTTACATTTTGGCGCCCTAAACATGGGGCACTGAAAGAAGGACACTGAACATGTGCCAACTGTAGAACCATTATATATTTTTTTTGCTTCAAGTATACTTTTCTCAGAGTTCCCCAATATTTGTGGTCCTCTACAGAAAGCCTCATTCAAGAACTAAATGCTCTGATAATTAGAAGAGAAAGAGAACAATGACCCAAAAATAGAAGGAATATAAAAGTAAAACAAAAAGAAATCAGAAAACAAAAAAAATCTAAGAAATTTAGTATCAAAAACTGGAAAAAACAGTCAAGAAGAGATAATTTAAGAATTAGAAGAGTCACTGAAAATTCAAATCAGATAAAAAAAGAATACTATATTTCAGGAAATTATCAATCTATAAAAACTAAACATTTTGTATAAAAATATATAAATGAAAACTGTGCAGATAAAATCTACCTGTCACTCCTTTTTTTACCAGTACAAATTTCCATGCTGCTTTCTCATGGGAAGCTAGATGGTGCAGTGGATAGCACACTGGACCTGCACTCAAGAATACCTGAATTCAAGCTCAGCTTCAATACAGTTATTAATTGGATGCAAGGCACTTAATCTCTATTTGCCTCATTTTCTTTACTGCATAATGGGGATAATAGTATCTACTTCCTAGGATTGTTGAAAGGATCAAATTAAATACATTTATAAATTGTTTAGCAGAGTGAGTAGCTGGCACATAGTAGGCACTATATGAATGCTAGTTGTTATTAATTATTATCTTATGTCTCTGGGTAAATTATGGATATTTTTATGTTTTAACATATTCCTATCTCCAATATAGAGCCCACTCCACCTATCCTGTTAGAATGAGTGTTTCTTAAGATCAAGAATGGTGTTTTTGACTTTCTTTGTATCCCTAGTGCTATACACAGTACCTGTCATATAGTGAGCAGTAAATATGCACCTTATTGTTCATTGATAGTGACTATTTCAATAGAACCTGCAGGCAACTAGGTAGAAAAAGTGTCAGGACTGAAGTCAGAAAAACTCATCTTTCCGAGTTACTTAGATAGTTACTAGCTGTGTGACCTTGGATGAGTCACTTAATTCTGTTTGCTTTAGTTTCCTCATCTGTAAAATGAGCTGGAGAAGAAAATGAAAAAATAATTCCATTATCTTTGCCAAGAAAACTCTAAATGGGATCACTAAGAGTCAAATACAACTGAACAACAACAATAATATGCTTATCCAAGATCCATGCCCTGATAGACCAATGCAATGGGCAACCCCTTTAAATGCATAATGTAACATGAACAATATGAATTTTTTTATCATGTATTTTTGTTTTCAAAGTGTGAATGCTTAGGACCAATTAAATAATTTAATATCTCTGGACTTTCTTCATCTATACAATGAAGATGTTGGATTTCTAAATTCCATTATAATGCTAAATTGATAATCCTATGAACTTCAATGATGGCTGTGAGAGAAAACTACAGTATGTTTCAGACACTATTTGAAAATAGGAATGCTTTAAAAAATCAATTGAGTATTTCTTCTAGCTGAATGATACACAGGTTATCCTCCTAGAAAACAGTATCACATAGCCTAGGTAAACATGTTTCCCTGCATTATACTTTGTTTGACAGTGATAATCAGTAGATCCTTCAAGAAATTATCTCTATGGTCACATCTGTCACTGAATCTTGTATATTATTAGCTTATTTAGGACATCTCGTTAGAGGGAAAAGACTAAGGCTTCATTTTGTTCCAACTACTAATTTTTTATCTCATTTTAAAAGCATTTGATGTGGATTACACACACACATAAACACACACAAACATAAATAAGTGTGTGTGTGTGTGTGTGTGTGCGCGCACGCATGTGTGTGTGCACGGCGCCACATGATTAATACTGATTTCATTCAGGCTTCTCACTGTCTCAAAGAACCTGAAAGTTAAGCACCTGAACCACTGTTCCAAATATGAAAAAAAAAAAAAAGGATTCACTGGATGAATCAAGAATAAACTGGATGAAATATGGGAAGATATCTACCAGCAAGAACTCAAACCATTCTAATTTTCCAGTTGCAAGGTACAAACATCAGATATTCAGTATGGTTTATGTATTAAACTCAATAGAAAAAATAATAACAAAGTTCATCTGGAAGAACAAAACATGAAGAATTTCAAGGGAATTAATGAAAAAAATGCAAATGAAGATGGCCTATCTGAACCAGACCAAAAACTATATTATAAAGCAGCAGTCATCAAAACCATGGGGTACTGGCTTAAAAATGGAGTAGCGGACCACTGGAATAGGTTAGGTTCATAAGATACAATAGTTAATGACTATAGTAATCTACTGTTTGATAAACCCAAAGATTCCAATTTCTGGGATAAAAACTCATTTGACAAAAATTGCTGGGAAAATTGGAAAATAGTATGGCAGAAACTAGGCATTGACCAACACTTAACACCCTATTCCAAGATAAAGTCAAAATTATTCATGATTTAGACATAAAGAATAATACTATAAGTAAAGTAGGAGAACAAAGGAGATCTCTCAGATCTGTGGAAAAGGAAGACATTTATAGCCAAAGAAGAATTTTAAATCTTCCCAAAGGAAAGCCATTTGAGCCTTCTATGTTAATTTTGGTCCAATTTGTTGTCCTTTTGCATTGTCTACCAAAGACATGTTGAAGGAAAAGCTCTATAAAGTATCCATTTAATTGAATGCCATAATTTGAACAACAGTCATTATTATTTGCTTGCTTTTTCCTTTGTGGATGTTTAGGTTAAACTCATTTACATGAGTAAGAATTTTGGCCAGAAAGTTCAAGGTTTGATATATGGAGCACGATGTCATCTGCAAATACGAATATCTGTAGGATGCAAATTAGCCTTAGGGAATCCCTCTTCAACTTGGACTCTACAATGGATTACATCTAGGCCAATGGTTCACATTTCAGTGTAAACATTGTTTATATCTTTTAAACCTAGAGTAATGTTAATGATTGAAAGGTCATCAAACAAGATTATCTCTATTATGCAGAATTTGTTCATAATTTTGATATATATATTCATTGGGATACTATGCTGAAAGAATGCATTTAATGCAGTATTTTGCTCTAGCAATCAATAAGTTACAATGGAATCTTGAATTTTTTTACATCTTTTAGTTCAAAATATGACTTTACCTACTTATACTCTGTGGATGTTCTTGAGGTATATTATTCTTAGAGATTTTATACAGCTGGGAAAGTAGTCAAATAAGTTGGTAGGGGTTTTTTTTGTGGTTTTGATATTATCACTTTTCTTTTATGTATTAATAAGATTTAAGATTTTCTCTCCCCTCATGCTTTTGACATTTTCCCCTGCTTTATATAGTATGTAACTAAATCTCCTAATCCTGCATACTTTTGTCACCTTCAACATGTATCTTCTCTATGTAGACTTGGTCTAATTCAGGTACTTTACAGATCTCCCTCCAGATTCTCTTTTTAAACAAGTGTTGTCTTTCACTGTTTCTCTCTGCTTTATGAGATGATACTGCTCATAATCTTCCACTCTCTCTCTATATCATTTTGTAAACAAGTCTACTTTCTAGACAATTTTTGCCCTTGGCTGACAGATCTCTCTACTTGGTAAACAAGGTAAACAAGTCAAGTATTTGTTGTCTCTTAATTATGACAATTTGATTTAAACTTGTTAAAACCTCTGGGTGAAATAACAAATTATTATTTGTTATTGATCTCAAGATACTATCTATATGATCCTGGGTAAATCACTTCATCTCAATTTCCTCATCTGTAAAATGGGAGTAATAATCACCTACCCAGGATTGTTACAATAATTAAATTATTATTATTATATTAACATAAAAGCAAGATGCTATAATGGAAAGATACTGAAAGTACTGGGTTCTCAGGCCCCTTCTGATATATTCTGGCTATGTGAAGGTGCCAACTTGCATTGGCAGAGGAAGCTTCTTCATCCAGGAGTTCCTTATATCAATGAAATCCTAAGTATGGTCACAATCTCCATTATTGACACATATATCATGCTAAAATTTTCAAAGTTTATATGCTCATTCCAAATAATAACTCATTCATGAATCTTTGTATAGCCACTTAAGCATAATTCTTTTCCTCCTCTAACACTTAAAATACAAGTTGTCTATACCATTTGCTTTGTGCTAGTAGCATGGGATACTGAGTTATTATCAATTTTTCAATCCAGTATATTTCCTTTCCTCTTAGACTGAAAATTTTTTAAAAGAAAGAAGCTCGCATATGTGTGTGTGTGTGTGTCCTTAGACTATTTCATGAGTGCTTGAACAGGAACCAGAATCATTTTCATCTCTAATTTTGGAACCTACACTTGGGTTATAGTTGGAATTTTTCCCAAAATAAATTCTATAAGGGTCAGGAGTTGGAGTACAACAAGCTAGAAGGAAAAACAACTCTTGTTGCTGTTATTGTTTGAAAGACTAAGTCTCCCTAACTTGCTTAGGATATACATTCAGATTCCACTCACTACTGGTGACCAAAGGATCTCTAACCCACTCTGTCTCTGACTTGAGTTGATTCGTCTTTCCCTAGGCAACTTAGTGGCCCTCTGCTTTTGTGGAGTGACCAAATCGATATGAAATATTGATATAGTCCACTAAAAGCTCAGAGCTAAAGAGCTCTGGTCTCATTCTTCTCAATAGCAAGGATGATAGGCCTGTTCTACAACACCCCGCAAAATCATTTCTTTGATTAATGGCCAAGATTGGACCTAATCCAAGAAGTCCAGAGTCTAGAAGTTCCTGTGTCTTAGATTATACAAATATTTTGAATTTACTTATTTATCTGTGCTATAGCATTCCAATAGAGAATAAAGGCCAGGAGAGAAAGTTGTGCATTTCATTTTCTCTTTTTATCTACAAGGCTTTGACCTAAAAGAGGTACTTAGTCAATGGAAGCAGCACAGCATAATAATAAAAACACCACAGGCTTTGGGATGAAGTCTCCTAGGTTCAAATACCTTCTCTGAGAACTTGCTACCTTCATGGTTTTGAGTAAGTCATATTATCATTTGAATTCAGAACAAATTTAGAGAAAGTAAAATTCTCTCTTCATAAATATGCAGAGATGTAACAGATTGAAGGCAAGCATGTAGACATATTGTGGGCTGGGCTACAAGGATTTTGCCCTAGCATATAGAAATCAGAGAGCTCTGATATTATTTGAGTAAATACAACAGTAGCACCTAGATAACCAAAAGAATGGCTTGAAATAGGAATCTCCCAGAGGCTTCCTCCCCACAGTAGCGACTTTCTCCATCCTAGATTCAAGCATCCTTGATGAGCTCCTCCAGAATATCCAGGATTTTATCCTCACTCTTTCCTCAGTGGCAGCATCTCTTGCTGAGAGAACTGACTTAGCTTTAATAACATTTCTTATTGGTTGCCGAACGTCTAGCTTTTGCAGAAATTACAAGTAGTATAGAGGGTAGCAAAAGCCACAGTAATCTCTGAAGTGTGATCAATACAGAAAGAAGGTTACCACAGCAGCAAGTAAATAGATTGTTAGTGGGCACATTAGCAAAAGCCACACCTGTCCCAGAAAGGCAGTTGCTATAGAGAAAGTACAAACCCATTACAGAAAGGAAGGTATAGATAACAATCAATTACCAATGGATTACTTTATAGAGATAGACTAGATAATAAAACAAAATTTCATTTAGAAGAACAAAAGTTCCAGAATTTCAAGAAAAATGATGGGGGGGGGGGTGGGAGTAAGTGGGGGAAGGAGAGAAGTACTAATAATCAGAAATAGTACTCCCAGATCTCAAATTATATTACCAAGCAGTACTCATCAGAACTATTTGATACTTATTTTTTCTAAAAAGTAGATGATTGGAACAGATTAGATAAGAAAATCTCATAAACAATAAGATTTGATAACCCAGTGTTGAACAAGCCTGAGAAAATAACTTACTTAAAGAAGAACTACCTATTTGGCAAGAACTGCTAGAAAAACTGAAAAACAGTTTGGAAGAAATTAGTTTTAGAGGAACATCTTATATCATATGTCATACTAAATTAGATACAAATGACTTAAATACAAATATCACACCATAAAAAATTAGAAGAAAATGAAAAAGTCCCTTTCACATCTATGACTGAGGGATAGGAAGCATCTGGGACATTCCTACTTCAAGTCATTCTTTTGGTTACCTAGGCGCTACTGTTGTATTTATTCAAATTATTATTGTAAATTAACCAAACAAGGAACATAACCCTTCACAAATGATAAAATAGATCATTTTAATTATATGAAATTGATAAAGTTTTTACATGGAAATGTGAAAATATAAAAAATGGAAATCAGTAAACTGGAAAAATAAGATAAATTAAGAAAAATGTTATATACAATATTTCTACTAATGTTCTGATATTCAAAATATATAGGAAATTAATACAAATATTAAAGACTAACAATTATCCCCTAATAGATAACTGGTCAAAATATGTAAACAAACAGTTTACAAATGAATTAAAAACTAACAATCATATGAAAGATTTCTCAAAAGAACTAAAAACAAGAGAAATACACACCAAAATAACTAAAATTTCACCTCACATACAACAAATTGGCCAAGATGAAAAAGATAGATATTATTACTCAATGCTGAACATCAAATTGGTGGAAAAACAGAAACAGAAACTGCTGTTGAAGTTGTAGATTGGTTCAACCATTCCAGAAAGCAATTTGGAATTATGCTAATAAAAAAGTGACTTACATGCCCATATTCTTAAATGCAGAGATCTTACCACTAGATCTTACCAGACATATACTTAGGGGAGATCAAAAACAAAAATAAAGACTTAACTATATGCTAAAATATGTAAAATAAAACCTTGTGACAAAGAACTGGAAACAAAAATGATAACCATTCATTGCAGAATGGCAAAACAAATTGTGATACATGAATATAGTAGAATGTACCACAATAACTTTTACAAAAATTTTGAGGAAAATATTTGAACTGAAGAAAAATTAAGTAAGCAGAACAGGAAAACAACATATATAATTAAAGTAGTTACATTTTACACTGGACAGAGCCGGTGACCTCAAACGTTATCTGTGTGATCCTAAATAAATCACTTCATCTCAATTTCCTCATCTGTAAAATGGGGATAATAATCACCTACCTCCCAGGATTTTTGCAATAATTAAATTAGATAAAACTTATAAAACACCTTGAAAATCTTTCTAACCACTAATATTAGTAGCAATAATAAAAATTAAAAGGACAACAATATCAACAAAAATTGAATTGAGCACAGTGTAATTATAATAATCAAGTCTGTCCCTAAAAGAAAGTTTAGAATGGGAACTTTGTAGTTCTACAGACATAGAGTTGAAAAGAATTTCAAACATCTTCTAGCGCTACATTTTCATTCTATTCTATAAATATCAAAGTGAGATCTGAGTCCAAGTCCACAGACTCCAGAGTTAATGTTCATTCCATTCTACAGGATATTCTGTCCCTTCTTTGCCAAGATGGGAGATTAGGACTGTGGAATATTACACACACTGTCAGACATGATATATGTGATAGCTTGGCATGTTTTATGGAGGTTATTTTTTCCCTATTAAAAAAAAATCTTTGTTACAAGGGATAGATTGCTACATCAGAGGAAAATAAAGGAAAATTAAGAAATAAAAGTAATATAAAAATAAATATCTATCTAGATAATCATTTAAAATAGAAATGGCATAATTTCTGCAGTATAAATAAAGCATGTCCTCCATCTGATATCCTCCAGTGATGACAGGAAACCCAGTCCATAAAAGCCAACGATATCAACATTGCACATCAGAAGATCTTATCTACATCATGGGAGCCATACAGTTTGACCCAAATTGCATCAGGGAAATTGCAAATTTATTGATATCCTCTCTTTCTCCTCCAGTATCAGTATCTTTCATTACCCACTGGGAAGATTCTAAAGTTTAGAAAGTCTATGTCTTTATTCTTCTAGGTATTTGTGGCCTTTTCCTAGTCTCTGACCCTTATTCCACAATAGTCTTGTCCCAGGAAGGGTATCCTTCCCTTATTGTTGCTCTTTTTCATCCTTCATTCAAGGACATCACGTGTGACATCTTGACTTGTATGTGAATTGGACTTTTGTGCCTCTAGAGAATGGAGACTTCATGGGGAACTGGAGGAGGAGGGGACAGTCTGCTAATCTGCAAGTTTGTGATTAACTGTGAACAGCAGAAAAAAATTAAAAGTCTGACCTAGATGGCTCATATTGCTTGATGGGACAATTAAGAATAAATGTAGATATAACAGAGTAATTAAAGTCATGTCCAAGAGTGTGTCATATACTGCCACTATCCTTTCCCTTGATTCCACTTCTCAAAATTTCAAGAATGGAAAATGAAGTTACTTTAAAAAGATGAAGTCAATTGTACAGGTAAAAAGGGGAAGCAGCTAGGTGTCACAGTGTAGAGAGCACTAGGCTTGGAATTAGGAAGACTCATCTTTGGGACAGCTAGGTAGCCCAGTGGATAGAGCACCAGCCCAGGAGTCAGGAGTTTTGAGTTCAAATCTGGCCTCAGACACTTAACACTTCCTAGTTCTGTGTGACCCTGGGCAAGTCACTTAAGCCCAATTGCCTCAGCAAAAAAGAAAAAAAAGTATCACTTTTATGAGTTCAGATCTGATTTCAGACACCAGCTGTGTGACCATGGCATATCACTTAACCCTCTTTGCCTTAGATTCCTCATCTGTAAAATAAGCTAGAGAAGGAAATAGCAAATCACTCTGGTATCTTGCCAAAAAAATAAATAAATAAATACAAAACAGTCTCGAAGAGTGAAACACAATTGAAACAACTGAACAATAACAACAAATTAGTAAAAGTAGAAGCATGGCATTTCTATGGTGGGATGGATATACATATGACATACGTATTACAAGATAGTCCCACTTTAAATTGGAACACAATAAAGTAGCATAATATCAAATGCTTCAGGGATTAATGTTAGAAACCATGGAAATGCACCAAGAGGGAAACAAAACTATTTTAGACAAAAATCAACACATTACAAA
Source organism: Antechinus flavipes (assembly GCF_016432865.1). Lineage (NCBI taxonomy): Eukaryota > Metazoa > Chordata > Mammalia > Dasyuromorphia > Dasyuridae > Antechinus > Antechinus flavipes. The sequence continues at coordinate 408,168,486 of NC_067400.1, forward strand.
AATGATGATGTATTGTATTTAGGAATAAAATTGAATAATGTCACTTTAGCAGATAGTCTTTTTTTTTCATTCAGAGTTGCACTTTGTATAAATACAAGTGAAGTTGAATAACTGTCTCTAGTATATATAACAAATTTTAGCAAATGTAGGAATATTTAACAGAAGAAAATAACTATACCATACTTTGAGTTACTTAACCTTATGATGACATATATTTCTCTTATTGAATTAGATTATTAGTTCTTTGAGGGAAGGCTCCAATTTTATTTTATACACACTTCCTTTAGCACAAAGCAGGGACTCAATTAATAATGAATGAACTTATAGAACAAGTAGCCTCTAACCTCAGCTATAACTAACAGTGGCTGAATGGGATTTTACCCTGGGATGTCAATGTGTATGTGGAAGAGGAGAACTCTCCTCATGCTTTGCCTTCAGACTGGCAGTCATTTTCAGACACTTTGTAGAACCCAGTACAGGGTTGCTGACTGTTAACTTGTTGCCCCTCTCCTGGGGCTTGTGTATACCACCAAACTCGAGGAGATAGAGCAAACTCTCCAGGGGACAGGCTACCAAAGAAATTGTTCCTGTCCCTATATTGTCTTATGTAAGTAACCCCACTCCCCTACCCCAGTCCACTCAACTGAGTTCCTTTGACACACAAAAATAGCTAATATTTATATGATACTTACTATGTGCCAAGAACTATACTAAGTAGTTTATAATTATCTCACTTGATATTTCAAATGAATTCTTGATTACCAAATTCTGCCTCTGATATTCCAAAATGTGGCTTAGTTTTGTTCAGTATTTGTAGCTTCTGTTTAATACAGAAACAAGAAACAGACTTAGATGTCATACTATGATGACTTCAGATAAGGAGCTAACATTTGATATATAAGAGATATAGTAAATAAAATTTACTTAGTTTTACTTACCTAATAGTAATCTCCCAATTCTTTCAAGTATTTGAGGCAAGAATAACAATGAGGCCGTTGGTTCCTGTGACTGATATCTCTTGTCTGTGATGTTGGAAGGTGACTTGTGGGGACCCCTCAGATCACAAACTTAAGCCTCGCTAGCAAAAACCAACAAAAAATACGAAGTTTAATGAATTGGCTCAAATACTGAATGCAGCATGGAACCAGAAGGACAGGTTTGTCCTATAAAGGAAATAAATTAATTATTTTTTATTTTTCATCTGGCATAGTGAGGTAGGCCTTTAAACCAGCTATGTGAGATAATAAGGTTAGCAGATCTTTTAAGCTCTGCAGTTCTGAAATGCAATGGAATATGACTACATTAAGTGAGGTATCCTGATTTTGTATTAATATGGTAAGTCCCCAGCTAGGTGGGAGGCCAAATTGGGCTTTGTTAAAAACAGCAGATTCTCTAACAATCAGAGAGGGATTGGGCTATTGAGTAGCCCTAATGTTTTCAAACTGGGAAAAAGAGGGAAATTAATTTCCCTCCACATGAAGAGTCCAGAATATATATTTAACTGGTATTTAACCATTGGCACTAATTGAATACCAATGTCTACAACTTAGATCTACATAATAAAATTTTTCATCATCACTTTGCTACATGGATAGAGCTATGGTCACAATGATAGGCTTTTCCAGTATGTAGATCACAATCCATTCAGGTCTGCCTGTTTTATGTGACTCTGCCCATATCCTCCTTTAAATCTTCCAGAGTCCATCAGATTAGTGGCTTTTATTTAAATCACTTGCCATTTTGGATAATTACCACATGGGCCATCCAATTATTATCCCTCATTCTTTCTTCTGATCTTCTCTTACCTCTTTTTTCTGATCATATATTTCCCTATAATATACTTTATGACATTTCCTTTGTGTTTATGATGATAATGCAGGCCATCATCACTATACCACAAATATAATCTGCTAAAGTTATAATCAAGACAGTTCATTGATCTCTTTATAATTACAAAGAACCTCTGCTTATGGAACTAGAGAACTTCAGTCCCTTTGATAAAATAGGTTTTTTCTGAAAAAAATTTTAAATGATTATCCTAAGAAATACAAGGTATAAAATTAGGTTTTGACAGTCATATGGCAAAAGGTAGTCACTCATTCAATAAGCATTTATTAAGTACTTACTGTATGTCAGACACTGCTAAACTCTAGGGATACAAAAAGGAAAAAAGAGTCCCTGATCTCAAGAAACTCACAATTTAACCAGAAACATGTAAACATCTATGTACAAATGAGATGTATACAGAATAAATTGAACATAAGCAACATAGGGAAAGTACTGGCATTTAGGGGGATTGATAATGGCTTCTCATAGAAGGATTTTAGCTATGACCTGAAGGAAGATGCATACAGGAGGTAAAAGTGAGTAGGGAAAAAATGTCAGGTATGAGAGACAGCCAGTGAAAATGCAGAGACCAAAAATGGAATCTCATTCAAGGAACTGCAAGGAAGCCAGTATCACTGAAATGCATAATAGCTGGTGGAGTAAGGTATAAGAAGACTGAAAAAGTATAAGGGAGCTAGGTAATGAAGAGCTTTGAACACTAAAGATTTTTGCATCCAATCCTGGAGGTAACTGGGAACCGATGGAGTTATAAATAGGAAGATGCCATGGTCAGACCTTCAATTTAAGATAACTTTGACAACTGAGTGGAGGATGAATTAGAGCTGGGAAACACTTGAGGAAGGCATACCAAGCAGCAGGCTATTGCAATAGTGTGGACATGAAAGGACCAGAGCCTGCATCAGAGTGGCAGCAGTGTCAGAAGAGAAAAGGGGAAATATTCAAGAGGCATTGTGAAGGAAGAAATCTCAGGACTTGATAACAGGTTGGATGTGAGGAGTGGGGTGAGACTGAGGAGTTGAGAACAAAACCCAGGTGTAAGATTGGGTAATTGAAAGGATAGTGGTACCTTAAATAGTATTTAGGAAGAAGGGAAAGGTTTGGGTGGGCTTTTAGAAGGAGTTTTTAGAGAGGCGTGTTTAGGGATTTTTTTTTTTTTTTGAGCAGGGGAAGATAAGTTCAATTTCAGACATATTAAGTTTAAGATGTCTATAGATAGGGGCAATAGGTGGTGTAAAACCTATTTGCTAACTCACCAACCCTGGAGTTGGGAGGAGCTAAGCGGAAATCCAGCTTGAGAAACTTTTTAGGTGTGTGACCATGGGTAAGGCACTTAAAATCCTGATTGCCTAAAAAAAAGAAAAAATGTACAGATACTCAATTCAAGATGTTCAATAGGCAGAAATGCAAGACTGGATGCCAGATTAGATATTAGAGCTGGATAAATAGATCTGAGAATCATCAACCTAGAGCTGATAATTGAATCTATGGGAGCTGATAAGATCACCAATGAAATAATATGGAGGGAAAAGATAAGATGACCCAGAATAGAGCCTTTTTTAAGCTTTTTATTTTCAATACATATGCATGGATGTTTTTTCAATATTGACTCTTACAAAACCTTGTGTTCCAAATTTTCCCCTCCTTCCTCCCACCCCTTCCCCTAGATGGCAAATAATCCTAAACATGTTAAACATGGTAGAAATATATGTTAAATACAATATATGTATACATATTTATACAATCATCTTGCTGCACAAGAAAAATCAGATCAAAAATAGAAAAAATGAGAAAGAAAACGAAATGCAAGAAAACAACAACAAAAAGAGGAAAAATGCTATGCTGTGATCCACATTCAGTTCCCACTGTCCTCCCTCTGGATGTAGATGGCTCTCTTCATCACAAAATCATTGGAACTGTCCTGAAGCATCTCATTGTTGGAAAGAGTCACATCCATCAGAACTGATTATCATATAATCTTATAGTTACCATGTACAATCATCTCCTGGTTCTGCTCATTTTACTCAGCATCAGTTCATGTAGGTCTCTCCAAGCCACTCTGAAATCATCCTGCTGGTTATTTCTTACAGAACAATATTCCATAACATACAAACTAGAGCCTTGAGGGAATGTGCCTTCACTCTTTATGAGTGTGACATGGATGAAGATCCAAAAAAAAAGAGAGAGAAATAAAGGAGAGATCAGATAGATAGAAGGACAACTAGGAGGGAGCAGTATTCTACAAAGAAGATATTATGAAGGGAAAAAAGTCTATCAACAGTATAAAAGTCTGCAAAAGTCAAAAAGACGATCATTTAGCTAAGGAAACAGAAGGAATGATTGTAGACAACCTTCTCAAGAAGTTTAGCCACAAAAGGGTAGAGAAATATGAAATGACATGTAGAGGGGATGTGTGAATCAAAGTGATGGTTTTTCAATGATGGGATAAGAAATGGATATGTCTGTAGGCAGAAAAGAAGCAACCAGTTACAGGGAAAAAATTAAAGTGAGAGAGTAGAAATAATAATAATCTTCCTGAAGAAGATGATATAGAATAAAATCATTTGCGCAGGTTGAAGGTTGCCCAGGCAAGAAAAAAGGCCACTTCATGGAAGACAAGGCTCAGGGTGAAAATGGGTGGTACAGGTGACATCTAAGTGACACTATGGAGTGAGTAAAAAAAGGGGGCTCTCAGTAAATAGCCTCAGCTTTTCAGTGAAATATGAAGCAAGAATCTCAACTGAAATGATAGGTTAAGGGGAAATCATGAGACGTGCCAAGAGGGATGAGAACAGAAAAGTCCAGTGGGTAATTGAGATAGTAAGTCATTTAGAGAAGTACAAAAGGATTTCACTGCTATATTGAGGGTCCAGTTGAAATTATATAACATAAATTTGTATTGGCTCCAATCAGCATAGTTTTGTGGTTGTTTCTTCCAATTTAAGTTAGCTTCAGTGGGTATAATCCAAGTTTCAATATATTAATTATATGTTACAATTATTTAATCTACTATATTTCTACAAAATTATTTTTTCTGGGAGATTTGAGTTCTTTAAGTTGGGCCATTAATAATACACACATGTGTAAAAACATAGATATGTATATATATTTGATATTCATATAGAACTTTGTATTTTAAAAAACATGTCATGTATTACTTTGCTTAAGGCAAATCTAATTAATCACTCAGGCCCAACAACAACCAGGTAAGATAGATAATAGGGATATTATTGTTATTCCCATTTTTCATGTAGTACCCCTGGCACTGGCACTTTCACTTAGGTATTCCATGAAAAGTTCCCCCTAAATCTACATCCACTCAAAACTACAGCTCACAAGTTTTCATCAATGTGTTCATTTTCACTAGTCCACCAGAGGATAAAATTTATTCATAAACCTGGCATTTAATAAAAAAAAAAAGCATAATAAAAAAGAAAAAAAAGCGGAAATAGAATGTTTTCCCTACAAATACAGAAACTTTCAATGGACATGGAGAGGGAACATGTGAAAGAGCACAAACATAAGTTATATGTGTGCTCAGGACACAAGTGTGGAAGGGTAACATGTAGTGGCAGGATACATTCGTACAAGACTAACTCATGCTTCTCATGCTGCAGAGTTGCTCCTAACTTTTAGAGCCATCATTCTGTTTCTGCTGTGTCTACTCCCTTCTGGTTTCAGGTGATGGACAAGATGTCTTGTCTGGAAGTGATCCACTGTTCTTGTGGTTACTGTTGGGCATTGCTCTGTGTGACATGTGGTCTTACAGCTTCACTCAGCTACCAACTCCCAGGTTTCAGCTGTATTTTGCAGTTGAGCTATTCCTTCTTCCCCTCAAAGAAAGAATGATTTTTGTCATCTCCCTTTTTTAACATAGAACCCAGAGGCTTAAGCTTCAACTCTTAGCAAGAGAAGCAATCCCTTCATATATCAAAACATCAGATGAGAGATTGAAAACCCTTAGCTCTTTTTATTTTTGTTTTTCCTTTAAAGAGATTAATTTGTCATTTCCAAGAATCTTTATGTCTTCTTTTTCCTTAGAAGGAGAACCTTGTATCTAAATCTTTCAGAACACAGAATGGCTGACCAGTTAATAGAAACTCCAAGTATTTAGTCTGTTGTTCACCCTACTTATTCCTTCTTATCAGGTGTTCTTTGCTCTAAGCCTCTATTTGATATCGGAGAGAGAATCTGTTTTAACTTCCCTCAATTCCCAATTATTATTTTGGACTACTTCAAAATTATTTTAGCATCTCTCTTTGAACAAAATAGTTGCCAAGACCTTCCTGAGTTTTTCCACAATTTTCCTCAGTCTCCCAAAATCCTTTGGTTTCTCCCACCCTGATGAAAATGAAACAAGGTGGGAGGAAAAACAGCAACAACTCCCCAAACCTAGGTAGAACCCAAATGAGAAATTCATTGTTCTATATTCTTACCTCATTATGTATATGTGGCTAAGAACAAAACTCTCAGGCTTTCAGTTGTCCCACATCTTTCCTCTACAAGCCTGAAGAAATGAAAGGAAAAACATGAGGAAAATTTGAGGAAATTGAGTCTAAGAGGCTGTGACTTTCCCATGGTTGCATAGCCAATAAATTTCAGAATTGGGATTTGAACCTAGTCTTCCTGACTCTGGATATAACATTCTATTCATTGACTCAGATGCCTTTGTATTTAGAGCATTTAAAACTGAAAAGTAATTCATAACCTTTATAAATAATATTTTGCTCTATTAAAAATTGGAGCACCAGAAGAAGCAGACTTCCATGGCATTTTCATTATGCAGAGAGATAAACAATAAATAAACAAGGAGTTCCTGAATATGAAATTAACAACATGATAATTGCTTTACTCCTTGAGTGCAGGCAGTATTAAATCTTCAAATAAACACTTATTTAACTCTCATTTTCCCACGCACATTACTTTTATTAAAAGTAGCAAACTTTGTAAGTTGTCCATCCTCCAACCAAACAACCTCTAAGTGAAGGTGAAATGTTATGTGGAAATGACTACAATTCCTTTAAAATTCAAAGGGATTTGGGGGACAATCACTATCACAGAGGCAAGTATGACTTGAAGGTGAGGGAAAATTCAAGAGATAACTTAGGAAACATTCCTACATTATTATTTTTTATTATTATTACTTACATTTTAATATCCTTAATCATTTTGTAAACTCATCAAAAAATCTCATCTAGACAATGTAAGTCATTTTGGTAACATGTGACCTCTCTGCTGAACCAAAGCCCAATCTTTCCACTGGCACAACTCCCAATTGACTCGTGTTACAATATTTATACAGAAAACTGCTAGACCTTATTTCTAGAGTCCCCTTTTTTCTTTTTCTCAACCAGTCTCACTCCATTCCAATCCCCATTTGACCAAAAAAAAAAAACAAAACAAAACAAAAAAACAAAACAAAACTAGTTCTTTAGCTATGTCAGAGTTTAAGATGACATTTTAATAAATAACAAAGATGTATATTTTCAAATGCTCAACAATTCTGATGAGATTTCTCAAGTTATTCTGACTACTTTTTCTCCCATTCTTGTAGAGAGAAATTACCTTTTTCTTCTTTTCTCACCTTCTAGTTTTAAGACCTGATCACTACAGCAATTAAAGTGTGTCTTACTTTGCATGTTCAATGATGCCCTGATTTTAACCCTAATCAAATGGTTTCTTTATTACTCGAATTCTGAAACAGATTCATTTGGAAACTTCGCATATCAAAGTTTGGTTCTTATTGGGGTTTTCCAACAAGCTTGGGTTAAAAGGTCAGTAAGACTTATCAATCTATAGGCAAGAGTATAGAATTAAGTTCCAAGTCAATCTGATAGAATTTTAAAATACCCCCAAATTCTAGGTGCTTTCTCAAAAAAAATAAGATGAAATAAAGATGAAGATGCTATAAGTTCATTTTAGGGACACAACCTCTCAGTATGAAGCATCAACTGTATAATCTGAATTCCATAAATGATAAACAATTCTGATCCAGGAAGGGAAGATAACCTGTTCTGTCTAAGTAAGCTTCTGAAAGAGATATTCAGGTTTACAGTTATAGTGATGAAATATAACCAATGAATCAAAGGAGTGTGTTTTCATGAGTAGAAACTTAACTGTGACATAATGGACAAAGTTAAAGCCTGGGGCTCTTCTGCCATTATCAGAGGCTGTGCCAGTGAGTGCTGTAACCTAATTACTTTTGATGCAGCAAATCAACAAAACCACTGCTGGTTACGACCTCTGCCAAGAGCACTAGAGATTCAGACAAATGAAGCTTAAGATGCCGTTGTTTGTTCGGTTGCAAAGTTCCAGATAAAAAATGACAGGATGTTGTTGCCTGACTTCAGCATCCGTTCTCCAGATGGCTCCCTGCACTGGCTTGTGGCAAGGCTCACAGGGAGGGAGGCTGGCACATTTTTTCTGTCAGAATGAAAGTTTTCCAATTACAAAGAGATAATGTGAGGAGATGCAAACTTAATTTCCTGAACAAAGGGTTGCAAGCTGTGTAATGGCCGATTCAGAGGGAAAATTTTCACTATAGTTCAATTGATTTAAACACTGCGTATCACAAAATTGGCTACCTTTCCTAATAAAACCAAGAAATCAGCCGTGTTGATTCCATTTACTGGAACTGCTTCTGTAATGGTTTCATCTTCATGAGACAGGAAATGCAGGTGTTTTTTCTAAGTTAGTATTTTTAAGCTAAATTGAACACTACCTTTCTTATTTGAATGTATTAGAATGAAAAGGAACCAAAGGGAGAAAAAAAGAGTCACTTTTCTTGAAGCAAATCACCAAATGGCTTTAAAGACAAGACTGAGGATGACAAAGCATGAGTTAAATAACTATGAAAATGAGAAGATAATACCTTGATGGTCCCATGATCTCTAGCATAACCCTACTAAAATGACTATTTCCCCACACCCAAAGGCAGTGAATAGTAGCTGTCAAATTAGATTTCTTTATGTTAAACCTGGGGCAAAAGGAATTAGATAGGAAGAAACCCTCAGAACATGATCTAGTTTCAAGTCAAGTTGCCCTGGAAAGGAAATTTTGCAGGAATTGAGAGGGAAATGTGCTATGGCCATAGGATTTTGAGGTGGGGGAGGAGATAACAGGAAGGGAGACCCAAGGACTGTGGTCACAACTAGAAGGAATGCTACACTCTGCATTGGTATCTTAGGGCAAGGGTCTTTTGCTCCATGCTCCATGCTCTGAAGAATGCTAATGGAAATGATGTCTTATAGATTTAGAATTGGAAAGGACTTTAGAAGCCAATTAGAGCAACACTCTCATTTTACAGATGAGAAACTGGAACTTGGAGAAGGGAAGTAACTTGTACAGGATCACAAGTAGTTTGCATACAATGGAATTTTAATGTTTCTCTGGACTCTAAAACCAGTACTCTATCCATTACCACCAAGATTTTTATCAATAACTCTGATTCTTTGTTTGCCCCAAAGAACTGAAAGCTTTGGAAATCAGTTGGGGTTTTTTTTGTTGTTATTTTAATGTTGACACAATATGAAAATGTTTGCATATCTATATGTCTCGGCAGCCAAAAGGAACATTCCCTCAAGGGAAGAAATTCTGGCTGTGGTGAGAAAGTGGTGAGAATGTGGTCATTACAATCCCAAACTGGAGTTTTCCCTCTCCATCAAGATCAAATCACACAGATTTGGGGAGAATTTAAATGCAAATGATAGCAATAAAATTTTATATCAGTTTTATATTTATGCTGCATTCGTTTCTTGTGAAAGTTTTTATTCAATAATCTGAATCACAGATCTACTATAGTAAACAAAACAGGTAATCTTAAAGAAAGTAACCAAAAAGTTATTTCATAGGCAGAAAAAGACATTTTTATATTAGCCTATAAACCTGTCTTAAAAATACATACTTTTCTCAATAGCTTCAGATGAAAGCAAATGTTGCAATAAGATTTTTCAGAAGATGGGATATTTGTTGACAGGTTGGGGCCATTGCAGAAAAATGATGTTTACCATTTCAATCAGACATTGCTACAAAGGGCTGGTTACAGTATTGAAAATGCGACCCCAGCCTAGACACACACACACACGCGCACACACACACACACACACACACACACACACACAGTGTTCAATTCCAAATAGTTTCAACTGCAGCAGCTGAAGATCAGTAAATCAGTCTGAAATATAAGGAAGCTCTTCAAAGCCCTCAGAAACCTTCAACAGATTCCTGCTGAAGAGTTAACATTTCCAAGTAATGAGCATTTTTAAAAAGTCACAACATCAACATAAAGTGGTGTCTAACAGCTGTTGTAAAATTCAACATCAATTTAATGCAGGCTCAACTACTAAACAGCAATCACAATGGCATCCCCTAGGAGGCATTTAAGGACCCAAGTGTATAGCCATTTTTAAACTGAGGGAAAAAACTAAACAAGTTCATAGCCTACAAGAAGGAATATTTCTGCCCGTGTTCTTGTACCACCACCTAGTGGTTTCAAATATCTCAGATGGAAGCTATGAACTGAAAAACAAAAATAGAAACAAAAATTTATCGCAAGAAAAAAATGCATAATGGCTTCCAGGATTTAATGCTTTTGATAAAATACATAGACAATTATTAAAATTCATGTTAAGATGAACCTGAAATGAGCCTGAAATCTTGGACTATTTTTTTTTAATTTAGAAACATTTATCATTATTATGAAAACTACCATTTTGTAAGAATACATTCTTAAGTTTATGAATTAAACAGTGCATGCTGTTCAGCTATATATACAATTTAAGTTGCATTTATTAAGTATCTAGAATGAACAGTCTCTACTTATAAGTGTCTACCTATAAGTTTATGTTTTATTGGGGGAAATTATTTTTATCGTACATAGAAGAGTAAAAGCAAAATATATATACATAAGAGTGGAGAGAGGATTAGTCTTGTATTCAAGAAAATCTGGGTTAAAATCTTGATTTAGACATGTTATCTGTGAAATTCTGGACAAATCACTAACTTTTACTCTCAGTTTCCTCATCAGCAAAATGGGGGTAATAAAAGCACATATATACGTGTGCTAGTTTTATATTGCAAATTAATTTTGGTGGGTACAATGAGGAGCTAAGGAAAGTGCTCTATAGGAAGTGATGTTCAGTCATTTTTCAATTATGTCTAATTCTTTGTGACCCCATTTGGGTTTTTCTTGGCAAAGATATTGGCATGGTTTGCCATTTCCTTTTCCACCTCGTTTGATAGATGAGAAAACTGAGGTAAGATGGAGTAAATGATTTGCCAGAGTTACATAGCTAGGATGTGTTTGAGGCTAAATTTGAATTAAGAGCTTCCTGGCTCCAGGCGCAGGGCTCTATCGACCATGTGTCACCTAGATGCCATAGGTACATTCTTACAAAAACTTGTGACTGAAAAAAACAGTAACAAGATTATAGCTTTTTGCAAAAATTATAAAAGAGAAAGTTCTAAGTCTGTATATCATGATGAATGATATGTTTTTTACCATTATTTTTGTTCACACCTACGCTGATGGTCATTGATACTATCAGTGACAGCGGTCTTGAGTAAAACAATACAGAATAATTCTTTTTTGTTTTAGCACATATGCCATCTATTATTCAACAAAATTTATCAAATATATAATTTACAGAAGTAGTCCTAATTTGGTGGCCAAAATGTTTAATACACAGAAGCTCCTGACCAATTTATCCATTTCCCATTTGTGCTTGCATATATATGACTTTCTTCTCTCCTTTGTTAATGCTCAGCACTCTTCCTGCTTACCCCCAAAATAAGGATTGTAGAGGAGACCCTAGTTTCATTCCCATTTAGTCAGTAGGCCGAGAATCCTAAGGATAAGTAAGTAAATAGAGAATGAAAAGGGGAATGAAAAAAAAAATATGAGTAGGAAACAAAAGGAAGATAACAGGGAATGCTTTGGAGTTATGGTAGGGTGAGCTGCTAAGCGTTTAAAAACCATTTTGGAAAATACCCACAACTTTAAATCTTCATTATTAAAAATTTCTCCATCAGTTTATAAGTCTAGATAATCAACAAAACAATAAGTCAAGCTTTGATTTGTATCATATGTGCACTTCCAAGGGAGAAATGCTCATTGAAAATGCATCACCTCATGCAAGCTGGCTCCAGCACTCTCTTTTGTGATGGAAATATTTCCCTAATACACACTGAAACCTTATAGTAAACAAGAAGCCTATTAGATAGAAAAAGAGTTCAATGTATTTGGTTATCTAAGAGGGGAAAAGAGTAGCGGAGGGGCCTCAAGTATAGGGACATGCTATGTACGTGGCAAGGCCCATCTATGGCAATAGTTGTCTTTGTGTGGTCACAGGGAAGCAGAATAGAACTCTTGAGTCTCCTCTTTCCCCTTTTCAAGGGAGTTTTTAATTCTTGTCAGGAGAGGCAGTTAGAAATTTAGTCCACGGCCCCAATTCCATTCTCTTTAGAGAGGGAATTACTAAACTAGAATTATATCTATTCGTTCCCTTAAATATTATTAATCTAGGGGATGTAATCTCCTCCAACTTCTGGTTGCTTTTCATCATTACTGGGGGGAAGGAGAATTTTTCTTGACACTTTATCTTGTTTTTTTCAGTTAATAAGTCATGTCCAATTCTCTTTGTGATCCCACAGACAATGCTGCCTATGGAATTTTCTTGGCAAAAATACTGGAATGATTTTGCCATTTCCTTCTCCAATGAATTAAGGCAAACCAAAGTGACTCGCTCAGGATCACACAGCTAATAAGTGTGTGAGGTTAGATTTGAACTCAGGTCTTCCTGACTCCAGACTACTGTCTGTCCACTAAACCATTTAGCCGTTGACCCTTTACCTACCTAATACATAGAGAATAGCAAAGAAACCTATTTATCAAAATTATATAGCAAAATAGAAATCATAAAAGGTATATATATATATATAAAAACATATAATAGACAATACAGAGGGAAAAAGCTGTCCCATTGGGAGCAAGACAACTCAAGTGAGAGAGCAAGTTCTAGATCTCACCCAATAAGATCATTCCCTCATGTCTCTAGAGTAGCAAATTAGTAAGCTACTGGTTAGGGACATGATGGAGACTGCTTAGATCTTCTCATGTCTTCCCAGAATCTCTTTTTTAGTAAACTGAAGTATGAGTGAAATCTTCATTTTTCCCTCTTTGAAGCTCAAATCCAGAAATGTTCCAAAGTGACTCAACTCCTGAAGGTCCTTAAAGAGAATTTGAAACTTGAAGAATTCCAAAGTTTACTGACAAAGGCTAGGGCTTTTCTGTTCTCATTAACCCTACTACCTCCTCATAAAGAGTAGATCATTTATCTCTACTATTAAGGAGGGAGTCCCACGCTAATGGGCTTTGGGACAAGGGGTTAGAATAGGAAAAAATAGGAAACATTGTGATAAAATTACATATGTCTAGGGGGGCAGCTACGTGGCACAGTGGATAGAGCATCAGCCCTGAAGTCAGGAGAACCTGAGTTCAAATGTGGCCTCAGACACTTAACACTTTCACTTAAGCCCAACTGCCTCAGGAAAAAAAAAAAAAAAAAAACATACATACATATATATATATCTTTGAGAACCCAATCTATCTGGTATTTAAATATTTGAAGAAGAGGAAAGCAAAGGGACAAGATGAGATTTAAGGCAGATAAAATGGAAACAGAAGAAAAAGAAGAGGAATAAGAGCAATAAAATAACTAGTATTTACATAGCACTTTAAAGTCTGCAAAATACTTTATACATGTTATCTCATTTGATTCTCAAAACCCTCTGAGGTAAGTGCTACTATGATTCTCATTTTATAGATGAGGAAATTGAGGTTGAGAGAGATAGAATACTTTACCCAGGATGATACAATTAGCACATATTTAAGGTAAAACTTGAACTTAGTTCAAGTTCAGGGCTTTTTTCCCCATAGTAAATGAAGAATGACTCTAGAAGTTATATATGTCTCATGAAGACTAATCAAGGTAATCATAAGCAACTGAAATGGATTGGTTATCCAAATGGGTATCTTCGAAGAGAAGTTCAGAGGAGAAAAAAAAAAAAAAAAACCCTACACACTTGAGTCTGATTTACCAGCACTATCTCCAAACAGATGGATTTTAATAGTGATGATACCTTAGTTCAGTCTCCAATTAAAGAACAGTATTTAGAATAGCCTCCAAATTATTTTTTTCCACATCCTCTGCAAATGAATCTTGATTTTAAAATGACTGTCTAGTGGTAAAGTCTGACAAATCCTCAAAGAAAAAACTCAATGAAAAAATATTAGTGCTGAAATAAAGCTGGAGGTTTGACAATGATAGAAATAGCTTTATAGGATTCGTGTCACAGAGGGAGAAAAACCCAAGCAGGAAAAAATGTCATGAATAATAGTCTTAAAAATAAAATGAACCTATAGTATAAGGATTCTTTTCTCTAGTTAAAAGTTTGTGGCCATATACACTCAATAAATCCAAAGTCTGTTTCTTCAGGCTAGTGGTATGCTCAGGAATATATTACTTTTTGCTTCTTCCTTTTGCTTTTCAACATTTTTCTTGTACTTCATGGTTCTGCTAAGCATCCACCACAGGGGAGGGGAGGGGCTTTCCTCTCTATTCCCACTCTTTCATTAGAACAAGGGTGGAGAATGTTAGGTCCAAAAACCATATAAGGTCCATAAAATCATTTGGTCTGGCCCTGCCAAGGCAACCACAGATAACAATTTCTCACTATTTGAGTTCTTTAAGTTGATAATTTTGTATGGCCCATAAATGATATTATCCAATAATCTAAAAGGCTCTGTATTAGAAAGACATTTTAGGGAACCTGGAATTAAGAGAGATCAGAGTTCCAATCTACACCCCCAGAAATTTACTAGATATGTGTGACTTTAGGCAAATCCCTTCTATCCTATATTGATATGCTGCTTTACTCTGCATTTCTACTGGCACTTGCCTATACTGTTTACTTCACCATTCAATCATCATATATCGTCTGCTTCATCTTACAGTCTCCTAAGTGAATTATAAGCACTTGAAAGGAAAGATTATAGCCTATCTTAACCTTGTTTTGTATATTCCTTTGGAAGTAACCACAAGATGCCAAAAAAAAGTATTCCTCCTACTCTTAATTGTGTGTGTGTGTGTGTGTGTGTGTGTGGATGTGTGTTAGATGTGGGGTGGAAGAGAGGGATGAGAGAAAATGTGCATCTGGCACTGGAGAGGACAGTCTCAGAAGGACTTCTGAAGGAAGCTCTGTGAATCTCTGTGAATGACAGAAGATGGGAAAAAATGAAAAGTTTGGCAGCAATAGAAGAGGGGGTTCCAAAGGATACAAAGATGAGCACAGATGAACTGGAATGTGAAATCAAATAGTAGGAAGAGAGAGGAGTAATTGTTACTTAAGCTACCAGGAATCTGCAACACAAAGTTGGAAAAGAAAGAGGTAAATTTGTTAGCCATGGAGATGTAGTGCCTATTAACTGGAGATTTTAACCTCAAGGGTCAAGTGAATGGCAGAAGATGGATGGAGCCAGTTGTGTTTTAAGCTTTAGGGGAAAAGGAAAGAGTCTGGTTTCAGCCATTTCCACTGTCACTGAGGCTCTGATGGAAGAAGCCTGTTATCTCAGACTTGGGTATTGGTTGGGTTTTTGTTGGAAATTACTGATGCCAGAGGCTCTAGTCTTGAAGTGAGAGACCAGCCAAGATGAGAGATTCTGATCCTAGAGGTGAGGAGATCTGGTGTCTTGAAGGTGAGATTTGGGGCAATGTCTTAAAAATGAAACACAGATATTGGGCAGGATCTTAGTGATGAGAAATAAAGCATATAAAGCTTATGGATCTAGTCTACATTTCACCTTTTCCAAAACAATTTTATCCTATCACCAAGAGATAATGCCTCTTCAGGCATTTCTATGTACCACTGATTTGTCAATTAATATTTAATAAACCATACCTGAAAAGTACACTTAATAGTCCTGACATTATCCATAATGAACATTCTTCCTTTGTAAATATATTTATTATTTCATGTGTGTTCAGTTCTTTCACATAACTCCCTTGGAAAAAATTAGTCACATAGATAATTGATCCAAATGATCTTTGTACAGTAATTGAAAGCACACATTGAATGTTGTCAAGATGTCAAAAAAATAGGTAGATTTGGCCAAAATTCAACTGTGCAGACAAAAATAAAATTTACTGAACTGAAATTTTCACTTCTTAACAATAAGACACAATCTAAATAGTCATCAATTAAGATATAGGAAACTGTTAACTCCCTTTTCTTTGGAAATTTTTCTGGTTTCATAGGATGCAAATAATTAAGCAGTTCCAAAGATTTTGCTTTTGATCCAGCATTGGCACAACTTATAAGAAACAGATGAAGATGTTTTTGTTGTTGTTTTTTTCCAGCAGAAGTCCAGGTCCCATCAAATTACACTACTATAATCAATTAAAAAATGGAAACAGCAGGAGGGAGGGAGGGGAACAATTTAAGAAGGCTTCTTATTATCATTAAGTATAGTGTTCTACACACACAGTAGGAACTGAATAAATCCAATTGACAGACTGTTTTTAATTAATATACATGGAATCATCCAATCAAATGATTTCATTGATGATTCTTTTCATGTGAAAATAATCCTATCCTGGAGTCCCAAAGCTGCCTGCCCACAAAGACTATGAGGAGACTACTGCCCTCAGGATACTTTGTATAGGGTTCCATCTTGATCATTGTTTCTTTTATTTGATAAGCAGTCACAGCTACTGTGACATGTCTGGCTCTGGATGTGTCATTTTTTCAACCAATTCCATTGACTGAGGACAGATGGTACATAATTGTCAGTTTATCTTTTAAGAACCTTTGTATTTTTTAACGAAATATCCAATAACATGTTTTATTCCATAGAACTGACCGTATTCCTATTATAAAGATTCTAAAACCTCCATTTGTAAGAATTAGTTAATCAATGGAAACTGTCTTCTTAGAGATGTAAAAATCCTTTAAAGAAAATACTAGTTGGAAATTTTTTTTTCCTTAAATCCTAGCTAGCCAGAAACACATAGCTATTTATTTAGACTTATATAAGATTCTGTTTGGCCCTTTCTAATCAATGAAGGAGCTAAAAAAAAATGACACAACTTGAAAAAATATATATGCATATAGGTAAATAAATATATATGTATATACACAAATAAAATATTTAAAATTAAGTCACACCAATCATTTGAAAGAAAAAAGATGTAAATAGCATAAAGTCGTACTTATTTTCTACAGTTTTTTTCTATTTACATGTGCTAAAAAACAAAATTTCAAGATTTTATGCACATTCTCTAAATGCATCCATACACATCAGTGAAAAACATGAATTTAAATTAATCCAAATTGTTCAACTTGTCCAGGGTGCATTTTGCATTTGCCATTTATCATAATCAAGTTGTATCTTTACATGTTGTAAACTTTGATTTAAATACTTTTGGAATGATTTTGGAATGATTCAATTAAATTTAACCAAATTCAGTCTAATACTAAGGGCAACGAAGATACAACTAGAATTTTTTTTTTTTTTGGGGGGGGGGAATCAAGACTTATGATTTCAGTCCCCAGTATGGGAACAATTTTCTCTGATACAGATGAGCAATTTGTCTGCAATTCATAGTCTCAGAATTTCCTTTTGGAACTGAGATTAAGTGCTTTGCTTCTGATTACATGGCTAGTATGTATCAAAGAAATGAAGTGAATATGGCTATTACTGAATTCAAACCCTCTATTATCCATACTGTCTCTTACAGCTAGCATTAATCTAAGTTAAACAGATGGTGTTCCAAATGATTTTTCCCCAAGTTTTTTTCTCCTGAAAATCTGACAAAATTAAAAAATTTTGGAGTACACCTTTTTTTTTTTTAAAGAACAATAAAACACTTTGCATAAGATTGATTATCTTAATGTAAGCTTCCTTAACTTCTGTTCTCTCAAATAGCTTCTAAAAATCTATGCAATAAGAACATCTTCATCTGAAACCATGTCTACTACCTGAAGCAGACAGTGCATATTTGTCAGGCATTCTTTTTCAATGATTCAGATAAAATCAACTATCTGGGGAATCTAGGTATATTTACACGTATAGCAAAAGCTAAGTGAAAGGATTAAACTGAAATGGGAAGAGTCTAATCTCTTTGGGAGCTAAGATTCAACAGGCAGGAAATAAAGTGAAAACAGACCTGCTACCCAAGAGACATAACGTAGGAAAATGCTTTCCAATTCTACATTTATTTGGTCCAGGAATGTAGTGTGGGAGTCTGTCAAGCACATCCTTGTTACATCAAGGTGGCAAAGCTTTAGGCTTCCACAATTTCTGATTCTTATTTCTTAATAGATTCAGACATTGGATTCTAGAAATCTATGTCAGAAAAACTTTGATTATAGGCCTGTTGATCAATTATATGCTTGCCATCATTATCATCATCACCATCATCATCATCAGAAGTCTAGTCTCTCATTTTTTTGGGGGGGGGGAATCAAGACTTATGATTTCAGTCCCCAGTATGGGAACAATTTTCTCTGATACAGATGAGCAATTTGTCTGCAATTCATAGTCTCAGAATTTCCTTTTGGAACTGAGATTAAGTGCTTTGCTTCTGATTACATGGCTAGTATGTATCAAAGAAATGAAGTGAATATGGCTATTACTGAATTCAAACCCTCTATTATCCATACTGTCTCTTACAGCTAGCATTAATCTAAGTTAAACAGATGGTGGTCCAAATGATTTTTCCCCAAGTTTTTTTCTCCTGAAAATCTGACAAAATTAAAAAATTTTGGAGTACACCTTTTTTTTTTTTAAAGAACAATAAAACACTTTGCATAAGATTGATTATCTTAATGTAAGCTTCCTTAACTTCTGTTCTCTCAAATAGCTTCTAAAAATCTATGCAATAAGAACATCTTCATCTGAAACCATGTCTACTACCTGAAGCAGACAGTGCATATTTGTCAGGCATTCTTTTTCAATGATTCAGATAAAATCAACTATCTGGGGAATCTAGGTATATTTACACTTATAGCAAAAGCTAAGTGAAAGGATTAAACTGAAATGGGAAGGGTCTAATCTCTTTGGGAGCTAAGATTCAACAGGCAGGAAATAAAGTGAAAACAGACCTGCTACCCAAGAGACATAACGTAGGAAAATGCTTTCCAATTCTACATTTATTTGGTCCAGGAATGTAGTGTGGGAGTCTGTCAAGCACATCCTTGTTACATCAAGGTGGCAAAGCTTTAGGCTTCCACAGTTTCTGATTCTTATTTCTTAATAGATTCAGACATTGGGTTCTAGAAATCTATGTCAGAAAAACTTTGATTATAGGCCTGTTGATCAATTATATGCTTGCCATCATTATCATCATCACCATCATCATCATCAGAAGTCTAGTCTCTCATTTTTTGGGCGGGGGGAGAGGTGGGAGGGTGGTGGCAGGAGAAGCTGGTGAAACTGTCTACTAGGGCATGGAGGGTTTTTTGAACTACATTAGTGGACGGGTAGTCACACTGATTTTTTTTTTTTAAGTATGGAATTTATAAAACGTTCAAAGGTAGAAAAGCTTCTTTCAGTCAAACTTATGGTTTTAGTTTGTAAAGGTGATAAAAATATATCAAAGATTGACTTGGGCAAACCTTTTCACTTAGCTTCCTCATCTTTAAAATGGGAGAGGGTTAGACTACTTCAAAAATCCCTTCATGCTCAAAATAAATATTCCTATGAATCCAAAATTATTAATGGTCATCTCTCAGAAAACAAGACCAAATAAGCAAGGATTCATGTAGCAAAAGTGAATTTGGAAGAAGATTTTTCTTCTCCTAAAAATCGGGGTTTTTTTATATGTGCTTGACATAGCAAAAGCAAACATATACATTTTCTTGTTTTATGATAATGCTGACAATTTTATTTTTTAATGAATGTTTTAAACTGGTAAAAACTGAGATATTAATTTCCTAAAGGTTTGGCATCTTATAACTTTGTTTGCAATAAAGACATACAACTTTTCAAAATTAATACAAATAGGAATTTGTCCTTATTTCACAAGCAAAATAAACCTTGAAAATCAATCTATCAAACACAACTGTTTGAAATGAAGGTTTATCTTTTTCATGTCATTATTTTTCCAGAGTTGTTGCATGACTGTAAGATATAAAATATTATAAAATCCAAAGAAGTAAAAGAAAATTGCCCAAAGATCAAAGTCAATCAGCAAATATATATCAAGTACCTATTGTGTACCAAGCATTTTGCTAAGCATCAGCCAAAAAAAAGGCAAAAGATAGTGTCTATTCTTAAGGAGTTCACAGTCTATTGGGCAACAGAAAGATTTGTGGTAGGCACGAGCAAGTCACAACACCTTATTCACCAGGAATTATGAAGAAGAAATGGTGAAAAGATTATTAAAGAAATGCATGACTGAAGAAGATAGATTGGTCATCTGCTATGAGTGAAAGATAATTCATTAATGGCTCTCCATGGCAAATTTATGAGAAGACATCTACAAGAGTCAAACAGGAAGAATAGGCATGGATTCGATATGACCTGCATCTTCATAAGGTTTCAGATTCAGTTGAATGCTTGAATCAGTAAGCAAGTTATCTGCATATCATTAAGAATGCCAAATAAACAATTGTCTATATATGAATCTGTTACTTTTTTCCCTAGGAGAAAAAAATGAAAAATTAATCTTACTCCCAGGGTTTCTAAATCTTGACAAGTTGCTTTTTTGATCTTTGAAGTAACTTTAGGTTGTCCAAAGAAACTATATGCCTTACAATATAATTAATTTTTATCCCTTGTAAAGAATAGATTTTTCTATAAATGAAGTTGAAGTGCTATATAATAAATAAGCATTTGTCTTTGGAGCTGAATAAACAGATCCAATTCAACAGCTACATGTAATTCTTACACTATAAAGATTTAAATTAGTTATCTGTTCTATTCTACTGAGCATAGATCTAAAGATTTAAGAAGCAAATGAATCCTGTCATCTGGATTACACTGAAAAGAAGAGGAGAATTAGAATGTGCAGAAGAGGAACTGATCTAATAAAAATCAAGGGGCAAAAAACAACTCTACATTTTCCTGATATTTAAAACATAGTTTAAGTGCTACAACAGGATAAGGGAAATAAATCATTTTGCCAAAATGCTTCAGATGTTTCAAGGAAAGTAAAAAGTTATATAATAATAAAAAAGAATTTTTACATTTATTCTGCTTTCCCAGAAACCTCAAATATATAATCTACACACATAGAATCTGCACCTAAATCAATTGCACAAATCATATTATGAAAACAATTTTTACCTGCCATATTCCTTAGTGATAAATTTTAAGAAATAAGTGATATATTTCTACCCATATGAAAAAGTGTTCCAAATCATTATTGATCAGAGAAATGAAAATTAAGACAACTCTGAGATACCACTACATACCTCTCAGATTGTTAAAATGACAGGAAAGGATAATGACGAATGTTGGAGGGGATGTGGGGAAATTGGGACACTGATGCATTGTTGGTAGAATTGTGAACAGATTCAACCATTCTGGAGAACAATTTGGAAATATACTAAAAAAGTTGTAAAATTGTACATTCCCTTTGATCCAGCAGTGTTACTACTGGGCTTATATCCCAAAGAGATATTAAAGAAGGGAAAGGGACCTATGTGTGCAAAAAATGTTTGTGGCAGTCCTTTGTGTAGTAGCCAGAAACTGGAAATTGAATGGATGCGCATCAAT
Organism: Antechinus flavipes; assembly: GCF_016432865.1. Taxonomy (NCBI): domain Eukaryota; kingdom Metazoa; phylum Chordata; class Mammalia; order Dasyuromorphia; family Dasyuridae; genus Antechinus; species Antechinus flavipes. The sequence continues at coordinate 408,190,108 of NC_067400.1, forward strand.
TGGAGAATGGTTCGGTAAATTGTGCTATATAAATGTTATGGAATATTATTGTTCTGTAAGAAATGACCAGCAGGATGAATACAAAGAGGCTTAGAGAGACTTATATGAACTGATGCTAAGTGAAATGAGCAGAACCAGGAGATCATTATATACTTCAACAACAATACTATATGAGGATCAATTCTGATGGAAGTAGCTGTCTTCAACGATGAGAGGATCCAAATCAGTTCAGTGATGAACAGAACCAGCTACACCCAGCAAAAGAACACTGGGAAATAAGTGCGGACCACAACATAACATTTACACTCTGTGTTATTGTTTGCTTGCATTTTTATTTTTCTTCCCAGCTCATTTTTACCTTTTTTCTAAATTCGATTTTTCTTTTGTAACAAGACAACTGTATAAATATGTATACATATATTGTATTTAACATATGATTTAACATACTTAATATGTATGGGACTACCTGCCATCTAGGGGAGGGGGTGGAGGGAAGGAGGGGGAAAGTTGGAACAGAAGTTTTTGCAAGGGTAAATTTTGAAAAATTACCCATGTCTATGTTTTGTCAATAAAAAGCTATAATTTAAAAGAGAGAGAGAAAAGAAATATTATAAATGAGGATCAAGAATTATACCTTGAAACCTACCAAAAAATCTTAAGATGTTCACTGACCACTATAGATTCCAGTTTCTTAATTTTAAGTCACAACCCCATATGGGATCTGGTAACAATGTGAGGATTGTGAAATCAATTTATTATCAGTAAATGTTTGATTTATATACCTATTTTATATAACTATATTTCAAGTTAATATAAAAATTTCTCAGGAGAAAACAGACAAGTGGAAAAAGTTTAAGAAGCTCTGCATAGTTGATATGAGAATGGCTATCATAAATATAGGAAGTTTTTATTATTTAATGTTTTATTGCTGTGATCAATTCAAAAATAGCATTACTAAAACTTTGCCTGAATCTTCATTAGATTGGAAGCAATTTAACGGCATGGATTATGTTGTTTTTTGTTTTGTTATCCCCAAGGCCTTTTACATTATAGGTGCTCCATATTTCTTCTGTTGAATTGGAACACTAGCCAAAAAAATAACAATGGGACAATTCCTTTTCTACATTGTTATATAGTACATGATACTATACAACTTCAATCCTTTTAATGTTCACAACTGTATAATACTAAAAAGCTTCAAAATATATTATTTATTTTTTTCAAATTAAAAAAATCTTTCACAATATGGATATCTTCTCTTCTGTAATCACTCCTCCAGTCTCTTTTAGTCTTGGGTAGAGAAGTAACTATTTCCCCCTCATCCTCCATCCTTGCTTATCCTTTCCCCATTACCCTGCCACCATAAGAGTCTTGTGTAGCTTAGGCTACTCTTCCAGTCATTGCCTTCCTACTTCAGATATCTCAGAAGCACCACCTATTGTGAAGGCCTATGACCCCAGTGGGAGAATATGACAATGAAACCAGTAGGGGCACAAATTGGTGGTAAAAGTGATACATGATCACTGACATATTCTCCTCTGATTTCTACCATACTTGTTGGAATCTTTACAAATTGTTAAGTCATTAGAGTTGATAGAGACAATAATTATCTAATTTAGCATGGTTCAGTATCATTGATCTAATCCTACAAGGAAATGTTTTGGGCCAGAACCTGAAACAAGGTACTAAGTAGAACTAATTGATACAATGCTTGTGTTCACACCTTTAGAGAGCTCATATAAGCAAGAAGTATTTAAGTACTCATTGAAGTTCACAAGTATGGGAGAGTCACAAAGTAAATTTTGTAACTTTGTGAATTCACACCTCCCTAGAAGCTCTTGAGGCCAGAGGATTGTGAGGCCCCGCTTTCACAGTCTGTATTCATACTGAAAATCAAGATCAAACGGGAGGTTTCTGTCCTCCCTGAGCTCGCCTTAGGACACCTGCATTACGGTTTGGCAGGTGTACCGCCCCAAACTCCCCACCTGACACTGTCCCCTGATGGGGTGGAGCCCCGTGCACTTTGAGGCTGGACTCTTGGCGCCAGAAGCGAGAGCCCCTTGCCGCTCGGGGCTCACCCTCCCCCCCCCCCCATAAGACAGAGCACCGGGCACAACCCTCCAGGGACAGTGTCAGTGGGGAGTTTGGGGCGGTACACCTGTCAAACCATAATGCAGGTGTCCTAAGGCAAGCTCAGGGAGGACAGAAACCTCCCGTGGAGCAGGGCAAAAGCTCGCTTGATCTTGATTTTCAGTATGAACACAGACTGTGAAAGCGGGGCCTCACAATCCTCTGGCCTCAAGAGCTTCTAGGGAGGTGTGAATTCACAAAGTTACAAAGTTTATTTTGTGACTCTCCCATACTTGTGAACTCCAATGAGTACTTAAATACTTCTTGCTTATATGAACTCTCTAAAGGTGTGAACACAAGCATTGTATCAATTAGTTTAGTCAGTACCTTGTTTCAGGTTCTGGCCCAAAACATTAACTCTAATGAGTTAGCAGTTTGTAAAGATTCCAACACATACTGTTTAGAATTCTTCTCTATTATTAATAATTCTCTGCTTCATTCTATGTTGTGATTTTCTTCTTTTAAAATAATAATGGTTCTCTCTGGAAAAAAGCAGGTTTCTCGGGGAGGTTTTCTGGAGGCAGCCTTAGTTTCAGTTGAAAGTAATAATCACCTCAAAACGCAGCCAGGTGTTAAAAGTTCAGATCTTTTATTGCCTCCAATATAGCCCAGTTAGCTTACAGGCCTATCTCTCAGCTTGGTTCCAAGAGCTCCCTCCGAATGTCTCCAAATCCAAAGGTTTGTCCTTCAGCCTCCAGCCAGCCAAGTGGAAAATGGAATGAATCTCTCTTCTGGCTCTCAATCTCCCAGAGTGCTCTGTGTCTGTCCCAGCATGCTCCTCTCCAATCTAATTCAGCTGAACTCTCTCCGAGAGCCCCTGTCTGTTTTTTATATATGAGAAAGTGGGATTGTGGGATATCTCCCAGCATGCTCTCTGGCCCTAAGAGCTTCAAGGGAGGTGTGAATTCAGATATCTCATACTAAACCCTGAAATCTCCCAAACGTGTGAACTCCAATGAGTAAAGGTGTGAACACAAGCATTGTATCAATTAGTTCTACTTAGTACCTTGTTTCAGGTTCTGGCCCAAAACATCTCTTTGTAAGATCAGATCAATGATACTGAACCATGCTAAATTAGATAATTATTGTCTCTATCAACTCCAATGACTTAACAATTTGTAAAGAATCCAACAATTCTACATCTCTCCCTTTTCCATCTTCTGGTGTTCACTGAAACCATTTTCTCCAGAGGACATCACATTTCTTGATAATCTTTTTACCCTCTGTCCCATAAGACCAAGGGGAATTAGCATTTTGTCACTGACAGATTTCCACTTTGCCATTGTCACTAAACAATTATCTCTATTCTTTTAAAATTCACCTTATCCTATCTATAGCCTAAGTTGTCAATGCTAGGTCATTCTCCTTCCTCCCCATAAATTTCACACTTGGTTCACAGTCTTTTTCTTCATCCTAATCATTAAATCCTTTTAATAACCTCATCTTCCAGGTTCCTCAAATACTTTTGTTTGAAGTCTAGTTCAAAACATACACTAATGGTTGTATTTCAAATAACTTTCATTTTCATCTCCCAGTACTCTATTGATTTTATCTTAGATAACAGAATTCCTAGTTATGGCACTAGCAATGGAGATGGGGTGATAATAGAAGTCCATGAATAGTTTATTCATGATAATAAAAAATATTTTGGGGAGAAAGAATGGGTCATATGTTGGTTTCTTGACATCCCTTAAAATGTACCTTCTGATCTCATATGTAGATTTCCCACTTGAGCCTCTATTTTAGCAGCTGATTATTCTGTCTTGTCTTAGTTCTCTGAATTTTAGTTTTCCATAGATGTCTAGTAGAGTAGCAAAATGGTGCCAGTGAATACAGCATTAGGCATAAAAATCTGGATGGCTGATCATCATGAGTTTAAATACAACCTAAGACACCAGCTGTGTGATCCTAGGCAAGTCATTTAATCTTGTTTGCCTTAGTTTCCTCATTTATAAAATGAGCTGCAGAAGGAAATTGCAAACCACTTCAGTATCTCTGCCAAGAAAACCTCAACAATAGATGCTTAGGCTAATAGAGCATGGCTTTTTCAATTTATTCTCTTCTCCCCACTTGGATCTTGAACCCTCTGTCCATGGCAAATTCTCAAGTTTATTGTGGCACATTCCTAAGGCTCTGGCTTTGTCTCTCTTCTCTCTTTATACTCTGTGTTCTCAATCATATTCATAGCTTTATGACCTCTATGTAGATAACTTGAATAAATATATATTCTCTAAAAGAACATCATAAAGTGTAGTCAAGTAGCTCCATTTCAAACAGAATGGGCTTTTGGAAATTTTTTTTTCAGAGCTATGCTGTATATCAATAAAATCTAGAATACACATGTGCGTGTGTGTGTGTGCTTATAGGAGATAGGAGTGGGTATACATGAATGTTTGTGTACATGTACAAAGACTACATTTTAAGTCAATATCCATACCACACAATCACAAATACACCTAGGGTGTGAGGGTGGGGGTTGCCACACAAGCAGCACTTAATCACTATAAGCATCTAAGGGGGAGTAATTAACAATTGTGGACAGCTGTTTCTTCCCTACACAGTTATCTGTCTTCCCCTAGGATTCCCAGCCTTAATAAGGGAGTGAGATCAGAATTGGATTACACACACACACACATACTCTCCCTCCCTCCTTTCTCTCCCCCTTTCATTTCTCTCTCTCTCTCTCTTCTCTCTCCTTTCCTCTCTCCTCTTTCTTCTCTTCTCTCTTCCCTCTCTCTCTCTACTCTCTCTGTCTCTTTGTCTCTCTCTGTCTCTTCTCTTTCCTCTCTCTCTATATATCTTTGTCTCTCTCTGTCTGTGTGTCTCTCTCTGTTTCTCTGTCTCTTTGTCTCTCTTCTCTCTCTTCCTCTCCTTCCCCCCCCTCCCCTCCCTCTCTCTCTCCCTTCCTCTCTTCCTCCCTTCTTCCCTCCCTCCCGCCTCTTTCTCTCTCTTACACACACACACACACACACACACACACACACACACACACACACACACACACACACACACAGCATTCACACAGCTGTCCACAATTGCTCATTACTCCCCCTTCCAACCTCATCATCCTTCTGGTGATTAGGTATAGTTTGTGTGGCATCTCCCAGGTGCGTTTTGTGATAAGAGTCCAACATTTTTGCCAAATTATACAGAATGGAATGAATGAGAGATTGCTGTGTGGATCAGATGAATTATAGCAAATGGGAGTAGAAACACTGGGAAGTATAAGACGAAGAGAGGATGTCTGAATGCAGGTTCGGAATTAAATCCATATTTACAGTGAAGGGGAGGAAGGACATTTGAATGCCCTTCCTTTGAAGAGATTCTGCCTTCAGTCCATGGGGACTGGGTACTTGTTTTAGACCCAGGCTGAGGCAGGACACTGCTGCCTTATCTAATTGGTCACAGAGAGTCTGAGTCCTCAAAGTGCTTCCCACATCAGACAGTAGGTGTTAAGTAGCTGACTGACAAGAGTTCTGAGCTTCAAGATTCATTTAATGGTTAAAGGAAAGTCAATGCAACCAGAAATTGGATGTAAGGGTAATTAGTAGGAAATAGGAAGTGCTTGGGAGTATACATATATGTATGTGTGTGTGTGTGTGTGTGTGTGTGTGTGTGTGTATAGGACAGGGGGAGAAGAGATGAAGAGAGGTTGTCTTTGTCATCCCTGGGGTCTAGGCCCACATCTGATTGCTTAATTTCTCCACTCAAATGTTCCACTAGCACCTCCAGTTCAACCTGTCCCAAACTGAATTATCTTTCCTTCTAAAACTTCCCTCTTCTGTTTTTTTTCCCCCTCATTTCTGATGCTGGTGTCACCATTTCTTCTCAGCCATACTATGCTTGTTCCTCTCTATTGTACCACACACCCATCAGTTGTCTAGCTGCCAACTATTTTGGGGTGAATGAGATCCCAGCAAAAAAAAAAAAAAAAAAAAACAGATAAGCTATGTGGGCCATAGGGAGGGCCCCTCTCTATGAAAGGGCACTGAGAGGAGCTGACCTTTTTTTTTTTTTTTTTTTAATTTAATTGGGTCTTTGCTGCAGTGGACCCCAATTGAATCCTTTGCATTGACAGGATTATCTTGACCACAGTTACTGTATCCAATCTGGAGGCCAAGCCACAGATATCAATCCTCAACTTCCATTGTGGGGAGACTTTGGAAGACCAAAGCAAGGAGAGGTCTCTTGGAGGATTTTAGGGGACTTGGCAAGGCCAGTTTCATAGATAACTCATATCTGAACTCCTTTGGATTATTTACTGAAAATACAAGAGTTGACGTGACCAGAGAGTACATCCTTGAGACAAGAAGCATTCAAAATGAAAACAAACGGGATAAGCTTTGAGTAATAAAACAAGGAAATGTCACAAGATTGATTCTACTTACTGTAGTTTTCTGGCATTTGTGTAATGTATAACAGAGAAAAATATGTTTATGGTGGGGTATAAAAGGGAAGAAATAAGTCAATTTCAAGATGTAAGCTTGAACTTGCCTACTCCCATATTGATAACACTGCTGGCATTCCACTACCCACCTAAGTCATTCCTAAAGCCCTCCCAAACTTTGCCTCCCTTACTAAGTCAAATTATTCCCATCTTCTTCCTTGTTCTGGCATCTTCCCCCTTGTTCATTTCGAATTCCACGAGGGAATTTTAGGCTGAGTCTTTCCCCTTGTTAATTAAGAACTTCTTTTTGAAACAGCCCATCAGTCAAGGGAATAATAATAAAATCTTTGCTTCTTGATTTAGAGATGGTCTAAGCCTATAATTTTTTTTGAGATACCTCAACACTCCTGGCCTAGAACCCCAATATTTTAAGGGTTTAGCCCTCTCACCCCATCAAGTATATATCACCCATTACATACATGCACTTCCTTCTTTTCATTCCCCACTGATGCCACCTTAGCTTAGATCCTTGATATCTTTTGATGTGAACCAATTATCTTTCCTTGTCAGGAAGAAACCCATCTGTCAATTATCAGATATAACCAATTCCCAGACTATCCTGTTAATATAGAGTGATTATGAAGATGGAACTCTGCCTATCCCTCAAAACTCTGTGCATATTAAAAAAAAAAAAACTTTGAAATATTAATTAGCATATCTTTAAACAGGTCTAGAACCTGGTTTTCCAGGTGCATTCAATCTGGCTCCTTGATTCCTCCACCTTTAGGCTCCCTAGCTCTTCCTCTCCTTCTTGATCCCCCAACCCTCTTGAGTTAACACATTTACACCTAGGAAGATTACATTTCCTGTATAAAGGCTCTGTTTATGATGAAGATCTTCATTCTTTTCAGGCCACTATAGATACTTTCTTCCTCTCCCTCATAGTCCCTTTCCTATAATGGTGACTTTCTCTTTACTCTAGCTAACTCTGATCAGTCTAACCTTTCAATCAATGGCTTACTTCCACTTCATGGAGTATTTTTTTCTCCTGGTTCCCCAGAGCAATTTGTCCTTTTCCTTACTAACTATATGCTCTCCCAACTTTATTTCCTATTTGCCACACCTGGGGCCTATTTTACCTCCTATTCTGTCTATAATCTATTCCCCTAAATAAACCTGCCTTTTTCCAAAGACAATGGCCATTGTGAATTTGTCATATATTTATTTTGAACTAGGTATTGCTATCCCGACCTTATCATTTTTTACTTCTTATTGTGACATCAAATGAGATACTTATAAAATTAAAAAAACAAAGAAGCATCATTTAGCACAATATCTAGCAGCTACATAAAGGCATATTCTCTTTCTTTCCTCAACTGTAAAATGGGTTTGCAGAGCTATTTATTGTATGGCTCAATGAGATAACATTTGTAAAGCACTTAGTACAGTTCCTGGCTATTTTTGTCCATGCTTTGTTCTCGAAAAGAACATCACAAAAATGATTTCTTGACTTGCTTGTGAACTGGATTTTAAGTGAGGCTGAGTTTTGGAAAATAATCAGCCTCACTCCTCTCCTCCAATCATCAAAGTCCATTGGCAAAACAAAAGTAAAGACAATTGGTAATAACCCAGGATGAAGTGGATGACCTTGGCCTTTTTAAATGGTCTTTCCCTGGTCTCCATTTGTCAGAGGCAATACCTATTCAATGACAAGAACTGAGACAAAAGATGGATTTATGAATACAAAACTATCAATTTGGGAGGGGAAGACTCCTAGAATTTCTGGTTAAACAGAAAATAATTGCTATTTACATTCCTTCTAAGCTATCACAACCTAAAGTTAGAGTCAGAGGCTTGGGTTGGAGCTATTATTGGCAGTTCAATGATGGCCAGAGTAATCTGAGTTTGATATCCTAGTCAAGTAGCTTGAAACAGAATGGGTTTGGGATTTTAAGTCATACTATATTTTGATAGAGCCAAGCACACAATAGTTGTTATATAAATACTTATCCTCTTTCCTAAAGGAGTTTACATTCTGATAAGAGGAAAACAATACCTAGTAGATTAATATCTGTGAAATCTCCTGATCCACTGTATTTTGCCATGCCTTTCTAGAAGCAATGATAAGTTGTCAGGAAGAAATGGTAAGTAGAAGGGGATGGGTAAACATGAGGAGACTGTATATATGGTAAAACGTGAATGGATGTAAAGAGAATTCTGGGGCAGAATAGATAAAAAGGGTTAGGTGAGTTTACACCCTCACCAACATCAAGAGGGAAGGATCACTGTGATTCTACTTATCTTTCAGTCATGTTTCATAGTATTCTCTATCATATATTCTATAATCAAAATGGATCACTGAATCCAATTTTATCTTCTCTCTTGATCTTGTGTACACCATGTTAACTCCCCCTCTACCAAGTCTAAAATCTGTCAGGCCTGAATAAAATCCCAGATTTTTGGTAGTAAGGGAAGGTAGGAGAGAACCAGAAGTTCTGCTTCTCCAGTAGGCAAGTAGGGAAGAACACTGATAAAATCTGCCTAAACTGGGTCTTTTGTTCCTTGTCAAATACCTTATATTGAAAAAAAAAAATCATCATAACCCCACAGTTACTGTATCCAATTAGAAAGCCAAGTTATGATGTCAACTCTGAGGTTATATTTCCCCTATAAAAGACCTACTGATTAGGTAAATATCCACTAATACCTATTAGGACCCTAACTCCTTTTTAGGGTTAACCTACCTCTCAAATGGTATAATCCCCCAGTTGCCAACTCTTAATGATATTTTCCCCCTTTTTAATCGTGAGTTCTACTAGGGAACTTATCTTTCCCTTGTTAATTGCTAAAAACTCCTTTCCTTGCTGAAAACTTTTATAGATTTAGCCTGATGTTAGTATGTAATAAAATCTTTGCCCCTTCTTTGTGAATCTCCCATACTTGTGAACTCCAATGAGTACTTAAATACTTCTTGCTTATATGAGCTCTCTAAAGGTGTGAACACAAGCATTGTATCAATTAGTTCTACTTCAGGTTCTGGCCCAAAACAACTCCTTGTAAGATTAGGTCAATGATACTGAACCATGCTAAATTAGATAATTATTGTCTCTATCAACTCCAATGACTTAACAATTTGTAAAGATTCCAACACCCCTTGATTTGGAGAAAGTCTAAGTCTACAAATTCTTTTGAGACAATGCACAACACTGCTCCATAAGCCCAATATATGTTTTGGGTACCCCTTCTTCCCAAAATTTGATGCTAAACTCCATTATTTTGGTGCCCTGTACTGGCAGAGTCTGAATGCACCTGTAGCACCCTGTAACTCCATCACATATGCATATTCCTATAGACATCCATCAACAACTCAGTTAAGACAATCATGAGACTTTAACTAGAAATGATCCCCCCCTCCTCAAATCTCTCAGATCGCTCAAATAACTTATGATTATATATATATATTTAAGTCTCGTTGCCTTGCTAATTATAAAAATAATAAGTTATATAGTGCTTACTATATGTCAGGCATAGTGCTAAATACTCTTCAATTATTGTCCCATTTGACCCCATTTTATTTTACACATAGGAAAACTGAGGTTTACTGACTTGCCTAAGGTCACTCAGTAAGTGCCCAATGTTGGGTTTGCCTCTTCTTGAATCCAAGCCTAGCTTTCTATTTACTGCATCATTTGCTAGACTGTAATTTTCTTGAAGGCAAGGAGGAACTAGGTCACTTTTCAACACTGTATCCCTTACATCTAGGATAGTGCCTTTTACATAATTACAATGTACTTATTAATGGTGTGATGAATCTAATTTTTAATTGCTCTCACAAATCCCCTGTGAAATAAGACAGTATTTATTGAATGCTTTGCAAATGCTGGAAGTGCCATTAATCACAAAACAGTGGACTTGGGCTCCTGAGGCTGGATGTAATTTAAGGCTTGATTCCAAAAAGGAGATAAAGACAAGACCCAACTTCCTAGGATTAAGCTTCTGGGGCAAAGTTACTATTTCTATAATTAGATTGCCTCAAAATCCAAGTAATTAAATCAAAACAATGCTATGAAAAGGTCAAATAATTATAATGTTCTGAAATGAAAATTTTTTTTAATATGCAAGAATACTGAAATAAGGACATTACAAGTAAAGGATTCAGAGAAAAAGGCTGCTGGATCCTTTAAGGGGGCACATATTTAGACATTTTATCTTTATCATTTCCATTGATCTTTACAAAAAGCTATATATAAAATGCATTTAGTTACACAATAGTATTATAAGGAAATAGAAATTTCATGAACTTCCCTCATATCAGCCTAGTGGTTTTGAGTACATTTCCAAGTTTAACAATGTTTCTATCCTAAAGTTTTGAGAGACAGATTGTGCTGACACAAGCCTGCAGCATTCAAAGCTGTAACATTCAAAGACCCAGAGGCAAGAGCAGGATTTCAAATAATTCAACCCAGCATAGATCCAGGAAACCACGATGTAGTCAAAGATTATAGGGTTCAATGATGACTGAACTTCTTTTCCTAATTCTCTTGATAACATACATCAAACTAGGGAGCCTTCAGCATAACAATCTCTGCCTTCATAAAATGTAGTTTATTGGGGGTAAGGAAAGGTACTTCAAGGTCTTTTTCCAAAGTGATGAGGGAACATTTGGGTAGCTTATATGGGGAAACTTTCAAACTGGCAAATTGTAATTTTGGAAAATGCTGGCAAGGAGGATTTGACCACGTTGGTACATATCCAGGCTATTGTGGGTTTCCTAGAGTTCCTAGAGAGTTGGATACAACACTGATTGGGATATGAACCAATAAACTGAAAAAACTAGGTTGCAGAGAATGCCTTAGGAAAAATGGTCAATAAGGGATTTGCTTATGCCTCTCCTTATTAATTGTGTCAGACACTTTACCTCAGTGTAGCTGAAGACATTTGGCTCTTAAGCATTTGAAATCAATTTGATTCTATCCTTCCCTTACAATAGTCAGTTTCAGATCCATTTCTCCACTTTTTCTATTAACAAATATTCTATTCCTTTAGTGTCCTATGTTTCAGCTAGCTGCCAAAGAGTAAAATGATATTATATACATGGTAAGTACCCAATAAATGCTTGTTAGATTGTATTGGCTAAATCAAAAATTTAAAATCTACAGATTTTAAAGGGAATTTAGAGACAGCAATGCTTTAAACCATTTTTAACTTCAGAATTTCAAACACTATGAGTTAGATAAGGGGTATTTTGTTGACCTCAGTTCAACAAATATTTATTAATAAATATATTAATTTCTGCTGTTTAAGGCACTGAATTAGGTGAAGATGGAAGGAAAACACAGACCTTGCCTGCCCTCAGTTTATGCTCTGCTGGTGTGCAAGTCATGCAATGAAAGCATATGCTAAAAAATGCAAAGTAATTTGAGGGAAGAATGCTAATAATTGGAGAATGAGGAATGGGCTTATGGTATTCTCACTGTTCTTCAAGAAAAGTTAGGAAGGTGACAATACAAAAGTAAGGAAGATAATAATAGCTAGTATTTGTATAGCAAATATTACTTTCCAAATATTAGAAGGTAGATGCTACTATTATCCAAATTTTACAAATAAGGAAACTGAGACAGACAAATTAGGTGACTTGTTCAAGTCATTCAGCTAATAAGAGTCACATTTGAATTCAGGATTCTCTGGCTCCAGATGCAATATTCTGTTCACTGTACATCTAGTTGGCAGTAGAAGCAACATATTACATTCCAGACCTTTGAAAAATCAAGAGAAAGGAGTTTCTGGAGATGCAAATTTGGCTCTGTTTCTAGCACATAACAGTTGCTTAATTAATGAAAGAGATAGGATCAATCATACAAGTAAAGGAAACAGCCTTGGAAAGAAGATTCAGTTCATCTTCTAATACTACAGCAAATTGAAGAATAGAAAAAGATGTTAAAGGTGTTGAAATATAGAATAGAATATGAGAGATCTCGTTACATGTGGCTTCCATTTTCCAAATAAGAAAGTGAAGAGAGTTTAAAGGAGAATAAATGGTTGAGCAAGTTGAAAATCCTTCCATTTGAAATAGCTGTATGGCAAATTTGTTATTTATAGGCTCTGTTCTGGGGCCTGTTCTTTTCCTCCTTTGTTTCACTTCACTTGGTAATCTCTTCAGCTTCCATGGATTTAATCATCATTTTTATGCTGATAAGCCTTGAATCACTTATTCAACCCTAACCTCTCTGTTGACCTCCAGCCTTGCCTATTATCAGATATTTCAAACTAGATATCGGGTAGACATCTTAAACTCAATATTCCCAAAACTGATCTAATTATCTTTTCTCCCAAATGTTTCTCCCTACAAACTTCTTTATTATTTAGTCAGAGGGACCATCTTCCTCCTAGTCAACCAAACTTACAATCTCCCTCTCTTTCATCATCCAACATACAGAAACATATCTCCTCTGATAGAATCACCACCTTGGTCCAGGCCATCATCTCCTCATCCTGGACCTATTGTCATAGCCTGCTGGCTGGTCTCTACTTGCCACAAGTCTCTCCCCACTCCAGAATGAGTGAGACCAGGTGAAGTTTTCTCAAAGAGTATATGAGATGGAGTAGATCAGACTGGGCCTAAGTCACATGATCCCTATTCCCAGAAGTCTGCAGAGCCCCGAAGATCAGGCTTTGGGCCCAAGTTGCTAGAAGTCACATGATCTCTAGGCTTAGAGGTCTCTAAAAGTCAGGCCTTAGATCAGCTTCAGAAAGTGACCCACAGGAAGCAGCCAACATTGGTGACCATTGGTCAATAATAAAGGTTACTTCCTTTTAGTCCATCCAATAAAAAAATGGTGGGTTTTTTTTTTTTTTTTTTTTTTTTTTTTTTGCTATTTAACCAACCAACTTTACTATTTCTGGCTTGTCAGGGAGCTGAGATGCCTCCTAGGTGCGCTGGGCCTCTCCCTGCAGGAATTAAATGCTTTCTCTTTGTACCTGAGGATGTTTCTGATTAGTTAATTTGGGGAAGGGAGTCTAGCACCCCTCCCACCCAAATCCATCCTATATTCAGCCATCAAAGTGATTTTCTTAAAAGGCAGGTACAACCACATCAAACTTCTACTCAATGAAATCCAGTACCTCAGTATCACCCCAGGATGAAATGTAAAATCCTGTTTGACATTCAAAATCTTCGTAACAGACATACCTGCCTCCCCCTCTCCCATATACCTTTTCTAGGCTTCTTATGGCCAGACTTCCCAGTCTACTCTTAATGACCCTGGTCTCCATGTTGTTCCTTGAACAAAACACCCCAATACTACTCCAAGAATTTTCATTGCCTTTTCCCCATGTAGAAAAATCTCATTGCTCTGGTTTCCCCAACTTCCTTCAACTCCAGCTAAAATCCCATCTTTTATAAAAGGCCTTCAATTCTAGTACTTTTCTTCTATTTTTATTTTCTATTTATCCTATATATAGTTTGTTTGTACTTATTTACATGTCATCTCCATTAGATTGGGAACTCCTTAAGGACAGGGAATATCTTTTACTAACTGACAACAGATTCACGGAATATTGAAATGGCAAATCAATAAAGGAAGAATAAAAGGACTGTGATACATCAGTAAGTACCCAGTTAAATTTACAGTGAACTTAGTTACCACATGTGATTAGGAGCAGAGAATGTGGAAGATAGGAGTAACCCAGGATTGGACTTTTAGCAAGGTATGACTTGGTGATAAGACAAGGGGACAAGGAATTCAATAATAACTAAGTGTACAGTCTGAAATGATTGATTATAGTGTCATCTTGTGAAAGTTAAGTCAGAACAGGAATGTTAAAGAGTGGAAAGAAGGGGAGAGGTGGAGAGTTACCACAAGCAGCTGTGACAATGAATACTATATTTAAGAGACACAAGGAAAAACTTCTGACAGGAGGTAATGAGTAGAAAGAGGAATTTCAAAATTTGAGAATGCTTCTACCTTATCCACATTACATAAAATGCTTGTTAAGATGTTTTTAGATAGATGCTACTTACCATTTTAAGGAAAATTACAGTTAGGGAATTTCAGAATTTGGAATCATGTAGGTATGGATGATGGTAGAAGGAGCCAAGTTGTAAATAGCTTTTAATGCCAACAGGACTTTATATTTGATCCTGGAAGTAACAGGGAGCCACTGGACTTTACTGAGTTAAAAGGCAACATGGCCAGACAAAGATACTTTACTAAGATCACTTTGGTAGTACAGTGTAAGATTGGGAAGAAACTTGAGGGAGGGTGACCAATTAGAAGGTTACTGAAAAAAATGATGTAGATTTGAGCAACGGTAGTGAAGTGAATGGAAAAAGAGGGGAATTATATAAAAATATATTATATATATATGAAAATATAGAAAGATGTTGTAAAACTTTTTCCCAAATTTATTTTATTTGAAGAAACAGAATAAACAAAAAGAAAAACAGAAAAAATATAAAACAAAATGAAACAATTAAAAAAAACCATTATTATATGCCCCACAGAACATCAGGGACAGGGAAGAATCAAAATATATAATAACAAATACTAACTTGAGAAATTTTATAAATATATATATATATATATATATATATATATATATATATATACACACACACATATACACACACATACACATACACATATATGCATATATATATATATACATATACACACATGTATGTAGAAGAAATTGTATTCATTAGTGTCTATTTTTTTACTTTCTTATATATTGTACTTTTGTTCTATGCTGCACACCTTATTTACTTTATTCTTTTTTCCTTCTTCTCCCAGTGTAAGAGAGACATTACAAAATTTAAAATAACAAGAATTGGCAATGGGTTGACTGTGTGGGATGACAGATGTCATGGAACCTGGGTATTTTAAATGCCTAAAAATGGTCACCATGCTCCTCTAAGCCTTTTCTCCTTAAATACTGCCAATTCTTTCAAAGAGTAGTAGAGATTTACAGTTTTCTTACCATCCTGGTTAGATAGGCTCCTAGTTACCATCCGCCTTTTCTTTCCTAAAACATGGTACCTAGAACTGAATATAGTACAAAGTATTCTGAATTATTACTTCTCTTGTTCAGGATTTTATGCCTCTATTAATATATCCTAAAATGCAATTAGCTTTTGTCTAAGTCATGAGTTCCATGAAATCCTAGTTTTAAAATTAGAAAACATAAAAAGTGCAACATGCGTCTTGCTGATATAAAATTTTGTAGTTTTAAAGTCTTAAACAAGCTATTTCTGTTACATGCAAGATTTGCTTTATATAAGACTTAAATTAGAATGAAGGTTGAAGCATGAAAAATCAATAACCACTTTAATCACTCAATTAAAGCTCTGAAAAATCATTCTAGCTTTCTTGGTAACACTTTTAACCTTGCACCATTTAAAATGAAAACACCAACTGAGAAGTGCATTTATTATACAATTCTAATATCAATATTTACTGAGTACCATAGCAATGCACTGAGCACTTTGTCAAATGTGTCCTTAACCACTCAAAGTGCTGCTGGAATTTAGGGCAATCCTCTATTTTCACAGAAAATCCAAGTGAAAGCTTGAAAATCCTACACTGTATTTCTTGCCAGTTTAACTTGATTTATAGGGTTTAACTGAGAGCCCTTCAAGTAAACATTGTAAGTTAGGCATCAGGCACATACTCTTGAATTATAATTATTTATAGTGATTCTCAGTGATCTGAATAAGCTCCTCTAAATTTGAGAACAGTGACAAACAAATTTCAACAACATTCAGAATGAGGGACAAACCAGCATTTAATCTGTAATGTCTATGATTATATGCAGACTCCTAATGAGGAAATTATAGATTCTAACATATAATATGTAATATAGTTCATATTCTGAGAGCCCTGAAGACTCTAAAAATCATGGGTCATATAACTGCATTTCTTCCCATTTCTACTTATCAAAAGAAGCACAAATGGAGACCATCAATCACATCAAGATAGATGCTGATTCTCTACTTGAAATCTTGCTATAGTATTTTTCTCCTTAGAAATTTTAAGAGATCACTTTAGCATAGTCCTTAAAGACTTTCCTGGCTAATTAGAAAAAGGAACAAATGATGAATTCCAAAAAGGACAAGGGATAGGGATTAAAGTTGTGATTTCATTGATACAGGAAATTCCCAGATGAGGAAATTCCCTTTATGATGTAGTTTAACACTTCCTCTGAAACTTAAAGTCTTAAGAGACTTGCTTAGAGCATTTAAAAATTAAGTAAATTGCCCTGAGTTTTAACACGTGTAATATATATATATATATATATTTATATTTTGAGAGATGGCATTGGAGTCAGAAAAATCAGGATTCAATTAAACCTCATGACACATAGAATAGTACCTGGAACATAGTAGATGTTTAATAAATACCTGTGCTCTTCCCTTCCCTTCCTCTGTCAACTGCATAAGTAGCTCTCAAAGTGTGGTTCAAGAAGGGCTCCCATTTCCTCCCACCCCTTAGTCCTAAGGCAAAACAACATTGTAATAGATTGTATACAGAAGCCAATAAGAGAATCCAGCTAACTTTTATCAAAAGTTAGACACTAAAGAAATAACAAAATACACATGTAAATCAATGTCACTCCTCACCAAATTTTTGTTTTTGAAAATATAGTTACTTATCACCAAAAATATTAACATATAATGGGATTTGATATTTTTTTAATTGAATAGACAGATTACAAAGTGAATAGAGTGCCAGGCTCCATGTTAGAAAAATTTAAGTTCAAATTAGACTTTATTTGGATATTTGCTAGCTATGTGACTTTGGGCAAATCATTTAATCTCTGCTTGCCTCCCAATTTGCCTCATCTGTAAAATGGGATAATAGCACAATGCCAGGAACATATGTAGGTGCCAAAAATGCCAGATATTATCATTATTTTAAAAATAATCAGTTTAAATTTAAATAGTAAATATCAATAGGTATAATGCATATTTATAGATAAAGATATGTCAAAAGATATAATCCTATTTGAAAAAAAAACTTTGGGGAATCTTAAGTAATTTTTAAAATTGTAAAGGTATCTTGAGACCAAAATGTTTGAGAATCATTGTACTACAGCATGATGAAGTCTCTCAAAATTTTGATATTTGTTTTTTAAAATTTCTGTGGCTTAGGTATGTAATTCATCAAGGCATGTACTATGCAAGTTTCCCTACCCTATTTCAACCATTACTTAAATGGATTCGTTCTTAATATTAGTTCTCTATCACCCATTCTAGGTTCCAGGATAGTTTGGGTGTATCTGTGTAATTTCAGTAAGTAAATTTGTCACAAAAGCCTCCTAATATTACAGATAAAATATTTTTACTTTCCTCTTATTAGGAATTAGCTTAGTTTTGTTTATATGTACTATTTAAAAGTGATCTATAGAAACAGGTCAATATCTAAATGAATTTACTTCTGGAATGTCTGTTGGAGAATTCTGCACTCACACAAAAATTGACAATTTCAGATATAGCATGACTAGAGCAGTATTTATTTCCTAGAGGACTTGAAGGAACAAAGTTTCATTTAGTGACACACTGACATCTAGTGGAGATTTACTGTGTACTAAAGATACCTGTAGTATGTTTAAAAAAAAAAAAAAACAACATACACTTTATTAGTGCAGGACCTCAAAAGTAACAAAAATCATAATCTAATATCTACCTTAAAAATGGTGTGGGGGGAAGCAAAGGAAGGTAGGCATATATTCCTTGCATATTAAAGTTCTTCTAGTTTAAAAACATTGTGCTGCTCACAAAAGAAAAATTAGACTGAGGTGGGGTAGGGGTCAAAATCACACTTTTAGGAAACAAAACAATTCACCAAAAGAAAAGTGAATCAAAAACCTTCCCCAAGTCATGAATCAAAAAGCCCAACTATGAGAGTGTTATGAGAGTAGCTTTTTTTTGTCATCTACATTTGGTAACAATATGTTAATATTCAATAAAAATTATAATGTCTTTTCCATATCTATCCTTAGAAAGCATTGCTGGGTCTTTAAAGTGAGAATTTATTGGTTCCAAAGTTTCTGTAAGTAAATATGCATGGTACAATAACTTGGCACATTGGAAAGAACTGATTCAAACCTGTTCACTTAACACTCTACATTTACTTAAGGTTTCAAAATGTAAACCAAAACAAATGTTTCTCCCATTCTGAGCTTTTCAAGCTACTAAGTTCACAAAAAATTAAATCCTGGCTTCTGTTTTCTTAAAGGGCTCAATTCCAAAAGACTGGAGGGATATACTGAAGTGGCCAAGACAGAATGCCAATTTTACTCCCAAAGTTAAACTGGAACATGTATACACATGTGTGGAAACAAGGATTAAATTAAATATTCAGTAGGAATTTGTTATAACATTTTTGTCTCTGATAGAACAAATCTATTTCATGATGTATGTGAAAAAAAGCAATAATAGCTGACACTGACGTATTTTTTGTTTAGCCAAATATTGTGCATATATCATGTGAATCCAAAAGTAAAGCTTCATACAAACACGGTATATATATACTCAAATATAAGCGTTCCCTGATAGAATTTGCCAGTTAGGTTTAATGAGATTCTATTAAATATATTAAGGTACTATGTTAATACCAACTAAGAGGGTAATTTTCCCCCCACCATTACTTCTATTAATTATTTCTTTGCTGTATAATCCAGAAAAAACTGATTAGTGTTATTATTACAATTATACTTATTTCAAGGATGTAGGCCTCAGTTTCCTTGTTTGTCAAATTTAAGTATAAGAGGTTCTTTCTAGGTCTTTATCAATATTACTATGAAAGACCTATCACTATATTTTCAGCCAAGCAGGATCTATCCAAACTTACAGTCCAATCATATAGGATACAAATTTCTAGGATTATTTCCATGCCACATGAAGTGTTATCAGATAAAATTAACGTACAGAAGAAATATGGTACAAAAATTTGATCACTTGCCAAACAAAACAGTGATTTAAAAGTTTGGAATTGTCAACTCCATGGTGAGTTGTTTTGGCTTCAATGTCCAAATTATCCACTAAAGACTCAGGAATCAGAAACAAAGTTAGTGAACTTTTTTGGTGCTTCTTTAGTATCCTGCCTGTCACAAGGCTATTTTTTTGCTGACCATTCAATGATTCAAAGACTCAAATATGGCAAAAGATTCAGAAATAAAGAATTACAATGTCCAGGTCACTAACTTCCAAGGCAAAGGGCCAAGATGCTTCAGATGAATTAATGAAAGAAAAAGTATTTATTAAGCACGTTATTTATACTGGAGATGCCTTTGCTCCTATGTACATGCTGCTGAATGAAGATGGATAAAATCATATACCCTGTTTACTAGTCCACTACAAATTTGAGGATAGGCCCTCACTACAGCAAGGCAATTTTTTTACATCTTCCAAATGGTTCACTATCCCAGTCTCCCAGAGGCTCTTCCAAAACTTCTCATGGCTCATCCTCAGCCATCTTATCAGACAAGAACCTTGTTTCCTATTATACTGAAAAAATTGAGTCCATTTGCAAAGAACTCCTTTTCCGCTCTCCATCTCATATAACCCAGTGGCCTTCTGCTACTATCTCCAAAGAAGAGGCTAGCCTCTCTTATATGCACTAATGAATCTATTCCATCCCCTCTTCTCCTGCATAGTGACTCATTTATCCTTGAATTCTCAACATCTACTGGTTGGTTTTCCGCTACCTACAACCATGTCCATGTCCCCTTCCACTCTCAAAAACTCTCACTTGATTCAATCATCCCCATTATTATCCTATTTCTCTTCTGCCTTTTGTAGCTAAATTCTTGAGAAGACCGCTCCAATAGGATCTCCCATTTTTCCTCTCCCAGTCTTAAATCTCTACTTAACTCTCTCTAAAAAAGCCTGGCTTCTAACTTCATCATTCAATTGAAGCTACTCCCTAAAGTTACCATCATTTCTTACTTGCCACAACTAATCGTCATTTTCTGGAACCTCATCTTTTGGGACCTCTCTGAAGCTTTCACTATTGGTCACCTCTTCTCTATGATCCTTTTTCTAGATTTTTTGTTATACAACTCTTTTTTTAGTTCTTCTGGGTGCTAGGTGGCACATTGTTTAGAAATCTGGGCGTGGACTCAGAAAATTCTGATTTCAAATCTAGCCTTGATATTTACTAGCTGTGTACCCAAGGGCAAGTTACTTAACTTTTGTCTGAGTTTCTTTGTAAAATGGGGAGGATAATAGGTTCTGCCTTCTTAGGATTGTTGGAAATCAATCATTTGATATTTATTAAGCATCTACTATGTGCCAAACACTGTGCTAAGTGCTGTGAATTTAAAAAGACAAGGCTCTGCTCTCAAGAAACACACAATGTAACTGAGACATGTAAACAAATATATACAAAGCAAACCATTTACATAATAAATAGGAAGGTTAGGAAAGGCTTCCAGTAAAAGAAGGGACTTTATTTGGAATTTAAAGACAGGAAAGCCAACAAGTGCAGTTCAGGAGGGAGAGTATTCCAGATGGGCAACAAAGAACATGCAAGGAGCAGAGATATGGAGTATTTTGCTTGTGGTATATGGAGGCGGCCAGCGTCATGGTAGAGTGAAGGTAATAAGGAATCTTTGAATGTCAAACAGCATTTTGTATTTGATATTTGCAAATGAGATGATTGTAAAGAGCTCATCATAATTTATTAGACCTATGTTAAAATGGCAACTACTCAATGCTGAACTGAAAAGTAATTAATTGTACATGGGATTTTAAAGTGTGTACATCCAGCTACTTGGGTTTCCCTCCCATCCCCCACCCCATTTTCTTTCTTCTAATTGTAAGAATAACATTAAAATTGTGTGTGACATACACATGAGAAAAAATTGTCAACGATATTTAAAAATGGGCCAAAAAAAGTTTAGCACAGTAAAAAATAGCTTGTTCCTATCCCTCCTCTCTCCTTTGTTACAAAGGCAGTCTGCAGTCTCCTTTGCTGGATCTTCCATCCAGATCATATTGGCTAACTGGATCTATTCTGAAAGGCTCCATTCTATACCTTCTTCTCTAAGCCCTTGATATTATTTCATGTGGTATTCTTTTTTATCATTCTAATGATTCTTATGTCTATTATGTCTTATGTCTCTCAATTCGCCTACTGGATATCTTAACTGGATGTCCTATTAGGATAAACATAACCAAAAGCAAACTCATTATCTGCCTCACTACAGGTAACTAGATGGGGCAGCGAATGATGCTTAATCAGGAATATCTGAGCCCAAAATTGGCCTCACATACTCTCTAGATGGCAGAGGACTGAGCACAGGGTTTGGAATCAAGAAGATAGTCTTTCCCAATTCAAATTTGGCCTCAGGCACTTAGTAGCAGTGGTATCCTAGCTAAATCAGTTAATACGGTTTGCTTCAATTCCTCTTCAGTAAAATGAGATGCAGAAGGAAATGGCAAATCATTCTATTATCTCTGCCAAGAAAACCCCAACGGGGATCCCAGAGAATTGGACAAGAGGACCACTACCACCACCACCTTCACTACTGCCTAGATAGCTATGTGACTTTACTTCTCTGCTTTTTCCTCAACTCTAAATGGAGATTAAATAGAGCTACCTACCTTTCAGCGTTGTTCTGAGGGTGAAACAAGATTATCTGGAAAGCTCTTATTTCCCAGGGTTCCCAATCTAGGAGACATCCTCAATTCTTTCTCAATTTCACCAGTTTTTGCAGTTACAGGGAAACACCCACCCAGGAACAATGACAGAGCTGACTAGAGTGCGGGAAGGGGTGGGGCAAAAGCATGCATATCTGCAGCAGTGAAGGGTTTGGCAAGGGCTTATTCTTTTACAGGAGGCAATCACTAATCAGGGGAGTAGGAATCTCATCAGTGGAAATTCACAGATTTAGATGTGCAGTAATCTAGTCCAACTATCTCATTTTACAGATGAAAAGACTGAGGTCCAGATAGGTTAAATGACTGGTGACAAAAGAGTAATCTGCAGACATAGTCTGAACAAAGATCAAGTGCTACAGTGGCTGAACCATGCTGCTGACCTTGTCATCATGTGCCTTATGTTATGTGATTCTTGTTCTGTAGGAACTGCCTTTTACAGTCTCCTGGTTTATTCTTTTGTCTTACAGATATTAACAGTAATGACTCCATCCTCTCAACACGTTCCCATGGCCTGACTACTAACTACTAGAGAAACTTTTAATAAGGTTCAGTGCTATACTGGAAGAAACTGGGTCTTCCAGGATTATGGGAACCAAATGAGGGAAATGAAATTAATGTCAGTCAGTCAATAAGCATTTAATGAAGTGTTTATTATGCCAGCCACTGTGTTAAGATTTCAGAATACAAAGAAAAGTGAAAACTGAGTTCTAGTCCTCCATGAATGAATGAGAAAAACTTAAGGACTTACTGTAATGTTCAAAGTACTGTTCGCCAAATGGCAGGGATACAAACAGAAAAGTCAAAGTGCTTGCTCTCAAGGAGCTCACATTTTAAAAGGGGAGAAAACATGTGGAAAATTTCAGCTGCAAGTCAGATGAAAAGGTCTCATGATCCTTAGAAAGGACCAGACAGCAGTTGGCAACGCCTCTTTAATGTCATTCTGTTGATAAAAATCCTATCAGTTTTTGATGTTGAACTATTCAACAGTGCCAAGGATTTTAGCAGAACTTCTTTCTTACTCTTCAACAGATGTGGTTCGAGGTTCTGCAAGAGCAGTGGGCAAGCTGTATCTCATTAGAAGATGCTTCCTAGGATTATGGCTGGACTGCAAGCACTACTTATTTCAAAGGTTATTGGGTTCAGGGTCCTGGGCTCTCCAAATGAGTCTGAATGATGGCAGTAAAGCTGGTAGTCTAGGTTTGACTCTGCTGGTACAGGCTGCCACAAAGAGCTCACAGTACAATGAGGGATACTGTAAGATATATACAGTGTAAATGGAAAGTCATTGCGGGGAGGGGAGGACACAGAGAGAGAGAGAGAGAGAGAGAGAGAGAAAGAGAGAGAGAGAGAGAGAGAGAGAGAGAGAGAGAGAGAGAGAGAGAGAGAGAGAGAGAGAAACCTGGAAATTTGAGGATAGAAAAGTCCAAGAATAGGAAATAGTGTTTGCAAAGACATGGAAAAACAGCAAAAAGGACCAGTGTCTCTAGATTGTAGAGTATGTAAGTGGGAGTAAAACACAAAATTGAAAAGTTAGAAAGAGGCCAAATAGTGAAGGCGTTTAAAAACCAAAGAGAATTTACATTTGACATTGAATGTAAGGGAGCCACTACAATTTATTGGGTAGAGGAATGGCAAGGTCAGAGCTACACTTTAGGAAGGTCACTTTGTTAGCTGCAGAACAGAGACCAAGCAGAGGGTCCTGCAAAAGTCTGGGAAAGATGTGATGAGAGTTTTCCCCAAGTTACTACAAGTGAAGAGGAAGGGCATGGAGAAAAAAAATCTTAAGATCTAGCAAGAATGGATATGTGGAATGAATAAGAGAGTGAGAATTTGTGGAGGATACTTAGACTCACAAGTTTTGTGAGTCTAAGTTTTTGTGAGTCTAAGTGACTAGGATAGGGGGTTTCTAGGCAGTAAGGAAGTTTGGGTATAAAGGAACTGTCTTAGGTTGATGAGTTTGGGATGTCTATAGATTTTTAAAATAAAAAGCTTTAGCTGAAGTCCCACTTTCCATAAGAAGACGTGATATGCCTTTATGCAAATCATCTTCCCCATAGATTTTCTCCAATTTATCTTGTATTTAGTTTGTTTGGATGCTGTCTCCCTTGTTAGAATAGAAGTTCCTTGACAGCAGGAACTCTCTTTGCTTTTTTTGTAGCCCTAGTGCTTAACATAGTGCCTATCATTTAGTAGGCACTTAGTAAAAACTAGCTTACTGACTTAGGAGTGTGTGGGCTTTGACATTCTATATCTATACACAAGCATATTTTCCATGCTAGATAACCCTCCAGTTACACTGTTGCTGATAAATTCCCCACATATGTGAATAGGACAGTAATCCAAATTATGGATTTGAAACCAGACACCCTTAGTCTACATACTGTCTAACCAGCTATATAATCAGCAAATCGTTTTATAAAAATAATAGCTAATATTTATATAGTTTTATTTATAATAACAGCATAACTTAGGCAAATAATTTCATTATAATAGCTAATATTTATGCTTTAAAATTTTTTCAATGCTTTATGTGTTAGCTCATCTATTTCACTTAACTTCCAGGGTCTCAGTTTCACTTGTAAAATGAGATAAGGATGTTAAGAAATTAGGGGTCCTGATGATCTTTCAGTTCCATCCATATCCCTTTCATGTAAAGTCCAAAAAGAGAATACATAGAGGTATAATTATATGTAATAATGGAAAAAAAACTGGACTGAATTTCTAACTTTGTGATCAAAAAATTTTAAATGTACAGACCTCAAATTTATTCTTCTGGGGAAATAGGGCATGAAGCAACAGTGGCATTGGGACTTAGGAAATGGTTTTACCCAGTGCTCTTCAGTTTCCAAACAGCTCTCAGTTGTCTGGAGAATCCCATTTGTGACTGGGAATGGGGGTACACATCTATATTCCTTGCTATTGGAAGGCTGAAGTTGGTGGATCCCTTGAGTTCTGAGAGTCTGAAGTTTTGGGAAACAGTTGTGGGGAATGTCTACATTAAATCCAGCGTCAATATGGTAAGTCCTCAGGAACATCATGTTGCCTAAGGAAGAGTGAACCAATCCAGTTTGAAAACAGAGCTGGTCAAAATTTCCCTGTGGATTAGTAGAAGGATTGGGTCTGTGTGTAGCTGGAAAAGGTAAAGCAGACCTAGTCTACAAGGGGTGGCGGTGGAGGGGGAGATGAAGAAAAAAATCTTATTTTTGAACCATTGATGAAAGGAAACGAGTTACACACAATCTCATAGCTTTAAGACAGTCAGCAATGAACAAAAGAAATACCATACATAAAGCATTGTGTTTCAAAAATTTCAGTCAGGGTTTGGGATTCATATCCTGAATTGCCCTGAAAAAGGAAAATATGAATCACCACCCTGAACGGTTCAAATTTATGATAAAATTCTGGTCACTAATCCTTATTTCTACTCCTTGTAGTAGAATGACCAAGAGATATGAAGCTAGCTCAACTTACCGGCAGCTAGGTGACGCAGTATATAAAACACCAGCCCTAGAATCAGGAAGACCTGAGTTCATATTTGACCTTAGAAACGTAACACTTCCTAGCTGTGTGATCTTGGACAAGTCACTTAACGTCAACTGTCTCAGCAAAAAAAAAAAAAAATTCTTACTACAAAATATGAAGGAAATTTATGTAATCAACTAAGTTCTAAAATTCTAATATATTCTATACCAAGAAAATGTTTTATAATAAAGATCTTAAATATTAAAATAACTTGATTTTTTCCAAGATTGTTTCAGTCACATCTATAATACAGGTAAATCAGTTAAGTTCTAAAATATTAAAGCCATTGTCTTGTTGGGGGGGAAAGGTATTTGTCATAAACTAAAGTCTCTTTCATATCTAAATCTATTGACCTAATATCATAGAAACATTGTCAAAGCTGCTAACTTAAACATGAGGGTAAAACTTCTTAGATCATTAGATTATAAGTTGTTATTCTATATTATAAGCAATTTGAGAGCCAAGATTCTTTTTTGACTTTCTTTGTACCCCTAGAGCTTCTCAAAGTGCCTGATATAAACTTCATATTTAATAAATGCTGATTTGACTTAAAATTTTGCAAGTTTTATTAATAAACTTAATATATTGTTATCACATATGCATACACACACACACACACACACACACACACACACACACACACACACATACACACAAAATACTTGCGGAGTTCTAAGTGCCAAATTACGAGTCTAAAGTTCTGCATTACAATCCTAGCTCTTCTTCATAAATAATACCTCTGAGACTTAATTTATTTCTGCTGACCTCAGTTTCCTCAAATGTCAAATGAGAATAAGAGGGTATTGGTAATTCTAGTCCATTCTGGGTCTTTTCCAGCTCTTGTAGTGCCAATATGTGAATGTCATTTCTAAGACACTTACATATAATTTCTAAGGTGAGACAAAACACTGAAATACCAAAATCCTGCAAAAGATTGTACTAAATTGCCCACTTGCCACTGAGTTATTTTGGTTTGAACAGAAGGCTCTCAATTTTAGCACTGCCAAATGTTCCCAGGCACAGAAGCAATACACCATCTGTCCTGAAGTGGGAAGTATATCAATTCACAAAATACTTGGTGATCCTAAACAAGTATCTTAAACAACCCCAATTCTCTGTTGTTTGAAAATCTAACATGGTCATTTACAAAATTAAATGGATCACAACTTTGAAAAACTAGAAACATTCATGACTGGAAAGCCTTGACTTATATTCTTGTCTCATTAGTCACTACCACTACTTCTCTGAGAAAATATTCACTAGTGATGGATTGGTCAGATGTCCTCAAAAATCCTACAGAAATAAGAGCTCTTGTAGGAACCAATAACAGATACCCAAATACAATGTTGTCAGGAAAGATCTTAAGTGAATTTTTTGTCACTGGGAGTATTCAAGCAGAAAGGACTGTATGATCACTCATAAGAGCATTGTAGAAGGAATTCATCATGAAATAAATGTCTTCTAAGCCCCTTTCCAACTCTGAACTGCTTTGAAAAGAGTATTGAATTGTTAGCTCATTCATTTATTTGCCAAATACTTCATCACCATGTGCAAGGTGAGCATGTAGAAGGAATTCATCATGAAATAAATGTTTTCTAAGCCCCTTTCCAACTCTGAACTGCTCTGAAAAGAGTATTGAATTGTTATTTCATTCATTTATTTGCCAAACACTTCATCACTATGTGCAAGGTATGATGCTCTAGGACTGTAGGGAAATAAAAAATGAGTAAGAAATAGCCTGTTCTCAAGAAGTTTATAATCTACCAAAGCAGATAAAACTACACATAAATGACTAATACAATATAGAAAATGACCAGAATTGTAGCTGTTTGTTAATAAAAGTTATAAGGAAAGTCCTTCAGGGAAAATTGAGATATACCTTAGTAGAATTTGAAATACCACAAATTAAACAATTGAGGTGACTCAGGTGATTGCATTAGTTTTCACAGCTAAGTTTAAGACCACTTTTACCACTAGAAGAATTAGGAAGGTAGCCATCTATATTTCTCTAAACATTCATTTACGAACATCAAAGCAATTCAAACAATATAGTTATTGATTTTTGTTTCTAGCTGTTACAAAAAATAAAATCAAGGTTCTGTATCTAGGACTAATAACTGAATTATGAGGCCAATTTAATTGTACTGATTTATTATATAATGTAAATCAAATTAGAACATATGTATATTGCCTTTCAGTGCTTGACTGCAATCGTTTTTAATAGTCCTAGAAATGCAGTAAATTTGCCAAAATTACACCAATGATAGTTGCAATCAACGTAGTTTGAAATATGTAACTTAATTTAAAAAAATTAAGATTCATCCTCCTTAATTTCAGAGTCTAACACTGCACTACACTAGTATTTTAATTAAACTAGTAGCCTTCATATCAGGAATACAACCCTGTGGTAGCCTAGAAGACTTTTGCTGTCAAACTAAAGTGTAACACAATCATACCTATAATAATCCCTATATTACCATTAGTTTTCCAGAGTATGCCCATTAAGGAAATGATGGAAGCTCTAATAAGCATAGGTAATAAAACAAGAGAATTGTGTATAATATGGCTGCATGATTCCCTTCTTTTCTATTAAGAATGGCTATGCCTGTTTGTAACTTTAAAGATTCCAACATGTTTTTGCTTGCAAAATCACATCAGGAGGCTCTTCCAGGACTGCCAATACAAAACTAGTAAATCAGTCACTCATTCCAAAATGATTTTGAAAGAAATACTAGCTACTCAGCATTTGCATCCTATTAGTTGTTGGGAGGGAAAGGGTAAACTTGGAACAATGAAGGAGGCCATATAAGTGGGTAAAGGATTTACATAATAAAAGGGAGATAAACTGCTTTAAAAATCTGCAGGATTCATTCCAGATTCCTCTCACCCATGACAATAATGTCATGAATTTATTTTTTACTTTGAGAAAACGAATTAACAAAATATCCAGTAATTTGTTTAGACATTAAGTAAATGGATTTGTTTACATAATCAATGCAACTATAAAAGCACTGTTAATTGAAAAATGATAATGCATGGTATAATTATCAAAGAATTATCATGTAATTTATTTTTTAATTTGCATTGGTGTAAAAAAAAATCAATTCATGATGTTCCAGGTCATGTCATTAAAATTCTGTCCAGGGACACAACATAAGTATAGATTAAGTAAGTCTGTATCACATGCCAGCAGCATAATAATTTAGTCAGAAATCTGTTAACAGTAGGACTCATAGTCAAAATTTGTTGTTACGGGTAGTTATTTTACATTATGATAAACAAGTCAAACATTGACAAAATTAAAATATTAACTCAAGGCCCTATAAATACTTTTAATAACAGAAAATAAATAAAACTTTAAAGTTTCTTATTATAAAGGATAACATATTTACATCTTATTGTAAATGTTAAACTAACATTTAACACACTGATGTATTCGGTAAATATCAGTGATGATATAACACCAGAATATCCTGAAAATTCTATGAAAGAAAATGGTGTTTTTGTTATTGAATATCTTAGTCCACAATACAAAATCTGTGGATGGATATTTAGCAGTTGGATAAACAAATCAGTGTCATTTTTCAAATATTTATAACAATCTTTACTCACACCAACATTAATTACCATATAAATTCCATTAAAAGGCACAAAGTTAAAAAAGATAAAAAATTATGGAAATTTATAGCTACATGAGAAATCCACTGAGCTCTCAAATAATTTGCCAAATTAAAAAAACATTTTTTAAAACCTGATACCTGATAATCATGATGTATTTTTATGTAGTTTTCTGATTTTCATTGGAGAAAAGTAAAGCTTCTTCATAGTCACAAGAAATAAGTGAGCTTATAATTTTTTTTAAAGTTTCTTTTTGAGACATTAAAATAGAACATTAAAACAAAATGGATTTATTAAAAGAAAAGCTAATATATTATAAATAAAGTTTACAGAGAAAAGAGACATATTAGGAAGAAAATTTCAAAGAGCATGTTGGATAAAAATTAGTTGATGATGCTATAAAAACGAATATATAGTACTAATTATACCTTTTGCTTAATCCAACCTTAAGTGATGCTTATTAACTGAACAACTTTATGCAGAGCTATTTGATGTCTGATACCTCTTTCAAAATTTTACTAAAATGGAAATCTTATAAGCATGTAATATAGTAATAACATGATTTCACTCACGTTTTGCTTTCCTTATTAACTAAGGAAATCACAGAATGTTAAGAATTAGAAGCAGCTTACAGACTGACCATTCAATATTCATTTTACAGAGGAAGAAACTGAGGAAGAAAGTGATTAAATTATTTGCCTAAAGTTAGTAGTGGTTTAACCAGGATTAGAATCTAAATCTTTCCTGCTACGCCAAGCCACCATTTTAAGGGGACACTGTAGACATGAGTGCAGATTCTTCTGTGGTATCGTAGGAACTCATCATGCTATGAGGGATTCTTGACAACTTATAAAAACATCTTTCAAATCTGTGTTTTTAGTTAGTGTGGGTAAAATTTACATGATGATAAAACATGATCCAGTTTATCTCTGCCTATATCTGCTAAACGCTGATTTGGGGGAGGGGGAAGAGGGGGGAGGTTGCAGCATATCCAAGGAAGAATCTGAAATTTTAAAAAACTGAAGTAGTTAATCGATTAAGTACCTATGTGCTATTTGTAATCTTATTTTGAAATCATTCCTTTCTCACTGAGGGGGACTAAATCCATTATGCTTAATGAGGCTTTAAGAAAAAAATATCAAAAATCTTTCTAACCTCAAACTTACCTTTATGTCCCATTTTAGCTTGGAAAGTTGCATATGCCAAAAGCATACATCAAATCATGCAATTTTCTATTTCCATACTTCCTGGGAAGTAGGCACATGGATGCCAGTAGTACAGTAGAAAGCAGGAATAGTTAAACATCTAATACAGTTTGGGGAGTGGGGAAAAAACCAAGTTTTTTTGCTCAAAGTGGCAAGACCTCAAAAGTATATATTTACCCTGAAAACTACCTACACTTAAGGATTTTCAGAACTAACTTTTAGTATACAAGTACAACACAAATGTATTTCTTTTTTAACCCATTTCCTTTAGTAGAGGGTTTCCATGAAAGTTAGCACAAAAGTATAATTTTATCTTTACACATATTCCTCTCTCAGACTTTTCTATTTTAACAATTATTTTACAAGTACAATCAGAGGCACTCTTAGTGCCAGTGCACACAACTAAGAAGCAATTGTTTTCTGACCTTGCATCAATTTTCCCATTTAGAGTTACATAATATGAACTTTATTTATATCAGAGATTTCTAATCTGGAGGTTGTATTTAGAAATTAGAAGAGACCTTTATAAAATTATTCTGGGATTCCAACTATATTATCATATAATAATACCTCAAAAGTTATCCCAGTAACAAAAAAAGAACTTTCTTAATTCTAATTTTCAATCATGAAACTTGGATGAAAAATAAAAGATCCCTGTTTACTAATAAACATAACCACAGGATGGGTAGGACTGTGCCATTTAAGTACTGATGTGGATTTATTTTTTTAAAAGCAGTACTATTATATGCTTCTCCACACTAAGTCTTCAAATCCATTCCATCTTAATGACTAGTCATTTTGGGGGGCTTAATTTTGTCATAGGATGTATTTCTTCTGAAATTAATATTAATAATGTGAATAAATGCACTGCACGAAAATTGGAGTTCAGCAGCAGAATTGAAATTAAAAGGAAGAAAAAGACCCATTCACAACAAACTATATTATTTACCTGAATTGACCAAGCCTGGACAGACATCAACCCAGAAGCAAAAAAATCCAAAAGGCAACAAGTTATAGTGTAAAGAGCTCTGGGTTAGGACTTAGAATAAATAAGAAATACTGAATTCTAGTGCTGGCTCTGCTACTAACTACTTGTTACAACCTAAGGAAGTCACTTAGAACTTTTAGAACCTCAGTTTCCTCATCTATAAAATGGTTGGACTTGATCATAGGTTTCTGCCACATAGTGATTTCATTGAGAAGCCTACATCATCCCAAGTGAGCCCTGAATAAGATTAAGATATAATTGGAAAATTTTAACTAAATTGAATAAAAATACAATAAAATCATCAAAAATGTTAATTTGTGGTTTTCTAAGTCAATCTGCAGCCCATAGGGGTCCATATGTACAACTGAGTGGTCTGCTTTTCTATTTTGAGCTTGATACCACTGGATGAAATGATCCCTAATATCCCTTCCAGCTCTGAAATAACGTAATTTATATTACAAGTAACCTGAGTTATCTAAAATGTTTCATTTTTTTTATCCTTGCATTAGGGCTTTTTATATGGTTCAGGAGTGTCCAAAGAATCTCCAATAATTATAATTTAAGGTCATTATAACTCAGGGGAGCAAGTTTATATTTTCAATTAGGTTTGCTAAAAATTAAATATTTAGGGTTCTGTAATTAGCACTTAATAGTGTGCCCAGCATTTTTATCTTATCCATAAATATACCAGATATATCTACTGTTGATATATAAATCCCTTCAAACATTAACTTAGAACAGTACGACAAGGAAACTACACCTCCGGGAACATGTTTATTGTGTTCGAGATGATACATTAGGTGCTCGCTCTCTGAGCTACAAAGGGTAAAAGGAAATCCTTTCATTACAAACTGACAAAGGTAAAAGGTAAAACATTTTCCACAACAGCATGTACCACATAATTGGAAATAGATCTGGGTTTAATACAAATGACATAATTTCTAGTCATCTACAAACTACTTTAATAACTTCATACAGATTATGAATTAGGCTAAAATGCACTATAATATTTGGTAGACTTCAGGAACAGTATCCTTAGTACATCACAAAATACATTTTGATATCCCAAAGAAGCAAGACTTGCAAGTAGGCATTTTAAACATAACTAATCTACAGCTACAAAGTTCTACTCGTGATAGCATTTACCTTTTTGGGCAGTCTCCCAGTCTTCAAAGGATAAAAGCAGAGAGTAGAATCAGTATAACATATACACAGAAGTCCGTATTGTAAAGGCTATAAAGATTTGCTGCACAGTGTAAAGAGGCCTCCTGCTTCTTCACACTGTGCCAAAAAAAAAAACGCCATTTATGTTGCATATCTCTTGGTCCACTGTCTGGCTATCCTGTCATGTTCTGCTCTGTTGGTCAAATACTGAGTGGCTATGCTTCCAACCAGAGGATCAGCTGTAAAAAGGGAAGAAAAAAAGATTAGAAAATTTATCATCAGGTCTTTAGTGACCAGTATATCATTTTCTCACAGAAAAGGTTATATTTTGCTACAGCTACTTGACAGAATGGCAAGACTTTTTTTCCCCCTAAGACTTACATGTAAAAAAAATAGTTGAAATTGCCATAACATTGGCTGATTACTCCCCATAATCCATCCTACCCTCTGCAAGAAAGGGGAAAAAACCAACCAACCAAACCAAACCAAAACAACAACAAAACAAAACAAAATAAAAACAAACAAAAACCCTCATTAAAGGTTTCAGGGAGGAGGTATCATCAACATGTCTTTTTTTGTTTCTTAAAAGACTAATGCTCTGATATATATTATTAATAATTATGAGGACAGTAAACATTATTTTGTTATTGGACTTCATATTCACCTTCTAAAATAAATGATTATCAGGCATTTCTATCCTCTGAGATGACATTTATTTTTTGCAATTTTGTTTCAAGGGCCCTACATGGAACATAAGGTTATGTCCTACAATTCATTAGGTTACCAATTTCAATCAGCTTTGACAATTATGATGCAACAAATTAAATGGCAATTAGCTCAGCTGAAACAAATGGCAATTAGCTCAGCTGAAACAAAAACAGAGATAACTATGTTTAAAAAATAACAACCAGGTGTGACAGTCAAGTACATTTATGTATGGATAAACTTTCAATCTTAACAGTGTTATCCAGAAACTCTTGATATAATGTGGTCTGTATTGGAATAACCAAATCATAGATTTTAGAGCATCAAAGGGCCTTACCTTAGAAATTGTTTAGTCCAATTACCTTGCTAGCAGCAATTATTTGTATGTGCTGATGCAGAATAATGTACAATTGACTACTTCTATCAAGAAAGAAATAAGAAACTTCTCCATTCATCTATAAATTGTTAACTTAAAAGACATGAGGCTAGGAGAAAAGAGACACTATTTTAGCCCTCTCAAAAGACAGGAGAATGACAGGCAAGAAGACCAAGAGAAAGGGGAAAGAAGAACATTCCAGGATATCAATGGAATTGATTTTTTTAAAAATGCTGGCAAACTAATAAATGAAATAAAGATGAAATTTATACTAATGTCTTCTCATTATTTCTTCTGTTCACCAGCAGCTACTTACTTTTCATTCCACATTTAAGATGACTAGGGAAAGACACAGTTTGGTTGTTTGACAGTATTACTTTATGGTTGTTAGGATTCACTTACCAGGATTGCAATCTGTCAAGAGGGAACAAATAGACAGCAAAACCTTTGAAATAGTCAGAGCAGGGCTCCAGTTGTCTTTAAGGATATCCAGACAGATGACTCCCTGACTGTTGATGTTGCAGTGATAAATTCTGGTACGGAAAGTAACCTAAAGGTAGTTAACAGTGAAAATGGAATTAAAATTCATCCTTTATAACGGAAATCTCAAACGTAGCTTGTTAGCAATAATAAAGAAAAGCAGTATCACAAAGATTTCACAGAGATGTCTACAAACAGGAGAAAATTCACCTGGAGATTCCCTTCTTGATATGAAGCAATTGGTCTACATTGTACTAGAAACACAGTTTATTGAGTAAATTTAGTCATAATCTAAGTTGCCCCTTGTAGGGAACATTGAAATAAATAACAGAGAAAGAGGCAGAGAATTGAAACAATTTTTGTAAAGAAATACTTGTTTAATGTGTCTATCCCTAACTTCCTCTTAAACTTCCTCATTTTATATGAAGATCATAATGAAGAGTACTAGAAAGGCAAAAAAATTTCCTTAATTAACAGAACCTGTCTTACCTAAGAAATCTATTGTTAGGTTAAGTCTTTCAGTAGTAAAAAAACACCATCAACTACGTCAATTCTTCCCACAATGAAGAAACTACCATGGTGGGGTTAGGAGGAATGACTCCAGAAATGGCCACTTCTGCCTACTCCTCCACTTCCACTTCTACTTCCCCATCTACATTCTCTCAGATGGCTCCCTCCCATATTAGACTGGAGAGACAGTGAAGAGTAAAGGCAGCTGCAAAAATGGGACAAAGGCAGTCTCTATAAGATGAAGTGGTATCCTTTAAAAATAAAGATGAGGAAAGTGAGCGGGAGGTTGCAGAGAATATGGATTGCCCATGTGCAGAATATGAAAAGTCAACTACACATAATGACATAAAAGGAAATAATCATTAATCTTGGTTTAAATAAGGCATTGATATATCTGATAATTTATCAATCATTCTAGTAACCAATATTCATTTAATAACTATTGACGAATGTTCTCCAGACATCCAAATGACTCAATGGTTAGAATGTTGAACGTGGAGTTAGGGAAAACCTCAGATATAGATCACTATTTATCTTAATCCACCAGAGAAGGAAATAATAGTAAACCAGTCTAATACTTTTAGCAAGAAAAACCAATGGAAAATATGCTCTATGGAATCATAAAGAGCTGGACATAACTGAATTACTAAACAACAAAAGTGTTTCTGAATGATATTCACATTATTTTTGAGGAAATTTCAATACCTTGCTTGAACCGAAATACGTATGGGAAATTCAGCAATGGAGAAAAATGATGTTATCAAATATACAATACAGGAGGAACAGGAGAGTAGCAAGAATTACATTAAGCTTTCATCTGTCAGATCAAACTGTTAGAAACACTCATTTAAAATAATGAGGAATTTTACCAAGAGGATTACAGTGACTTAGTAAAAGTTTGAGGGGGAAAAAAATGACTGTTCTCTAAACAACCAAAAAAAGAGAGCCCTTAATAAAAAGTAATAATTAGTGCTGATAAGTGTAGTAAAACCAATATAAAATGCACAAAGGAAAGGACTAAAGAATTTAGAATTGGAAAGGTCCTCAGAGATTATCTTGTCCAATTTCCTCATTTCACAGATAGGGAAAATGAAGCCCAGTTACTAGCTTGTTACTAGCTACTAGCTACTAGCTTGTCAAAAATTATATTGGGTAATATCAGTCAGCATTCTTTCTGCTATCTCACACTGCTACCCTTATAGTCCCTTGATGTGGTACTTTAATTTTTTTTTTGGGGGGGGAGGGTGAAATATAAAGCATTTTTCAAATTCTGAATGCAAGAGTCATTCCTTTCAACAAGGTATTTTTCTTTCTCACTTGTAGGATTTTGTTTAGCAAGAAACTGTTTATTGATCTTTTAACATCAATAACTCAGTTTCTACTTGAAGAAACTGAACATGTAGAAATAAATGTCAATAATCCAGTATGCTCATAGGCTTATTTTCTTAAGGCCTGGCCTTTTTTATACAGTATAGTACATTTATATTGTACTAGTTTTGAAGGCTAATAGGCAGAAGAATGAAAGCAGTTACCATTTTGGGCTTTCAGTCAATTAGAGATTTTATCCTTGGTAAGACTAGGCTTATTCTCTAAGGTTCAATCTACTCTACTCCTGATTTTATAGACAACAAGGAAGCATAGTAGCTTTTTCCATGAAAATATTTTGCTTAAATAAGATGGAAAACATGCTTATTACTCCACAAACATATTTGTTCTGACTTTTCTCATATGTGCTCTTTCTATTAGATTATAAAAATTTTGAAGGCAGGTACCATGTCTCATTTATCTTTGTATCTTTCTTAGCATCAGGCAGAATGACTTGATCCTAGTTTGCTAGATGGATGAATAATGAATGAAGAATGTAGTTCTGAGGAATAAATATATGATTTGAGTGGTTTGCCAACCCCTTTGTTTCTGTAAATCATGTCTGCTTCTTTCCTTCAATCCATTTTTAAGCTCAATACATGTTAGCTGCCTGACTTCCTCAATTTCTATATTGCTCCCTTAAAATATCATTATATAAAACTCAAAATAATCAAATTATTCCATCTATGCTATTTTGAAATAATTTTAAAGAGAAGTGGGCAAATACTAAAAAGAGGCTTACCTTTGGTGGTTTAAATGGATAATCTGATGAAAATGTGATATCCAGAAAAAACACACCACCTTCATATACAGAACCTGGTGGTCCAAGTATAGTTGATCTCCATTCATAAATGTTATCACCTTTAGGCCCAGCACTATCAAGAGAGGAAAAAAAAAATGTACATCAGTAAACAGTATTTTAAAAGTACTCACACATTTTGGGTAAATTGGCATTTTGGAGGGTTAAAAAAGCCTAGATTACTTTAAAGGAAATAAATTTGTTATCCTCTGATGCCTGTTTTTCTCAACAAATATATTTCTGTTCACAATGAATGTAACTCAGTACACACAAAATCCAATCATATTTTTATATTGTTCACGATGCTTTATAGATGAATACAGATTGCTAAAGAATGCTGGAGTTAATATAACTGATACTATTGACTGATATATCACCCACGTTTTCCTAGGGATCTTTAAATCACTCATTATTTTGACTTTCTGAGCATAGCTGCATATATGTGCATTCAGGACTTTATCTTTGTAATCACAGATAACTTAAAAGCTGAAGAGATTTTAGAGACAAACTTGTCCAACTTTTTCTTCTCTTTCAGAAACAGGAAAACTGAGGTCGAGAAAGGTAAAGCAATTTATCTAAGTTTTAAATATATATGTTTGTATGTATGCATGTATACATGTATAGTGCTAAACACACAAACACATACACACATGATTTTAAAATAAGTGATATAAATAGTGATAGGATAAAGTCATATTAATAACTACTGTCCCAAAGGCAAAATATCTGAAAAAACTAGATCAATGTTAAAAATCACTTGGATAGGTCTTGACTGATTTTTAATAAAAAATGTAAAATGTAAATTATATGTAGTAGATTTATGGGGGAAAGGTGATGCTAATATTAAAATGAAATGAGCAAAGAAGGGTGCTGAATACTTTATGCTCATGAATGAGTAACTGAATATAGGCCAGCTGGAATTGTAAATATTTAAGAAAAAAAGTTTTGTTTTTTTAATTTCAATGTTTACAATAACTACTACCAACTGCAAATTCTTAGCCAACTAGCACCATTAAATGTTAGGTAGTAATTCTGCATAAGTTAAGCTTTCCAGATAACTGAAACTTACCCATTTAAGGTTCAAGATTTTTTTTTTTAAATCAAATCAAAAAAACATACACTTCTATGACTTATTAAAAAGAGTAGTATGAACACAAATTACTTTTTTTTTCCCCTTTGAAAGTCTTCATAATGAACCCTAATGAATTTTTAAGCATTAAATTTATTGGAAGCAGCATTGATGAAATGGAAAGACTAATTTTTCTCATCAGAAGGCCTGGGTTTAAATCACAAGTCACTTAGTAGCTACAATTACAACATTCTGTGGCTCTATATAATTGCTTGCTATAGTTGGTATTGCTAACTTGATTGATTTTATAAAACTGTATGGTTAAGGACCCAATTGTTGCTTCACCTTTCTTACAAAGTATTGCCTACAAGCTTTATCATTTTTGTTCACGTTTGAGTTCACAGTTGTGTTTGAATCATGAAAGTTGCCAGAAGGAAAGTGGCTTGTTACAGAGTACAGCAAGCTGTTGACAAGCCTAAGTTCTGCCAGGACTACTTTAATGAACGAATACCCCACATACGGATACACATACACACACACCCCTACAATTTTTAAAAAATAATTTGCTCTCTTGGGCAATTAAACAAGTTTTCTTCAAGCTTGACTGAAATATTAATTTACTTGTTATACATTCTTCAATGACAATGAAAAAACAAACTATATTAATTCAGAACATACAATAATATACATATATTATTTTTTAAAACTTCAAGGATCTCTAGTACATCTCTCTTTTCTCTATGTAAAGTGTTATGCCTAGGATCTAACCTGTAATAAATAAGACTGGGATTTGAACTCGGATATGAATGAAATCCAGCAGAGCCTCCTATATACCACAATAGTGGAATGAACCCACTTTGCTTACACAAATATCAACAGAGGCTAATGGCAACAGCAGGAAAAAAATCAATGAGAAAAATTCATTAATTAGCATCCTCATATTTTCATTATCTGAAATCAAGTTATTTTGTGAATAGAATCACTATTCTTTTATTTCTTTCCTACTCTCTGCCAAATGTGTTATGCATCAGTCTTGAAAGATTTTTTGTTATTTAGTTCTTAAACTCCTCTTAAATTGCTCTTAAATTTCATTCATATTTTCTACACTGATGTAACTAATAATAAATAAATAAACCATATGAGATAGGTAAATAAAGTTCAAAAACAATGACAAATTTGAACTTGGGAATTTTCAGTGAACAGCTGCTCCTACTGTTAAACAGTGACATTATTTGAAACCCTAACAATAGCACAATGACTAGTATCTTAGTGTAATCCATTTTCTCATTGCTTGAAAACTGATTGGGTATAATTACTCTTTGCCAAGGACCATAAACACTATTCACTTCTAACAGAGGCAACCATGGCAAAGAAATTTTAAACATTAAATTTATTGGAAGCAGTAGTGATGAAATGGAAAAGACTAGTTTTTCTAATCAGAAAGTCTGGGTTTAAAACACAAGTCACTTACTAGCTATGGTTATAATATGGGTTGGTTTGATGACCAAATGAGATTAGAGCTACAAAATATTCTGTACACCACCAAGCTACGTAAAAACTAGTTATTATTATTATTATTATTAATTTTTTCTACCTTCAAGACACTTCATTTTCCTACCTTTAGACTTTCTATCTTAACAATTTTTTGGTCTGATGTTGAGCCAAAAACAATTTATCATTGGCAATTTTATTTTATTCCCCATGAAAAATAAACTGATTTTTAAAAATGTGTAAATACACCTAATATGCTATGCATGGTCTTCTGAACTGATGTAGCCACTGAGCAAAGCATTTTGGAACTCTGCTCAGTTCACTAAACTTCATAACCATTTACCCAGGATTCCACTACTAACCACATACTCCAAAATTACCAATGAGATAGACATAAAACATATCAGTTCCTTTGTACCAGCAAAACAACTGGACACACAGGGGAATGCCCATATATTAGGAAATAGCTAAACATTATATTATATGAATGTTATAAAATATTATTATGCTATAAAAATGATGGAATAGATGATTTTGATGAAATGGACCTCACTATAATCTAAATGAACTGATAACAATCAACGCAAGTACAATCAAGAGAACCACTGGTATATAGTAACAACATTAAAAAACTCCCAAACTCTGAAAAGCCTTGAAAACTCTGATCAGTACAGATACCAGAGGATCAAAGATATCCTGAAAAAAGGTAATAGGACTCAATGAAGAATGAAAAGTGCATTTTTGGACACAATCAATGAAAAAAATCTTCTTTTGTTTGACTTGTTTTTGTTTAGCTGGGGATGAGGAAAAGGAAAAAAAAAAGAAAATGAAAATTCTTGTTAATTAAAATTTAAAAGAGTTGGATTGAATTTTAGCAGAAGAATGAATAAGAAAATCTTTAAATCAATAAATTCTCTCATATAATTCTTATTGATAAACGTCAGTGAATATTACCATCTTCCTACTATATACAGGTAAATTTTGCAAACAAAAAGACATTACCATACTTAATTTCATTCCACAAGGACAGTAAAAGCTTAGTAACAGGAATAAACATCTTACATTGACATAAATTCTTAGGTCTTACATACCTTAGTTAGAATTTAATTTTAAACAGAATTAATTTTAAAGATCAGCAATCATTGAAATAAAGAACACTTTCTCTTTCTAATATCCCAGTATGATCCCTATTCAATCTGGATTATTCATTTTTCTCCTCCTACTTATTGAAGATCAGTTATCCTCCCAAAACACCTAATTAAGTATTTTCTATATCCTTTCTTTTTCTGAAATCAAATTTTCAAATATTCCAAACTCTAGTCCCTTGTTACAGCCCCTTCTTCTAATTCATAAAGAATATATTATAGACAAGTAAATGTTTCTAAAATAAAGAAAAATCAGAGTTTTTGAAATAACCAGTCAATTTACAACTAAAAATTAAGTATATCACAAAAGTATATTTATAAGTCAAGTTCCTGCCCCCAACAGCAACAGTCTGCCCCCAAATCATGAATATGACGAAAGAACTATAAACATTTACTCAACTATGAATGGAAAGAAGGAAAGTAGGAATGGAGAAACAAAGAAAGAATGAGCTAAGAACATGAAAACTGGCCAAGACAGAATGGGATGGAGATTCTTTTGAACTTCTAGAGGAGTTAGAGGTGCTGCCCTAATATTTAAGGAAATGAAACTGTGGTATGGTTTGGAAATTAGAAAAACTGGGTTCTATATTTCCTTCTTTACTATTAACTTGAGCAAGTCCTTTCTTTTAGGGGCTTCAGATTTTGATTTAAATAAAAAAAAATGATAGACTGGACTTCCAATTACAACTCTTTAGAAATTTCTTTAAAATGGCTTGCCATCCAGCTGAATTAAAGTCAAGTGGAGTTGGCAGAGGGGAGGAAAAGAGGAAGAAAGAGAGGAGAGCAGTTGAGAGACAAAGAGGGACAAAGAAAGAAGACAGAAAAATACTCCCAGAGATGATACTAATAAAAAGAAGGAAGGAAGGAAGGAAGGAAGGAAGGAAGGAAGGAAGGAAGGAAGGAAGGAAGGAAGGAAGGAAGGAAGGAAGGAAGGAAGGAAGGAAGGAAGGAGAAAGGAAGGAGGGAGAAAGGAAGGAGGAGAAAGGAAGGAGGGAGAAAGGAAGGAAGGAAGGAAGAAAAGGAAGGAAGGAGAAAGGAAGGAAGGAAGGAAGAAGGAAGGAAGGAAGGAAGAAAGGAAGGAAGGAGGAAGGAAGGAAGGAAGGAAGGAAGGAAAGAAGGAAGGAAGGAAGGAAGGAAGGAAGGAAGCAGAAAGTCCTAAGGAACGTATATAAATTAGACATTTTTATGTCGGGGAAAGTTACAACAATCGTCATCTTTTTGTGCTTAATGAATCCTCCCTATTCTTTAAAGAAGCTTCCAACTCTTGTTCCCTTCACTAAGACTAGGTTTTTTCCATGTCTAATAATAAATAGAATCCTAGGCGGTATACTGAGTATAAACGGAAGGAAAGAAAAAAGGAGGG
The DNA here is from genome assembly GCF_016432865.1 of Antechinus flavipes. Classification (NCBI taxonomy): domain Eukaryota; kingdom Metazoa; phylum Chordata; class Mammalia; order Dasyuromorphia; family Dasyuridae; genus Antechinus; species Antechinus flavipes. The sequence continues at coordinate 408,232,089 of NC_067400.1, forward strand.
AGGGAGGGAAGGAGGGAAAGAAGAAAAACGGAGAGGGGAGGGGAAGGGAGAGAGACACAGAAACAGAGAGAGACAAAGAATATATGGAATACATTAGTACACATTTAAAACTAGAAGGGATTTGAAAAGTCATTCTGGCCACTTGGGATACAGAGAGTTGAAGTGCTTGCCCCAAATCCCAGAAACAGTAAGTAGTAGAAATGGGAATTAGACTAGGGTACACTGGTACCATGTTTGGCCCTCTTTCCTCTATACTACCATACACTTGTCCCCTTGTTGTCCTTTCTACTACTATTTCCAAACTCTCTTTCCACGACCACTTTTGAAGAAATGGTTCCTTAAATTTACAACAAGCAATACTAAGAAGTCCAGATTATTTGTTGCTTTGTACTTGGCTAGAATTTCTCTGCTATTTCCATACTCCCTACCTGGAAGGTTAGAAAAGGTGAGAAACTATCTTACCCCCCCCCCAAATATATACATATATGATTTTGCCTTTGCCAAAACTACAAAGAAACCCTTCAGTGACCCAGAAGACAAGAGCACTAATTAAAATAAATATAGTGAGTAGATAGTCTCTATTAAAAATGATTTTTATTCACATTAATAATACATTTTCAGCAGTGACAATGACAGAGTAGCAAAAAATAAAAAAATTAATTTTTTAAAAATATTAAAAAAATATTATTTTTTACAATTGAAATTTACCTGTAAACAAGCCACTGGAGAAGATAACCAAAAAGAGATAACCAAAAATTATTTTACAACTCATAATGCTTAACTGGGTAAAAATTAAACATAGGTCCACAATGCACAATGTCTTCTCTCTTATCATCCTGGGTTACTGACACCTCCTCAAGGAAGAGAATTGTTGAGAGGGAGAAAGGAGTGTGAAAGGAACCGTTTGTAAGTGAAAAAAAAAAAAAAAATGGATGCTTGAGCTTGAGATAGATATATCTTATTCTGATTCAGTTTAAGATCTCTGCATTTCAAACCATTAACTTTTTGACAAGTTTATCAGTATGGGCACTCTTTAGGGAATTGAAATAAATGTCATATTCATTTTTTTCACATAACTAAACAAGCTACAAAAACAGAATTAGTCTCATGTTTAAAAAATTCAAGCAAATTAAAAAATGTCGTAATTTAGGCACCTAAAAACTTCCCACAAAAACAGCTAAAATAAGCAACTTTGGTCAGCACTGATAGAACATTATCAAGACCAACTATATGAAATAGTAAAAATTCTGCTGTATTTGATTTCTCTAAAAATTGCTACTTATATATCTCTTACTAGTAATTAAAATTCACTTTATCATAAAGGTAACACGACTACAATTTTTAATGTAAATGCTTTAAAATTTTAAAAGTTAAGAAAACCTACTCCAATAAGAATGATTTTTTTTAAATTGGTTATTGCAACATCATCAACACTGTGTCTCAGATTCTCTAGAAATAGTTACCATGTAATTTCTTTTTAAGCCTAGCAAGGAGATTATGCTACTTCCTGGGCGCCAGTTAAACAGTTAGGAAATTATTACTATGGCAAGAAACTGGAAACTGAATAGATGCCCATAAATTGGAGAATGGCTCAATAAATTACGGTTATGAGAATGGCTCAATAAATTATGGTTATGGAATATTATTGTTCTGTAAGAAACAACCAGCAGGATGATTTCAGAGAGGTCTAGAGAGACTTACATGAACTGAAGCTGTGAGAAGTGAGCAGAACCAGGAGATCATTATACACACCAACAAGACTATACAATATCAATTCTGATGGACATGGCTCTCTTCAACAATGAGATGATTCAAACCAGTTCCACTTACTCAGTGAGAAAGAGAACCAGCTACACCCATAGAGGACCATGAGAACTAAGTGTGGACCACAACATAGCATGCTCACTCTTTCTGTTATTGTTTGCTTGAATTGTTTTCTTACTCAGTTTTTTTTTTTTCCAACTTGATCCAATTTTTCTTGTGTAACAAAATAACCATAAATATGTATATTGGATTTAACATATATTTTAACATATTTAACATGTATTGGACTACCTGCCGTGTAGGGGAGGGGGTGGGAGGAAAGAAAGGATAATTTGGAACAGAAGGTTTTGCAAGGGAAAAATTGAAAAATTACCCATGCATATGTTTTGTAAATAAAAAGCTTTAATTAAAAAAAAAAAAAAAGAGTAACTACTAGTATCTCTTTTTGATTAGCAATGGACAAAATGTCTGAATATTCCCACAAAGAGAGCAAAGGTGTTTTTTATTTATTTATTTTTTTTTTTGGTGGGGGGAGTTGTTTTGTTTTGTTTTTAATATGAAAACTTCATTTACAACAAACTTATTTTTCAAAAAACATTTTACTTCCTCAACTCAAAAGAAAATTTTAAAGTTTCATATCAAAACTTTTTTTTTTTTCCCTGAGGCAACTGGGGTTAAGTGACTTGCCCAAAATCTGTTAAGGAAGGTATAAGTGTCTGAGGCTACATTTAAAAGGTCTTCCTGACTTCAAGGATGGTGCGCTAACCATTGCACCACTTAGCTGCCTCAAAACATATTTTTCTATTAATCTGAAAAGGGATTATCCATGAAAGACCAAAGATCAAGAAATATAAAGAAGCAAAGCAGTATTATTAACTGTGATTTCATTGGTGAAGATAATCCCCAAGATGGAAACCACACCAATGCCCATCCTATTAACAATTTACCAGCAAATTAACTGAGGTTAAGTGATATATTAGGTTCACAATCAAATGATGCCATTCTGCCCTTTTGCAATTTGTTTTTAATATTGCACAAACTATATTGCTAACAAAATACTAACAGATTCCCTGGGGGAAAAAAAATCTTGTTTGATGTCATTCAGAAGTCCTATCACTTGTTGTACAAAATCTTCTAATTTTTATATAAAATGCTTAGTGGTCTTCTGTGATTTAATAGTTATTTTACAGATCATTGTTTCAAGAGACATGTAGACTGACTAATTCATATAGTTAAATGTCTATTTAAATTTTTTCCCTATCTAAATATGCATTATTTTTAATGCATCCTCGATCCAGGAATCGGTCTTTAAAATAATTACTATATAACTTGTGTTTTGTCTATCTTAAGGCATGTTATGACATTTGCTGAAATGTAGCTACGACTACTGTACAAATTCATAAGAAAGTAACACAGTTAGAGAGCAAATGCTTAATTGCAAACTGCAGTTTTGTAAATACAGGTGGAAAATATTTGTAATAACATTATCTGACATGATAAACAGGATCAAGTTCAAAAATACTCACAATTCTTTTGAGTTTTAACATTCAAAGCTGTAGGCACAATTCAATCAGACTGTTTTTAAGACTGAAGTTGCAGTGTCTTGTTACTTATGGGTACATCCATATACAGTACTAAAACTAAAATACTTAACTACAACTTAAATACAGTCTTTACAAAAATCTGTCTCAACAAATAAAGATTTATCTTTCATAAGAGTAATGGAGGTACTCCCTTAACTTAGCTTTTACTCACAGATGTTTATCCTGGTCTGCAATTCTCTTCCCTAGTACAGCAGGGGATGCTTGCTGGATTGGCAAGGTGGGAAGGATGCATTCAGAAATGCAGGTGGTGAAAACCAAAAGATACTAATAAAAATTGACTCAAATATTTAAAGGGAGAAAAAAAGGGCACAAGTGGTAGTGCTGAATGGGATAAACATAGGGAAGACCTCTCATGGGAATGTGGCCTTGAACTATGACTTGAGATTTTGCAAAAAAAAAAAAACAAGTTGAGCTACAGCTAAAAAGGTGCAGGTATTCGATTGTCTTTGATGAACACTTCTGTTTCTCCCCCACCTCTTAATTAGCATTTCAGTACTTTTAAAGGTGAAGATGAAGGTTTAGGGAATTCAGGTAACAGAATTCTCTCATGCAAGAACATCTGCTTGTACAGCAGTTCTCTAGGGAAATTTGAATTAAGAGTTTATTATTTATTCTTTTGTTTCTGGATTACCCCAAACAATGAAAGAAAAGGTGGAAGAGAGGGGAAGGGCTTTTGCATTTAGGATCTATTTAACCTTGTATTTTGCAGTTTGTGCTTTGTACTCCTCTACTGACACCTTGTCTGTTGGAAGTTGCCCTTTCTTTAGAGATTGTAATAAATCTTTTTTTTGCCCCCCCCTTTTTAAAAACCTCGAGTGTCTTTGATTTTAATTTGTGTAGGAGTCACTGTCCCACATAGGGCTTTTTGTTGTTGTTGCTGTTAAGAATTAGTAACATTATAACTCAACTATGTAATGAATAAATATGCCATACCAGCTAAATGAGCTTTGAAGAGATAATAGATTTATAGCTGGAAGGAACCTCTGAAGATAAGCAGAACAATCCTCTTATTTTAATATACTAGAAGTTAAATCATATTTCATAACAGTATTTCTATATGGAAAATGTGCTGAGTGTTAATTTGCCAACTTAAAAAACAAACAAACAAACAAAAAACTTCGGAATACAAACTATTTGTTTGCATTAAAAATCTATAAATCCTTTGGAATTTTTTTCAATTCATTCTATATATTAAAGTACAATTTATGCAAAAACTGCAATTTATGCAAAAACTAATGCAATGTTGATTGTGTTTTTTACAACTAAATTTTTGCCATTTTAGGAAGTTCACTTAACTCTCTTCTAGATAGGTTCTTTGAGGTTCTAGAACCCCTGGATATTGCTTTTCAGGCTTCAAGACTATAACCTCTGGTACAATCAATATTAGAGTAGAATGCAAAGGCATACTAGAAATATGTACATTCTCTTTAGGGAGCTCCTCATAGAACAGAGAAACTAACATTTGAATCCTAACAAGAAATTAAAATTATTATTATAAATCAGGAGAATGAGGAAAGAGAATTATATACATCCTAAACTATTATTTAATGGCCAAAAGGATTTTCTCACTTAACTGTTATTAACAGTCCTACAAGAAAATAAGCAAGGGAGCACATACACATCCACTACAAAGTGAGCTCCTTGCGGGGAGGGAGAAGAGAGAGAGGCTGCCTTTGAATTCCCAGCACCAACTACATAATAAAGGCTTTTAAAAATGCTTGCAGATAGACTCAGAAGCCATAGCTAGCCTGTGAGGAAAAAAAAAGATTTAAGACCAGATTTCAAGTCTAGCTATGTGACCAATCACTTAACCTTCTCTCAATTTCCAGGCACCTCCCTAGCCACAGTAAACCAAAAAGCAAACTGAAGAGTAAATCTGCACTGGGAAGAGATTTCAACAAAATCTCCAACACAGACCAAAAGAAAAACCAAATTGTTTTAAGATATCATTCACCAAAGAAGGAATAATATGCATTTCCCTAGGTTTAAGGTAGTCTTTCAAAATAAGAAATAATTGAGACAATAAATCAATTAACTGGTGGACCTACCCCCAGTATTAATTGCTACTATATATCTTCCATACTATACACATCACAGGCTCCTCAAATGATTTTTCCTATAATTTGAAAACTAAGAAGTAGAAGGTAGAAAAACTTATTAGGACTCAATAAAAAAATTCTGGTTATATCCAGCATGGACATCCAACTTTTTAGGAAAAATGAATGAATGAAAAAGTATTTATCAAGAAGTTAGTTTGTGTCAGAAGAACTATAATACCTTGATTTATATACATGGAACGTTTCTGGAAAGTGTATAAAATGAATTTTTCAATGTGATTCATTTTAAATGCCTTAATAGGATTGAAAAAAATAAAGAATTCTTTTGCAAAATGTACAAATAACTAATAATGCTATATATATTCAGATATTCATATCCTGGACTTTTTCCCCCCTAGGGGAAAAGAGAAGGGGTAGGTATACTTCTAGCAAATTCCCTCAACACATGCACACCATTTCTTTAAATAGATTTTCAAAAAGCAAATACCTACAGTGAAAACTTGACTGTTTGACATTTAATTTGGTTTCTAATTCCTTAAGTGAAAAAGGGATGAAGGAAAAAGGGATTCCCCTTTTCCCCTCTTTCCTATCCCTTCTATAAGAAGTCTCTTGCTGGATCGCAATTTAACATTTTATTCCACTATGACATTATCAGACCCTATAAGATAAATATTAAAGATGCTTATTTTACAGATGGAAAATATTATAGTCAGCAAATAAAGATATTATTAAGCACCTATTATGTGCTGAGCAATAGGTTAAGTGATACACATACAAAAAAGGCAAAAAGTGAAATTCCCATTTTCACACAATTAGTAGTAAAGGCCCCCCCCCCCAAAAAAGGAATCTAAACTCAAATATTCCTGACTCTGAGTTAAACACTAGGCTCCCAAAGTGTTTATTGGATTTAATTAATTAATTGGGAAATTCTGTGGCACATGATAGAAAAGAAAATTCTCTTGCTGCTGACAGGTCAAGAATTAATGAGTGTTTTTAGGAACTCTAGAATAGGACCAGGACATTTACTTTGGTTAATCTTGTTTCCCTGCTATTCTTCCATCATGGTTAAGTTACATTTTTGTTTAAAATTCAAAAGATACTCAATACATGGATTTAAAATTCTTTTTTGACAGAGTCACTAAATTGGTTAACCAGGGAATTGTCATAAAAATATTTAAACACACTCCAGCCAAGATGGCAGAGAGGAGGAGCACAGCTGTATAAGCCCTGCGTTTTTCTCTCACTATCCATTTCATTACAAGCCTCTGAATTGATGCTTGACTGAAAAAAAACCCACAAATAGTTACCAAGAGAAGCCATCCTTGAGATTCGCCAAGAAAGGTCTGTTTTTGCGCAAGGGCTGGGACAGTTTTGGATCGGGCGCAGGGTGCGGGGCAGGCAGCTGAGAGCATGGCAAGCAGCTCACAGCTGAGCAGACTGGAGAGGGGCCAGGGTGTGATCGCAGCCATCTCTGCGGGGAGAGCTTTGCTACAGGACTGGATACTTTGCCCTGGCAGCAAGCCAGCAGCCCAGCAGAGAAGCTAAAAACACCAGGGGTGAAGAATACAACCCCAAACAGCTGGAGTCTCTCAGGACCTGGCTGCCCCCCCTTTTTCCCCCCCCCCACAGTGACTCAGCACGCTCTGGGATCTCAGAGCGCAGGCGCATACAGTCCTGCTAGTGCCTCACTGCTGCCCCCCCCCTCCCGCAGTCTGCAGAGGAAGCTCGGTAACACCACCCAGCCCCTCCCCCCAAAAAGGAGACTCCAATTAGGGATGATTTCTTTTTTTTCTTTTTGCTAGTTTGTCTTTAATTCTTTGACATAATGAGCAAAAAACTGAAGAGGACTTTAACCCTTGATAGCTTCTATAAAGATAGAGAGCAGACTCCAAATCCTGAGGAGACTAAAAACAGACTTTCTCCAGGTGAATCCCCAAAGGAGGAGATCATCTGTTCCTCAGCACAGATGAACCACATAGAAGTAATTTAAAAGTCTCTCACAAGGGAGCTAGAAGAAAAATGGGAAAAGGAGAGGGAGGCTTGGCAAGAGAGTCTGGAGAAGTCATCCCACTCATTTAAAGAGAGAGTGGATAAAGAAATAAAATCCTTGAAATATAGGATTAGTGAACTGGAAACAGAAAACAGCTCTCTAAAAAACAAAATTGGCGAAATGGAAAAAAATTCCACATACCAAAAGAACTCAATGGGACAATTAGAAAAAGATTTTAAAAGAGTGAGTGAAGAAAACACTTCATTAAAAATCAGAATTGAACAACTGGAATTGAATGACTCGAGGAGACAAGAAGAATCAGTCAAGCAAATCCAAAAAAATCAAACAATGGAAAAGAATGTGAAATACCTTCTGGGGAAGACAACAGACCTGGAAAACAGATCCAGGAGAGACAATCTGAGAATCATTGGACTTCCAGAAAAACATGATGAAAAAAAGAGCCTGGACACTATTTTCCAGGAAATTATCAAAGAGAACTGCCCAGAAGTCATAGGAACAGAGGAAAAAATAAACATTGAAAGGATTCATCGATCACCCACTGAAAGGGATCCTAAAATCAAAACACCAAGAAATATAGTGGCCAAATGCCAGAATCCTCAGACGAAGGAAAAAATACTGCAAGCGGCTAGAAAAACCCAATTCAAGTATCAAGGAGCCACAATAAGGATCACCCAGAATCTGGCAGCATCCACATTAAAGAATCGAAGGGCCTGGAATATGATATTTCAAAAGGCTAAGGAACTTGGTATGCAACCAAAAATAACTTACCCAGCGAGAATGAGCATCTTTTTCCAAGGAAGAAGATGGACATTCAATGAAGTAAGCGAATTTCACCTATTTTTGATGAAAAAGCCAGAACTTAACAAAAAATTTGATCTACAAATATAGAACTCAAGAGAAATCTAAAAAGGTAAAGATTAATCTTGGGAACTATATTTTGACTATATAGATGTATAAAGAATACATGTATATCTTGTTCTAGAAAGTAGATGTGGAAAGGACATTGTACCAGAAAAAGGGTAAAGTGGGGGTACTACATCTCATGAAGAGGCAAAGGAAACCTATTATATCTGAGAGAAAGAATGGAGGGGGATGAATATAGTGGGTATCTTACTGCCTTCAGAATTGGCTTTAAGAGAAAAATTTCAGACATATTCAATTTATGGTGAAACTTCTCCCACCTCATTGAAAAGTGAGAAGGGAAAAGTGAAAAGGGAAGGAATAAGCTAAGTGGAAGGGAATACGGAAACTGGGAGAGAAAGGGGTAAGATAGGAGGAGGAACTCTAAGGCGGGGGGAGGGATACTGAAAAGGAAGAGCTGTGAGAAGCAAGTGGTGCTCACAAGCTTAATACTGGGAAGGGGGGAAAGGGGAAAGAAGGGAGAAAAGCATAAACCGGGGTTAACAAGATGGCAAGTAATATAGAATTGGTCATTCTAACCATAAATGTGAATGGGGTAAACTCCCCCATAAAGAGGAAGCGGTTAGCAGAATGGATTAAAAGCCAGAATCCTACAATATGTTGTTTACAGGAAACACACCTGAAGCAGGGAGATACATGCAGGTTAAAGGTAAAAGGGTTGGAGCAAAATCTACTATGCTTCAGGTGAAGTCAAAAAAGCAAGGGTAGCCATCCTGATCTCAGATCAAGCTAAAGCAAAAATTGATCTAATTAAAAGAGATAAGGAAGGGCACTATATCTTGCTAAAGGGTAGCATGGATAATGAAGCAATATCACTATTAAACATATACACGCCAAGTGGTGTAGCATCTAATTTCTTAAAAGAAAAATTAAGAGAGCTGCAAGAAGAAATAGACAGCAAAACTATAATAGTGGGAGATCTCAACCTTGCACTCTCAGAATTAGATAAATCAAACCACAAAATAAATAAGAAAGAAGTCAAAGAGGTAAATAGAATACTAGAAAAGTTAGATATGATAGATCTCTGGAGAAAACAAAATGGAGACAGAAAGGAGTACACTTTCTTTTCAGCAGTTCATGGAACCTATACAAAAACTGACCATATATTAGGACATAAAAACCTCAAACTCAAATGCAGTAAGGCAGAAATAGTAAATGCATCCTTTTCAGACCACGATGCAATGAAAATTACATTCAACAAAAAGCCAGGGGGAAGTAGACCAAAAAATAATTGAAACTAAATAATCTCATACTAAAGAATGATTGGGTGAAACAGCAAATCATAGACATAATTAATAATTTCACCCAAGAAAACGATAATAATGAGACATCATACCAAAATGTATGGAATACAGCCAAAGTGGTAATAAGGGGAAATTTCATATCTCCAGAGGCCTATTTGCATAAAATAGAGAAAGAGAAGGTCAATGAATTGGGCTTGCAACGAAAAATGCTAGAAAAGGAACAAATTAAAAACCCCCAGTCAAATACTAAACTTGAAATTCTAAAAATAAAAGGAGAGATCAATAAAATTGAAAGTAAAAAAACTATTGAATTAATTAATAAAACTAAGAGTTGGTTCTATGAAAAAACCAACAAGATAGACAAACCCTTAGTAAATCTGATTAAAAAAAGGAACAAGGAAAATCAAATTGTTAGTCTTAAAAATGAAAAGGGAGAACTCGCCACTAACGAAGAGGAAATTAGAGCAATAATTAGGAGTTACTTTGCCCAACTTTATGCCAATAAATTTGACAACTTAAATGAAATAGAAGAATACCTCCAAAAATATAGCTTGTCCAAACTAACAGAGGAAGAAGTAAATATCCTAAACAGTCCCATCTCAGAAAAAGAAATAGAACAAACTATCAATCAACTCCCTAAGAAAAAATTCCCAGGACCAGATGGATTTACATGTGAATTCTACCAAACATTTAAAGAACAATTAACTCCAATGCTAAATAAACTATTTGAAAAAAGAGGGATTGAAGGAGTCCTACCAAACTCCTTTTAAGACACAGACATGGTACTGATACCTAAACCAGGTAGGTTGAAAACAGAAAAAGAAAATTATAGACCAATCTCCCTAATGAATATTGATGCTAAAATCTTAAATAAAATATTAGTAAAAAGATTACAGAAAATCACCCCCAGGATAATACACTATGACCAAGTAGGATTTAACCAGGAATGCAGGGCTGGTTCAATATTAGGAAAACTATTAGCATAATTGACTATATCAATAACCAAACAAACAAAAACCATATGATCATCTCAATAGATGCAGAAAAAGCATTTGATAAAATTCAACATCCATTCCTAATAAAAACACTTGAGAGCATAGGAATAAATGGACTTTTCCTTAAAATAGTCAGGAGCATCTATTTAAAACCATCAGTAAGCATCATATGCAATGGGGAAAAACTGGAATCTTTCCCAGTAAGATCTGGAGTGAAGCAAGGTTGCCCACTATCACTATTATTATTCAATATCGTATTAGAAACACTAGCCTCTGCAATAAGAGTCGAGAAAGATATTAAAGGAATTAGAGTAGGCAATGAGGAAACCAAACTATCACTCTTTGCAGATGATATGATGATATACCTAGAGAACCCCAGAGATTCTACTAAAAAGCTATTAGAAATAATTCATAATTTTAGCAAAGTAGCTGGATAAAAAATAAATCCCCATAAATCCTCAGCATTTTTATACATCACCAACAAAATCCAACAGCAAGAGATACAAAGAGAAATTCCATTCAGAATAATTGTTGATAGCATAAAATATTTGGGAATGTATCTACCAAAGGAAAGTCAGGAATTATATGGGCAAAATTACAAAAAAGTTTCCACACAAATAAAGTCAGATTTAAATAGTTGGAAAAATATTAAGTGCTCTTGAATAGGCCGAGCGAATATAATAAAGATGGCAATACTCCCTAAACTAATCTATTTATTTAATGCTATACCAATCAGACTTCCAAGAAAATATTTTAATGATCTAGAAAAAAATAACAACAAAATTCATATGGAACAATAAAAAATCGAGAATCTCAAGGGAATTAATGAAAAAAAAATCAAATGAAGGTGGCCTAGCTGTACCTGATCTAAAATTATATTATAAAGCAGCAGTCACCAAAACCATTTGGTATTGGCTAAGAAATAGATTAGTTGATCAGTGGAAAAGGTTAGGTTCACAAGACAGAATAGTCAACTATAGCTATCTAGTGTTTGACAAACCCAAAGATCCTAACTTTTGGGATAAGAATTCATTATTTGATAAAAACTGCTGGGATAACTGAAAATTAGTATGGCAGAAATTAGGCATGGACCCACACTTAACACCATATACCAAGATAAGATCAAAATGAGTCCATGACCTAGGCATAAAGAACGAGATTATAAATAAATTAGAGGAACATAGGATAGTTTATCTCTCAGACTTGTGGAGGAGAAAGAAATTTGTTACCAAAGATGAACTAGAGACTATTACCGATCACAAAATAGAAACTTTTGATTATATCAAATTAAAAAGCCTTTGTACAAACAAAACAAATGCAAACAAGATTAGAAGGGAAGCAACAAACTGGGAAAACATCTTCACAGTTAAAGGTTCTGATAAAGGTCTCATTTCCAAAATATATAGAGAACTGACTCAAATTTATAAGAAATCAAGCCATTCTCTAATTGATAAATGGTCAAAGGATATGAACAGACAATTTTCAGATGATGAAATTGAAACTATTACCACTCATATGAAAGAGTGTTCCAAATCATTATTGATCAGAGAAATGCAAATTAAGACAACTCTGAGATACCACTACACACCTGTCAGATTGGTTAAGATGACAGGAAAAAATAATGATGAATGTTGGAGGGGATGCGGGAAAACGGGGACACTGATGCATTGTTGGTGGAACTGTGAACGAATCCAACCATTCTGGAGAGCAATCTGGAATTATGCCCAAAAAGTTATCAAATTGTGCATACCCTTTGATCCAGCAGTGTTTCTATTGGGCTTATATCCCAAAGAAATACTAAAGAAGGGAAAGGGACCTGTATGTGCCAAAATGTTTGCGGCAGCCCTGTTTGTAGTGGCTAGAAACTGGAAATTGAATGGATGACCATCAATTGGAGAATGGCTAGGTAAATTGTGGTATATGAATGTTATGGAATATTATTGTTCTGTAAGAAATGACCAGCAGGATGAATACAGAGAGGCTTGGAGAGACTTACATGAACTGATGCTAAGTGAAATGAGCAGAACCAGGAGATCACTTTACACTTCGACAACGATATTGTATGAGGATGTGTTCTGATGGAAGTGGATTTCTTTGACAAAGACTCAGTTTCAATTGATAAATGATGGACAGAAGCAGCTACACCCAAAGAAAGAACACTGGGAAATGAATGTGAACTATTTGCATTTTTGTTTTTCTTTCCAAGTTGTTTTTACCTTCTGAATCCATTTCTCCCTGTGCAACAAGAGAACTGTTCGGTTCTGCAAACATATATTGTATCTAGGATATACTGCAACATATCCAACATATATAGGATTGGTTGCCATTTAGGGGAGGGGGTGGAGGGAGGGAGGGGAACAATCGCAACAGAAGCGAGTGCAAGGGATAATGTTGTAAAAAAATTACCCTGGCATAGATTCTGTCAATATAAAGTTATTATAAAATAAAATAAAATATTTAAAAATAAATAAATAAAAATAAAAATATTTAAACACGGATTTCAGCAAGGTTTCTGACAAAACATCTCTTGATATCATTGTGAACAAGATGGAGATACAAGAGTTAGATGGCAGTAAAGATATATGCATTAAGAAATGGTTGAATGCCTCCGAAGAGCAGTCACTAATGGATTTATGTCAAATTTGGAGGGAATATGGCCTTATTTTTGTATAACTTACTTAGATGAAGAAACAGAGGGCATGTTCTTACCTTAACAGATGATAAAACTGAAATGAATATCTAATTCAAGTATCAAATTCAGCACAACTACCTTGTACAGGCAAAACCAAATTAAAATGTAATTGTTTAACAAAATAATAAAAATAAAGTAAAACTTAGATAATGGCAATTTGTGTTTTTCTGCACCAATATAGACAGAAATCTGTTTCTATTTCAGCCTGACTCCAGGGAGCTAATCTGTTTTATAAAAGAATCAATATTCTTTGATCCAGCTGTGTTTGATCCAAACAGTCAAGTTCTTTGATTGGGACCCTGTATGTGCAAAAATGTTTGTGGCAGCCCTGTTTGCAGTGGCTAGAAACTGGAAATTGAATGGATGCCCACCAATTGGAGAATGGCTGAATAAATTGTGGTATATGAATGTTATGGAATATTACTGTTCTGTAAGAAAGGACCAGTAGGATATCAGAGAGGCCTGAAGAGACTTACATGATGGTAAGTGAAATGAGCAGAACCAGGAGATTATTGTACACTTCAACAACAATATTATATGAGGATCAATTCTGATAGAAGTGGATGTCTTCAACAATGAGATGATCCAAATCAGTTTCAATTCAGTTCAGTAATGAAAAGAATCAGCTACACCCAGAAAGAGAACTATGGGAAATGAGTGTGGACCATAACATAGCATTTCTGGTCTGTTATTATTTGCTTGCATTTTTGTTTTCTTTCTCAGGTTTTTTTTTTAACCTTCTTTCTAGATCTGATCTTTCCTGAGCAGCAAGGTTACTGTATAAGTATGTATACATATATTGTATTTAACATATACATTAACATATTTGACATGTATTGGACTATCTGCTATCTAGGTGAGGGGGTAGGGGGAAGGAGGGGAAAAGTTGGAACAGAAGGTTTTGCAAGGGTCAATGTTGAAAAACTACCCATGCATGTTTTGTAAATAAAAAGCTATAATAAAATAAATAAAAGAATCAAGATTCTAAAAGTAAATTTATACCTTTGTTCTCCCCCCAAAAAAAAAAATCACTACATGAAGGACTTCCATAAACTCCTTGGTCATTGGCCATCTGACATCCAAAATAAACCCCTACCTCCCTCTCTACACACAAAGATACATACATACCTAAATGCTACTGTCTTTTGCTCTCTTGTTGCTCTATATTTCAAGCCCTTCTCAATCTATCAGGCTCTTCAGCATTCCAAGGTGTCAATGAGGCAAATGGGAAAACTCATTGTACTAATTATACGATTAGGCTTACTGTATTAAAGTGTAAAACTGTATGAGGAATTTGGACTCTTCCCTCCTATTTCAAGGTACCTTCTGGAGCCTATAATACTCATTTTATCTTCCTGGTATAAATTTTATTAACGTTTGTAACCAAAAAGGGTTATCCTACATTCTCTCACTCACTCACATGCACAAGAACTCATAGAAATATTTTTATGTGTGTGCACAGCTCTGACATGGAAATAAGTCAAAATTTCAAACAAACACAAACAAAATAAAACGCACAGCTTTATAGACTCCTGATTTACTCAAATTCTCGCATTTTTAAATAAAGAAACTGGCCCTAAGGGATGAACTAGCTTAATTATCCTTAATACCAAAGGATACCAAAATAGCCAAGTGGCAGATGATGGATTCATTCCCAAATTCTCCTAGTCCAAATTCAGCTCTTTCCACATAATCAAGATTACTGGACACACTACATAATAAATTTATAACTATGATATTATCATTTTACATAGACTTCCAATCAATTGCTACGGCTTTCATACAACTTCTTATAAAGGCTTAGCACAGAGCTAGACACTTGGTAACTTGTTGACTGACAAGCCAACATGCATTTGTTATAATACTTATGTATCACAGGCACATTGATCTTGCACATTAATACTTCTGTTTTCTAGTATGGCCAAGAGGAATGTCATCATAGAATCACAGAACTATAGATTTACATCACTAACTGAATGATAAATGAGTTTCCTCTGTCACAAAATGGAACAGCAATCCCAACTCTAAAATCCTCTATGTCTGCTGAGTGAAATATACACTTTACTTAGAAAGCTATGATTAAAAAATTCTTCAATTTATATAATATTAACCTACCTCTTTAGATCAATGATTTTAAAAATAAAGATTTGAAATGGAAAACCACTGGTGAGGGAGGAGCTGGAAATCAGCACCCAGTGGGATGAGGAAAGACAGGAAGTGACACACCATATTACTGAGGGATTGGTATTCTTATTCTTATTTTATATTGATTGCTTCTGAGACTAACTGATTTGCTGGCTCTGTAAGGAAGCAGAACTGGGCTAAGAATGGCAATCTTCTGCCTTACCATCCAATGCTCTTCCGAACAGCTCCCTTCTAAAGAGGATTATGACTTAGAACAGATAACAAGTAAAGGCATTAGCTAGAGGTGTGAGTGTTTGACAAAACCTTATTTGGATTCCCACTAATGGGAATCCTTGTTCCAGACAGTTACCATAGAGACAAGCAAGGTGAATAGGCAGGTTGTTACAACCACCTTTTCTGACACCTTCAAGTCCTTTCTAAGCATCAGTGTTGAGTTATATTGATCATCTATGAAAAATTTTCAGTTCTAAGGCTTAAACTATTGTGCTCCTTATGTGGATAAATAAAGGGCTCAAGCTCAAGTACAGTCTGTTTGACACTCTTTATGAGCCCTAAATCTACTTTAAAAAGAAAAGAAGCCAGCTGAAATCTCTGAAGCATGACTTTTTTTCTACAGAGAAAAGGAAATATGCTGAAGTTTCAGCAGGGAGAGGGAGAGTTACTACCTTAAAAACACATCCAAGCTCTTTACTTTCCTATGGCAAAAAGAAGGTATTTGTTTTACTACCTGGTTCAAATCTTTCTATTCAATTTTGTAATATAAAAGTAAAGAAGAGGAATTGAATGAAGCAAGACTGTTATAATTACTATTTTGAGATGGTCCTTTCCAAATCATATACAATGATTCTACCATTCTAGATCATATCACTTGAGAAAATTTTTTTTTAATTTTTATTTAATAATTACTTTATATTGACACTCGTTTCTGTTCCGATTTTTTTTTCCCTCCCTCCCTCCACCCCCTCCCCTAGATGGCAAGCAGTCCTTTATATGTTGGATATGTTGCAGTATATCCTAGATACAATATATGTTTGCAGAACCGAACAGTTCTCTTGTTGCATAGGGAGAATTGGATTCAGAAGGTATAAATAACCCGGGAAGAAAAACAAAAATGCAGATAGTTCACATTCGTTTCCCAGTGTTCTTTCTTTGGGTGTAGCTGCTTTTGTCCGTCATTTATCAATTGAAACTCAGGTCTCTTTGTCAAAGAAATCCACTTCCATCAAAATATGTCCTCATACAATATCGTTGTCGAAGTGTATAATGATCTCCTGGTTCTGCTCATTTCACTTAGCATCAGTTCATGTAAGTCTCGCCAGTCCTCTCTGTATTCATCCTGCTGGTCATTTCTTACAGAACAATAATATTCCATAACATTCATATACCACAATTTACCTAGCCATTCTCCAATTGATGGGCATCCATTCATTTTCCAGTTTCTAGCCACTACAAACAGGGCTGCTACAAACATTTTGGCACATACAGGTCCCTTTCCCTTCTTTAGTATTTCTTTGGGATATAAGCCCAATAGAAACACTGCTGGATCAAAGGGTATGTACAATTTGATAATTTTTGGGGCATAATTCCAGATTGCTCTCCAGAATGGTTGGATTCGTTCACAACTCCACCAACAATGCATTAGTGTCCCAGTACTTGAGAAAATTTTCAAGAAAAATCTTTAGTCTAAAAAGGAACTCTCTAACATATTTCCAAAAGAAATTTCTGAAAATCACTGAAAATTTAAAAATTGGGATATTTTAGAAAATATTTTAAAGCTAAATATCTCAATTTTTAAATTTTCACTGATTTTCAGAAATGTTTTGTTGGTAAGTTCATAAAAACAAAGTTATGAATATTAATGCAAAATAATTCAATACTTTAAGGATCTATCTTTACTACTGTTAAAATTTTTATTTATCAACCCATCTAAAAGTTAATAGTAAACTCTCGAAGAGTGATCAGATGATCAAAAAATGTCTCAATGGACTTACATGAACTGATGCTGAGTGAAATGAGCAGAACCAGGAGATCATTATATACCTCAACAATGATACTGTTTGAGGATGTATTCTGATGGAAGTGGACCTCTTCGATAAAGAGAGCCTTAATTGATCAAAGATGGACAGAAGCAGCTACACCCAGAGAAAGAACACTGGAAATGAATATAAACTGCTTGCATTTATGTTTTTCCTCCCGGGTTATTTATACCTTCTGAATCCAATTCTCCCTGTGCAACAAGAAAACTGTTTGGTTCTGCACACATATATTGTATCTAGGATATACTGCAACCCATTCAACATGTAAAGGACTCTTGCCATCTCGGGGAAGGGGTGGAGGGAGGAAGGGGTAAAATCGGAACAGAAATGAATGCAAGGGATAATGCTGTAAAAATTACCCTGGCATGCATTCTATCAATAAAAAATTATTTTAAAAAAAATGCCTCAATGGTCATGTAGTATCAGAGACTCAAATATGAACTCAGCTCTTCCACATACTGAATCCAGTGCTTTATTCAATATTTCATTGTTCCTCTAGAGATCTAATGATAAGTGCATTAAGTTTGTACTCTGAAAAGTATGCTTAAGCACACTGCACTTCTTAAATGGCTTTTAAAAATCTAAAATGAGTTCTATTCAAAGTAAAAAGTTTCATATTCTAATGATCAGAAAAGGCAATATTTGTACCACTGAATTTCTGGACATTTTCTCCACTTCACAGATGGAAAGGAAAATCTGAAAATATCTTTTTTTTTTTTCATCTAAAAAAAAGGTGAAATTAAATTCACATTAAAAATGTCGATTCCTGTTCAAAGGAAGTGAATGATTAATTTACAGAAACATATGCAATCACCTTTACTATACTTTTCTACCATGCAACCTCAAAAGCTCACTCCTAACAATGGACTAGTTCTCACACTAGAAGTATCCTCATACCACATGGCCTCACCTTTTGAATAACTGATTCCTTCCAAAACCTCCTATTTAGGGAAACTCAAGTTTCTATTCATCTCCAAACAGCACTTCCTATTAATCTCTACAAGACTTTCTATCTCTAGCATCCTTTCTCTCTTCTCTACTCCCCACTTTTTTTTAAGGCTCTTTTAAATGTAATCTCTCCCTATTAGAATATGAACTCCTCACAAAGGCTTAGCAGAGAGCTAGACACTTAATAATTTGGTGAGAGTAAATGCTTGATTGATAAGCCAACATGCGTTTGTTATGAGTATTTATTATATTGTGTATCACTGGTGCATTGACTTTACACATTAATTCTTCAGTTTTCTAGAAAGAGGTCCAAGAGGAAGGTCGTCATAGAATCACAGGAGTACAGATTTAGAGGGGAATGGAACTACAAAGGTTAACTCCTGAAACTTTCAAATAAATAAAAAGATCATCCAAGGTCAGAAATCAGGTGAGTGGAGGGCCAGAAATTAAATCCATATCCCAGTACCTGTTCTAATTTGTGAATTTTCTTGAAACTGGAGGCATACTTGCCCCTTTAAGCACCAACTTTTTTGTGAAAATATTTAACAAGTTTAATCCTTCTAAATATACCATACATTTTTCTGTGATCCAAAAAAGTAATAAGAAATATGATTTTGATAATTATGTTGGACCATAGCACGGGAATGTCCTTAGAAATTGCCAAGGTGCATAGAGCTGTTTTTCCCCTATGCTAATAAATCTAGGCTGCTGTATTTTCAAATTTTTATCTATCTTTAAATTAAAAAAAAAAAAGTTTTTTGAATTTCTCCCTGTTAGTAGGCACGACTGATTTCTAATAACTCCCTGATTCATCCTCTAATGTATGCTTTTAATTATAAGGAATGAGGAAACTAGATAACTAAGTTTGTTAGACTAGCCAAAGGGTAATAAAATGAGGGTGGACTTGAAGGGGTCTCCTTCAATAAAATCTAAGATGAGCTTTGGTACTGAGACCAGAAGTTTCTCTTTCTATTTCTCAGGTCTTTATAACTTATTCTTATAAGTTATAGAACTTATATAACTTATAATTAAGCTCTGAGAGAAAGATAATGAAAGAGCAGGAAGAGATCTGTGTACTAGGATATGCTTATTTGGGAATACAGCATTTAGAGGAATGCCTATATTTTTATATTTCCTATTAGTTGCTTTGTTTGGTTTCATTTCCATAAAATATCATGCCTGTGCAGGGGAACCTTATGACACAGTCCCCTTTTCATTTTCCTTTTGAGTATTATTTTAGATCATAAGCTCTTTGAGAGCAGGGACTGTATTATCCGGCTCACAGTGTTTAATAAATATTTAGTGACTACCAATAACCCTGTGATGATATATAACATAACAAAAATAATAATTAGCATGCACACAGTACCTTAGAAGTTACAATGTACTTTACCAAAAATAGCTCATTTTATCTTCACAATAACTCCTGGGAGATTAAGTGCTATTATTACCCCCATTTTACAGATGAGGAAACTGAGGCAGTCAGATATTCAATGGCTTGCCTGGGGTTACAGAGCTAATAAATTATGAAGTCACATTTGAACTCACTCATCTCTTCCTGATTCCAGGTCCAAGGTTCTATCCCTTGCACTTCATCTTAAATAAAAATAAGAATAACTTTTACAATAAACAGCTATTGTTTCACTGTTAATATAGCAGCAATCTGGAATCCAGGAAATTTGGGCCAGAGCAGTATTTGGCAAAGCCCATGGGAAATAGCATTAAAATTCACAAGTAGCTAACAATTTAAAAAAAAAATACTTTACACCGACAAATTCTGATTTATTTTTCTTTTAAACAGTTAAGTATTATCCTATTCTAACTATGTAATATATGCAGAGTTATCTTATTTCCTGTTTTACTTGTTAAAGGATCTACGGATCTACCCCTTTATATTCTAAATGAGGAAAAGAAGGCAAGAGACCATAGGGTCCACAGTCTCTTGAAAGGCTGTTAGAAGAAACTAAGCTCCAAAGTCCATTTCTAAATATATTAGAACTAGATATACACATTTTAAAGGAACAAATTTATATATGTTGATTAAGTTCTCATCGTAGCCTGGAGAAATCAATGTGTCAAAAGAGACAAGAGTGGCAAAGAGGATTCCAGCTTGTAGCTTTTCTGGGAGATCTGGGATCTGGGAGAGACTCCAGAAGTTAGTGTGGGAGGTGGGGTTGATTGGAGGGCTAAGAATGAGGTTTCTGGGGCCAGGGTGAAGAAACTGTAGGAGGTGGGGCACCCAGACAAACTATCAAGTCAGTTTCCCCTTAACTCCCTTTCTTTTCTCCTTGTGCCCCAGGGATTAAACTTGCTGGCCTACAACTGCACTTTTAGTCCCTGTAGAGTATGACCAGGGTTTTCCTCCTACTTGGCCCACTACAGAACAGAATACTGTATAGCCTCTCACTGCTTTGGTCCTTGAACCAATTACCCTGCTCTTTTGAATTTTCTAAGGCATGTTCATTCATTTAAGGGCTATAATATCACACTCTCTAACTAGCCCCTGAACTTATACACACTCTCCCTCTTCCCCCCTTCCTTCCTCTCTCTCTATATATATACATACACACATATGCATACACACACACACACTCACACACACACACACACACACACATATACACTTCAGCAATTGTTTCCCCTCCCCCATATAACTCATTTCTTTCATTTATACATAGCTATATGGATAGCTGAGGTCCCCTTTCCCTATATTAGCATCCTAGTGTATTTGAGAAGTTTTTTCTCACAAAAACAAACATTCTGCTTTCTCCAGAATCTAGGCTAACATTCATATGTAGAATCCAAAAGGAAAGCTCTAAGACCCTTCATCAAAGAACCTTTGTCCCCTCACACCAAAGAGTATCCTGAGGCCATTTTCCGGATAATAGCCAAACAATAACTTAAGAGTTAGAATTCCCAGGGGATACTTAGGCCTATACTAATGATTATTCTGCACACCAATGTAATTTTAATTGCTTTCCACTTTTATTTTTGTTCTTTCCCCCTAAAAATGCAAGAAAATACCACTCAATTGATTTGAAAATCAGAACTTCATTAAAAAAAAGTGCACACCCAAGACCCCAGAAAAGTATTTTGTGATCTCTTCGTGAACAGACCATAATGTAGGCATAGAGATGAGAATGAGAATAAGAAGTCTAATATACATAAATGTGTGTATATATGTATACACACATCATAATAATATATTAATATATAATACAATAATATATTAATAATAGTATAATATTAATATATTTTAAATCCCATTTATGGCCAATTAAAATCTTAAGGACCCCCAAATACAAATTTATGAGTAGAAACATCAAATACCTTGCTTCTCACCCCATACTCTCCCCACCTTGTTACAGAACCCTAGACACAATTCCAAGGTGGGATTTTGTATATAAAAAGGGAACCCAGGATGTCATCTTTGGAACTACTGCTCTAATTTTTCTTCCCCTCTTCCCCAAACTCAGGGTGATCTAACTAAAACCTGGAGGTTTATACAATTTCTCCATCCTCACTACTAGCAGTAAAAAACATATATATGTATACACACACACACACACACACACACACACACACACACACATATTTATTAAGTAAACATTTACTAAGGTGCTACATGCTAAACATTAATAATACAAAGTCAAAAATGAAATTAAATACAATAATACAATAGAGAAAACAATACATATACAAAATAAATATAAGTTAATTTTGGAGGTGAGTTGAGTCACCAGCTAAGTAAAGGCCCCAAGTAGAGGTTAGTCAATAGTATTGAGAATTAAGAACTTACAACATATCAGACACTACGTTAAGCAGAATTATCTGGGGAGGAGGGGGGGAGGGGGGAAGCAAAACAGAAGCTCACAAACCTACTGGAGGGATCAGGGTGAAGAGAGAAAATATGCATACAAATAAGCTAAAGATACAAGGAAATAACAAGAAGATGGACACTAGAATTAAGAATGACTGGGAAAGACTTCTTGTAAAAGCAGACTTCTATGGTGTCTTAAAAGAACCCATAAAGCACAAGAGGAGAAAGAAACAAGAGGAAGTCACTGGAGTTTATTGAGGGGAAAGGAAGATGTGTGTGACATAATTGGATCTAAACTTTAGGGAAAAAAAAAATTAGTTACTGGCTGAATAGAGAATGGATCGGATTGGGAAGAGATGGCGGCAGGCAGCTCCAACCAGCAGGTTATAGTAGTCACTGCAGCATGAGAGCCTGTATCTATGTGAGATATTGCAAAGTTGAAATGGACAAACCCTGACAGCAAGGATGATGGGGGGGGGGGGGGGGGAAGATGCAGTAAGGAATCCAGGATCACTTCTAAATTCTGAGCCTGAGGGATTGCTTCCCTCTACAAAAGGTCAAATAGAAGGGAAAAAGGACTTATGGGGAAAGATAATATCACTTAGGTAATTTTTGGAGGGAAGACTGGAAGAGGAAGAGAGGCTTTTCCATTAGCCTCCGTGAGAGATGATAGAGGTTTTAATTTGGGTGGCAGTTTAGTAGATTTAATGAAGGGTGGCAAAAGAAAAAGTGAAGAATCAAGATTGAGAAGCTTGAGTAGTTGAGGATGGTGGTGAGGAATATCAGCAATACAGTTCTATTTTGTACTTTTTTTTTGAGCCACCTATTTTGAAATACCCAAGTTAAAATGTACTATCGGCAGGTGTGGATGCCTGTTTAGAAGGGAGATGATGGAATGTTATGTGTGGGGAGATGGCAGGGTATTATGTGTTTGGTTAGATCACAGAATTTGTAGGGGAGTTCAAGTAATATCCAATGAGTCTGAATATACAGATCAGAGCCTGGTTGTTAAGAATGTAAAAGTTAAGCAGAGGAAGAAAGACTTCAATTTTTAGGCTCTTCTGAAATCTTCTGAATAGAAGCATGGTCAGATTTGTTCTTAAGGTAAAATACTTTTGGCTTCAGTGTACGGGGATAGGGAAAGACTTAAAGAAGGGAAATCAATTAAGAGATTGTTGCAACAACAGAGGCCAGAAGTAGTCCAGAAAAGAGAATGTAGTTTAAAAAACATGGTGAAGATAGGAGCAACAAGATTTGGTAGCTTTTTAGAAAAAGAATGATGAGGTTTCTGAAGGAGAGATTGGTCAATTGTGTCAAATGCCTATAGAGAGATAAAGAAGCATGAGGAATAACTTTATTAGCTTACATTTTGTTCCTGGGTTCTTTTCTTTTCCTAAAATACACACTGCTTTATCATTTTAAAAAAATCATAATTTGTAGATGCATTTGCTACTAAATATAGGAATATGAATAGGAGAGAATGATCCTTTACATTTTAAGGGAAAAAAAATCCTAAGTCAGGAATCATACTGATTTAAATACTTTATAATTATAGCTTTATTGTTAAGCTTATGTCACTGCCTTTACT
Source organism: Antechinus flavipes (assembly GCF_016432865.1). NCBI lineage: Eukaryota > Metazoa > Chordata > Mammalia > Dasyuromorphia > Dasyuridae > Antechinus > Antechinus flavipes. The sequence goes on from NC_067400.1 coordinate 408,255,914, forward strand.
GAATTCATATTTCTTCACCTTGTGGTGCTTATCACTTAGCGCAAAGCCCTACAGATAGTAAGTGCCTAATATTGATGCTGTATAAATTTTTATGTATATTTTTTAAAATATCCCCTTTTAGAATGACAGTTTCTTTCCAAGAGGGACTGTTTTATTCTTCCTATTTGCAAACCCCACTAACTAGTACAGCGTGGGAGCATAGAGTATGAGTTAAATCTATACTTGTTGATTAAATAACAAATGAACATTGCATTTATTGTATTATAACAGGAGGAATCCAACAATGAGTTTTAAAAGACTACTTCACACCCTTTGCCCTCTTCAACACCTTATATGAGGTTTTTTCACTTATGACCTAGCTGGGAAAATAAGTTGTATTCAAGTACTAATGAATAGGCACATAAAGGATAGAAAAAAGATACATGTGCATTTAAGAGGAAAATAAAACAAACCACAACTATGAAACATTGTTGTGAAATTTTTGCCTCCACAGCAACAGTCACTCTTAGGGACACTTCAGACACTGCCATGGAACTAAAATAAGAATTAAGATGGAAGACAACTCAGTAAAAGTCAAATACCTAGAGGCTAGAAGTTGTTGTTAGTGCCTAACTCTTCCTGAGACTATTTAGAGTTTCCTTGGCATAGATACTGGAATGGTTTTGTCATTTCCTTCTCCAACTCATTTTACAGATGAGGAAACTAAGGTAAAGAAGGTGAAGAAACTTGCTTAGGTTACAGTTAGAAAGTACCTGAGGTTAAATTTCAGTAAAGTTTAGAAGACCTATTCAGATTCAACTCCTTCCTATAAAAGCTAGTAAAGAAGAGATCATAGAACCAGTCTGGAAAGACAACTATTATTAGCATCAAGTACATGTACAATAGAGTCCATCAGGCACAGGAATGAATCAATAAATTCTTATTTATCTTTTCATTGGTACTATAGGACTTGCAGTCCTAACTACCTAGATTTAAATAGATCACTTGCTGAAAAAGTAGGTAGGAAAGAAATTAAGAACTTGGAACACACACACAAAAATTAACTGAAAGTCTTCAATATCCTTTAAAATGGTTAAGATATGTGGTAAGGTGATTACTCTATGAGCAAAGCAGAATTGCAGTAGCTCAAAAAAAATGGGAGATGCACAAATTTAGAGACATCTGCCTTCCAACTATTCATATAGACTTATTTTTGTCCAATTTGTGGTAGAGTTTTCTAAACTCATAATGGTCTAATCACTCAGTCAAACACGATGTCATTTTGGTCCTCCTGGAGTATCATGGGCAGTAATCAACCAAAGCATGAGGGAGTCAATCAGTGACTGAATGAAACTGATTAATGTAACTATAATATTCAAACCTTTACTTAAATGCATACTGTATCTTAGCATTGTACTAAGCCCGACTACAAAGACAAAAAAAAAAAAAAGCAATCCCTATTAAAAGAAACATCTCAGAAAACCAGATTTAAAAGAGTATATATAAGTATAGTTATTATTGGATAATAGCTTTAATATTATGTGATCTGTTCTCCTGGATATTTAACTTAGTAATTAGTGTCATTGATTTAGAAATGGTATGTCTCTTCTTTATAAATATTATTTCAAACTCATATTATCATGGTACATGTGGCTTCAGAGAATTCATGAAATCACAAAATCTCAAAGTCAAAGACCTCAACAGGAATTTCTTAACAATTTAAATATCTTAGGTGGATCTCATTCAGCCTCTATCTGAAGACTGACAATGTAAATTTGATTCTTCTAAAACAGTCCAATTCTGGATGGATCAATGAAAGGCAAAGCTTTCTTTAATTTCATCTTCAAGGGGTTGGCTGCTCCAGACACAGGCTGCTCCAAAACCTCCATCACTCTCTTGGTGGACTTAGCAAAATTTCTAGTCAGAGGAAAGACCAACAAACTAATATTCAATGAATTCCTTGAGGAGGATACAAAAAAGCCTAAAGTATGATTTCAGATATCAAGAAGTCTGCAATTGTCTGAGACATTAAGTTAAAACTGGAATTAAATTCTAGAAAACTTTATAAACAATAAGATTCATATTTTATTTTCAAAAATAAAAGTTTGTGGTGGTCACAAGTGACAAGCAACATCAAAATAATTTTTCAAAACACCTGTTTTTTCCCTAAAAGTTAACTTTTTTTCAATTTATAAATTTTGTTTTTAAATTTAAGTTTCAAATGCATCTCCTCCTCCTTCCTTACCAAACAAGCCATCCCTAGGAACAATAAAAATTAAGTTTTTTTGTTTTTTTTTAAAGATCACTCAGCAAAACCAAAACAATCTCCACAAATCTGATAGAATCCATCTAGACTCTTTCTCTCATTAGATTGCAAATTTCTTAAGAATGGGAGGCTATTTTTGTCTTCCTCTGTATCCCCAATTCTTAGCACAGTGTCTGACACATAGGAGGAGCTTGAGGGATAGTTTTTGGCCTAATCCCCATCATTGAAGTAAAGCAAAGGAAGTGAATTCCCTCACCTCTGTTCCAGGTCCAAACTTGATGACACTGTACATAGTGTTGGCTTTGAATCAGGAGGACCCAGATTTGACACTCACTTCAGATGTTCTAGCTTGAGTAAGCCACTTAACCTCTGAAGTTTCTTCATTTATAAAATAGTGATAAAAATAGCACTACCATCCACCTCTCAGGGAGATTATGAGGAAAAAGTAAATAGTAAAAGTAGCATTATATACAAGCTAGCTATTATAATTATGCAACATTTAGTTTCCTTTTTGTTCATTTTCTTTATACTGTGGTCAGTGTGTAAACCTTTCCAAGAATCCATGAATTCTTCATGTGTAGTTTAAGGCACAATAACATTAATACAAATATAAACCACAAAACACAATTTAGTTTACTATCCCCTAATCAATGGGCACACCTATTTGGCTTCAAATTCTTTACTGCCATCAAAAATGTTGCTATGACTATTTTGGAATACATGGACCTTCCTTCTATCCTTAATTCCTTGTAAATACGTGCTGGTTAGTGAGATCTTTAGATCAAAAACGGAATTATAGTCACATTGCAGTATTAATTCTTAATAGTTTTCCAGAACAAATGAACCAAATGAAGGTTACACAACCAGTGCATTAGTGTATCTGTCTTCACACAATCCTTCTATTATTGACTACTTCTGCATCTTTTTCATTTTTTGGCAATTTCCTAGCTTGAAAAGAAATCTTATTGTCATTAGGAACCCCTTCTCAGATTAATATAGGTAGCAATTATTAGTAATTTGTCTTCAGGATTTCCCCAAGTCTTTATTTTAAATCTGGAGGGTTCGAGAAAACTATGATTGTCCTGAAGCAATTCTTTTTATTAAAGCAGTGATTTTTGAAATGTTTTAATTCTTCAAGAACCCTTTAAAAAAAGCATCCCTCAACAAAATATATTTTGTACTCACTTTAATATTCAACAAATTCATTTTGCCAGAATTTACCAAATTTCTACTATGTAAAATCAATATGCTAATAATAATAAGCACAAGGAGACAGAGATGACTAAGACATGATACCTGCCCTTAAGTCTTTTTATATTGGTTTAGGAATTGACAAATATATGCAAAACAGCAATAAAACAAATCGGAATATGATACATGAATAAAGCTCCAAATGGAAAAAGCTTCATGCAGGAGATGGTGAATGAGTCAGGCCTTGAAGGAGAAAGATTTCAAGTGTGGGAGAGAAGTCCAGGAATGTGTGATACAGAGACTGGAAAGAGCAAGAAAAGTTCAAGGTCCAATATGACTGAGCCATGGAATGTATGAAGGCAAGTAATATGAGACAAACCTAGAAAAGGAGGTTGACCAGATAGTGAAGGGCTTTTAATGCCAGACTGAGAAGGCTGGGGAATGGAAAGGGGGAGAAACATTTATATACCACCTATTATGTGTCAGGCATCATGCTAAGGACTTTAAAAATACCTCATTTGAACTTCACAAAGGTATTTATTATCCTCATTTTACAGGTGAGGAATATGAGGCTTACAAGACTGGTCCAGCATTACACAACTATTACATGTGAGGTCAAATTGGAACTCCAGGCTCACCAATGAACCACCGATAGCTTACAGAGCAAGTGAGAAGTCCTTAACAGATTTTTTTTTTTTGAGCAGGGAAAATTAGAAGACAGATATGTCACAGTGATGTATAGGATGATGAAATGGAGAAAGACAAGATGGGTATCAGGGAGACTGAGAGGAAGCTAGTCCAACAGCATTTGAACTAATGAGGTAACACTGGGTAAAGAGAATGGAGGAAAGAAATAAATGAATGGACTCCTTACTAGGTAGAAATGTCAGGATTCAAATAAGCACTGAAGAAGATTGAAGGAAAAAACAGAAGTTATTTTTTTAAGGATACTATGATGCTTATTTAAACACTTTTTCTTCATATTCCATACCAACTATTTTAGACCTATAATGGAAATATTCTCTTAAAGGCTTTTATGAGTTCATTTAAATATAAAAACAAAACAAAACCCACAAACAACTCTAATCCTAAAAAATAGTGCATTTGTGGGCAGTTTGTTACCATCAATATTGTAAATTACCAAGCCTTCACAACTAATATTCCTTCCAATTGAGAACAAAAATCATAATTATCCAAACATAATCTTAAAACATTGTTAATCCCACCAAACCCATTCTTTTCATTGATACTTTGAATTCTCTTAAATTATTTATTGGGCATAAGTAGCTTCTCTACAAGCAAAAATACTGAAGAATAGATAGCATCAATTTTAAACATACAAATGACAAGATGAAATTGTTCAAAACGGATTAGGAATGAACCTAAAATCTGGCAAATGTCAAGATTTGCAAGTTAATTTTAGCATTAGGCAAAAGGTATTTTGATTGTTAAACTTTCAGAATACAGAAATCATAAATAAGTATGCTCACTGATTCACTGAGTAGGAAACAGTCACAGACCTAAAGGGTTTAAGGTACTGTTATTAATATTACAAAATGCTAAACTGTTATTAGGTATGTCTCCATAATTCAATAACCCTCCCACTTTACTTTGGCAAGATCTAACATTTATTGTGATATAAACTGAATAAATAAGGTGGTAACGTTTTTTGTGGTGATCTTTTCTCCTATAAAGTTATATTACCCCCTCCCCTCATCCTCTCAGATAAAGATTTCTCCTAACCCTTCAATGAGGAAGCAGAACATATTCTCCAGAAATTCCTTCTCCCCAATTTTCCATCTCAAAACATCATGATTCACCATTTTCTCTTTCTTAATATCTGAAGAGATAGTTACCTTCCCTTCTTGAACCTATGCAATCTAGTTTCCAACCTCAGTTAAAATGACTTTAGCCAAAGTTATCTATTTAATTACCAAATCTGATTACTAATCAGATTTGCTACTTCTTCCTCTTCTTCCTCATCAGCTTGAGTTGAACGATCATCTCTATACCCAACACTCCTGTATTTGTATATCAAAGCCTGGTCTGTCAGTCTCCCAAGATAAAGTAGCACAGTAAGTATTCATGTGCTAGACACTGTGCTAATCACCGAGGATACCAATGCAAGCAAGCAAAACTGACCTTGTCCTTAAAGAACTTATATTCTAATAGGAAAATCCAAAACAAACTGGGGATAGAGGAAAAGTATCAATAGTGTGACTTGGCTGCGAAGTGATATGGAAGCCTAGATCCAAGCAAAACAAAAGCTCAGCAATCACAACCTAAGTTACAACCTAAATCCAAGATGAAAATTCAAGGTCCTGGTCATATATATTACCAACTGCCTACTGAGACATCTCAGATTTGATGAATGAATTATAAAGCATTTAAATGCTATGTGCCACACACTATGGATACAAATGGAATATAAAACAACCTAGACTATTTAGAAGCTAGAAAATCTCTGTACTTCAAGAGCTCACATTTTTAAAAGAGAAAAGAGAATTCCTCAGCAGAATCTAAAAGGTACTAAAGATCTAGTGGCAGATCTAGGAATTTGAAGGGATTATGAAAATTGAATGTTGCTTTTTCTCCCATATGGAAGCGGAGGGATGGCAGGGAGATTGCAATGTTCCAAAGGTTTTTCAAACTCAGCATACTCAAAACAGAACTCATTCTCTTTTCCCTAATACACCACAACTAAATCTCTTCTCAATTTCTCTGTTCAAAGGTCATCATCTTTCTAGTCATGCAGTCTTGATTTTCTACTATTCCTCAATCCACATAGAAAATCAGCTGCCAAATCTTGTCAATTGTACCTCCAAACTCCATTCAGTTAAAAATAGGTCAGAGTCTCATCACTTCTCTCACCTTCTTATTCCCAGCCCTGAACTCTCCACTTCTCACCTTCTTAATTTCAGCCCTAAACTCTCCCCTTTCTAATCTACCATCTTCTACACATATTCCTAAAGAACAGGTCTAACATTACTTCTTGCTCAAACATCTTCAGTGGCTCACCATTACCAACACTCTCTGTATTTAGCAAACAATCCTTTACAAATTAAAAAAAAAAGTTTAAAAAGGCAACACTAACCAATATGTTACAACCATGTATATCAAAAACCTTGGCTGTGCATCAAGGGTTTTTGGAATCACATTGAACCTTTAACACTATCTGTGTGACTCTGGGCAAAATTATTTAATTCATCTGGCACTCAATGTCTTCCACTATAAATGAATTAAGGAGACTGGATTAAATACCTCTGAGCTCTTGATTTCTGACACTTAATTAGCTATATAATCTTTCAAAGGTTGCTTAACCTCAGTTTGTCTGTTTCCTCAACCACAAAATAGGGTCAAGAGCATCTACTTTCCAGGATTGTTAAGAAAACCAAGTAAGATAATTTTTGTAAAACATTTAACAGCGCCTGGCATAGGGAGGTAGGCACTTCTTAATTTAAAAAATAATAATGCTTCTTGCTATGAGCAACAGAGTCAAATAGTGTATGTAAAGTTTCATAACTATCTTTCTCCATCTCTGAAAGTAAAGGAAAAAGGTACATATTTGCATTTTTCCCCCTCCAGGTATAAACCTGGTCAATATAGTAACAATACTGCCCACTGCTGCTCCAAGAACCCCATTATTCTACTACTGCCTTCATTCCCACAGCCATAGTTTTCCAAAGAGGATATATGTGTATGTGTAAACCCTTCCTCCTGGATCCATAAAATCCCCATCTGTGTAACAGCGGTCTGTTTCTACAATCCAGTTTTCATTCTTTCTTTCCTTACAGTCTTCTTTTTAAAGACTAAACTTAAAGATATACAGTGCAGGTGTTTGAACAGTCTTGTCTTTATCACAGGGATGTTAGTCGCTTTAATTAACAACTCATTGCTACTTTAGTTCATCTGGGGTATTAGGCCATAATCACACATTTATTTTCAAAGAGGTGGTACTGTATAGATAATTTCATAGGCCAAGTTTCATCTCATTACAAGTCATACTAGGCTCCTCGAGGAGTGAAATTCATTTTAGAAAAGAGCTCTGTAACCTATAAAGCTTTCCTTTTTTTACATTTGTCCCATATTATACTCAGTTTTTATATCACTGGGCCCAGAATTTGGTACTTATAGGTACTTCCAACTTCACTTTTTTTTTTTTTTTTTTTTTTTTTTGGAGATTTGAGATATAAATTGACTAAATAGTATGGAGACTAGGGGGTTAAAATAGCTAAAGACTAAGGGTGACAGAAGTATGGGCAAAAAGTTTCTCATAGTTACAAAGTATAAAGTATAATAATACATCTGGGAGATGGGAATCCAGGGAGAAGGATCTTTTATTTCTTCCTATATCCTTGCAGGCAGGGTATATACTTATGCCTCAAAGACTGATTGATGATTGGCTGAAAGAAAAAATAAGGGGAAAGGTAATCAGAATTATACCTACCATAAGAGAAAAAGCTCCATAGCATCTTGACAATGAGGCCCCTTGCTGGAGTTAACTGTGGCCCAGAGACAGGGGCAGGAGCTATACAGCTACATTTTAATAACTAAACAACAGGACTAAAGATTAAGTAGCATTTGGGGAACACAGTTAAAAGATGGGTTTAACAAATGTCTATTTTCATGCTTAAGAGGGTAGTGGAAATAACATGTTCAAGCACGGCTATTCCTCACAGCCTCTGGCTTGAGATATGTAGGCTGAGCAAAATAGTTAAATTATTACAGATTTCCTCTAGTTTAGATCATCTTGCAACTCTGGAGGTCATAAGAGAGGAAATAGTGTGGGAACAAAAATATTAACTGTATAGGATGGTGGGCCTGCCAGGTAGCACCAAGTTCATATATGGGTCAAATCATATAATTTATCTTCCTCAGTTTCTTCAAATCTAAAATGGAGATCATAATAGCTGTTAAGATCAAATAAGATAATATTTGTTAAATGATTAGAACAATATCTGGCACATAATTTATTTCATCCTCCTTTCCCTACTAATAAGTTGAAAGTTGGTGGAGAGTAACATGAAATAAAGTGGATACACAGAGATAGCATTATTTATAATGAACAAGTCTATCACTTACCTAACCATGTGGACAAGAAAATACACTTGGTATCTTCTGACTATGCTAAGTTTTTACATACACTCACATACAAGTTTAGGTCAAGGTTTTTGTAAATGTAAATGGGTATGAGTAATTAATTCTTTAAAGGTCCTCATCATAGGCCTTTTACTCCTGGCATACTTCTGAATTAGTTAAAATAGAACAGGGACAGACTCTTTGATAAGTATCCATTTCATAAATGAGGTGCTAGATATAGTTTAGATTAGGATAAATAAATGACTTCTAAATACTCCTTGTACAATCTGCCTCTTTCTGATCTTCTGTATCTTCTGATCACCTGTAACTTCCTAACTATCAAGCTCTATGGCCTTTGCTCACCCCTTATTCCCCTCAATCTCTGTAAAGACGTTACTGACCATTCTCCTCCTATGTCTCCCAAGGTTCTTTTTCTGTTTCATTCAATACCTCTTCTTTTTTCACTTCAAAATACTAGTCATTCCCTGTGGTTTTGTGTTTAGCTCTCTTTATGATCTTTCCCCTGGAAATCTCATCTGTTCCCATCTTCAAATATTACAGAGATGCAAACAAATCACTTATATTTCTAATCCTGGCTTTGCTCCCAAGCTACATGTCTACTGAACATTTCTACCTATATTTTTACACTGTATCACCAATACAACATGTCTAAAATATAAGTCATTATCATCCTTAAGAATCAGGACTTTTTATTGGCCTCCCTATTTCTATTAATGATACTACCATTTTCTAAGTGCCTCAGACTAACACACTTGAGAGTTACCTTTGACTCTCCTTCCTAACTTCCTAAATCCAGTCAATATTTTTAAAACAATTCTTCTTTCATAACTTCTCTTCCAACCTTCCCCTTTCACCCTCATAGCCACTGGGCCCTATTAATATCCAAAGTACTTCTGACCATGATTGAATTCATTGAGAATTTAGTCTCTCCAATTTAATCTTCTTGAATTTTCACTGGGTCATTCCCCAGCTTAAAATAATTAGTTTACTAAATAAAGACCAAATCCTGCACAAAAAAAAAAAAAAAAAAAAAAAAAAGGCGAAAGAAAGGGGTAAGGCCACAGGGAGGAAAGAGTGGGAGGTAGGAATCTCTCATTGATTTCTCTTCAGTATTAGAACTGTATTAACATGTTCACGTCCCCCACCTCCCATATACCTTGACTTTTCCATATCCATAGCTTCATTTAGCTCTTTTTTCTACAACATAACTATATTCCACCTCTTCCTACCCAATGTGCTACGTAATTGTGAATGACATATTCCTAAGGATCTTTATTTCAAAGACCATTTTCCCAACAGCATTTCCTCATTATCTTGGGTGAAAATGGTCTTTCCTTTCTCTGAACTTCTTATGGAGAAGTCATGATAACATACTATATTAACTTGTAGTGCAGTTTTGTGTACAAGCCGTTTCTTCACTCGATCAAAAAGTACTTATATACTAGGCACTGGAGATACAAAGATAAAAATCAATCAGTCCATAAGGATGTATTAAGTACCTAGTATATGTCAGACACCAAAGAAAGGCAAAAGACAGTCCTTACACAGTCTAATACACATTTTCCACTCTTCAAAGATGACATTCCATTGGAGAAGACAATTTGCACATGAGAACACAAAATAAATGCAAGGTAATTTTTGAAGGGATGTGTGCTTGTGTGAAGGGTAAGACTGGGCACAGTAAACTATTTAGCTGAATTTCAAAGGAAACGAGAAGTTCCAAAAATGAAGAAGAAGTGGATGTATATTCTAGGCAAGGGAAATAGATAGCTAGGGCAAAGGCATGAATATGGAAGAACAGAGTATGGGTGTGAGAAACAACCAGAAAATCAATTTGGCTCCACCATAAAGTTCAAGTAAAGGATAATATACAACAAGGCTGGAAGGATAATGTTGGAATCTTTACAAACTGCTAACTCATTAGAGTTGATAGATTATTGATCTGATCTTACAAGAAGATGTTTTGGGTCAGAACCTGAAACAAGGTACTAAGTAGAACTAATTAATACAATGCTTGTGTTCACACCTTTACTCATTGGAGTTCACAAGTATGGGAGATTCACAAAGTAAACTTTGTAACTTTGTGAATTTACACCTCCCTTGAAGCTCTTAGGGCCAGAGAGCACCATGGGAGAAACCCATAATCTCCTTCTCTCTCTCTCTCTCTCTCTCTCTCTCTCTCTCTCTCTCTCTCTCTCTCTCTCTCTCTCTCTCCTTCTCTCTCTCTCTCTCTCTCTCTCTCTCTCTCTCTCTCTCTCTCTCTCTCTTTCTCTCTCTTTCTCTCTCTCTCTCTCTCTCTCTCTCACATCCCACAATTCCTCTTTCTCAAATAAATAGAGCTTCAAAGGGGCCAGTCAGGAGAGTTTTCAGAGGAAGAATCTACTAGTCGAGAGTTCGGTGGAAGATTGAGAAGGCTCTCTCAGAGGCACAACCAGATTCATCTTCATCTCACACTACTGTGGTGGCTGGGCTCCTGCACTTCCCCCACTGAGACCAAGCTGGTCTGAAAGACTCCCCAGAAAGCTAGCAGAGCCCCAAGTGAAGGAGACAAGAGATCCATTCCATCTTTGTGCTGGCTGGGTTGAAGAAAGCAGAGGCAGAGGCTGAAGGACAAAACCTTTGGATTTGGAGACATTCGGAGGGAGCTCTTGGAACCAAGCAGAGAGATAGGCCTCTAAGAATCTAGCTATCTGGGCCCAAGGAAAGAGACAAGACTTGGAAGGAGAAATAAACATTTGTATTTTTACCAGCTGGCTGCATTTGGGGTAATTATTGATCTGAACTGAAACTAAGGCTGCCTCCAGAAAACCTCCCCCAGAAACCTGCTCTTTCTCCAAGAGAGAACCATCTTATATTATTAGTATAAAGAAGAACAAGAACTCTACATTTTGGCTCCCTGAACGTGGGGCTGACAGGCCCCTCAGTGGATTTCAGTGGAAAAGCCTCTGATCCTGATTTCAGTTTATTTTAAAAGAAGAAGATCACTGCAGGATAAAATTAGGACAAGGTTATGAAGGGTTTTAAATGGTCATTGGAGTTTACTGATTTAGGTAATAATATGACCTAAGCATAAAGAAAATCATACTGGCTGATATTGGAGGATGAATTAGATAGAATTAGAGAGGAGAGGAGACTCAAAACAAATTAAGGGATTTGACTAGATAACTAGATAAATTTTCCAAATTTGCCATAGGAGTACATACCACAAAAATGGCTAAAAACTCTTGAACTAGAATATTTTCACCAGCTTTCTTTTATCTCTGCCAATTTTAATCTTTCACCCAATAAACAATCAAGTTTTGTGGCTATCCTTAGATAAATACTGCCTCTTACAACAAACTATTTTTGCATGAGTAAGTTGTCATCATATTATCCTTTAATTAAGGCTCAACTAACTGCTTTCCCATTGATTTGAGAAAACCTAAGACATAAAACCTAGGCGTCATCATCTCACTCTTCCTCCACATCAAATCTTCTGCCAACTCCTATTGATTTTACTTTTTAAAAATTTCTCCTATGTACCTCATCTCTCTGCTCTAAAAGTGACTCTGCCCTAGTATGTGCTAACCATCAAAGAAAGGCAAGAGATAGTCCTTATGCAATCTAATACACATTTGCCATTCTTCAAAAGACTATATATTCTATTGAGAAAGACAATCTGTACATGAGCATATGCAAAATAAATGCAAGGTGATTTCTGAAGAGATGTGTACTTGTGTGAAGAAGTGGGCATGATTATACACAGTAAACTTTTTTAGTTGAGCTTTGAAGGAAACTAGAGGTTCTAAAAAATGAAGAGGAGTTGGATGTATATTCCGAGCAAGGGGAATAAATAGCCTTCATCAACACTTATCTAGACTCCTGCAAAAATCTTCTGGTTAGTCTGATGCCACAAGTCTCTCTCCATTTCAGTCCATTCTACACCACTCAGCTGCCAAATTTATCCATCCATTTAGACCCCCAGGTTTCTCTCTGGATCTTATTTTGATATATCAGTGTTATATCATTAACTTTCTAATATTACGTATAGTGGTGTTTATAACAATTAAGTTACATATATTGTTGTGTATTTTGAACAATCATTCTCCAACCCCATCCTTGAATTTTTTCAAAATTCTCTGGTGGGTGTAAAACCATCGATTTGATTTATTCACATTCTGCTAATTTGGCTTAGAATTGATTCAATATTTTTCAGTCAGTTTATTTCAGATACTCTACAAAGTACTCAAGAAGAAAATTAGAATGGAGAGCAAAAGGCTTCATGCTAACTTGCATTAGCTTGTCCAAGCTTATATTGAAGTATTTAGGGAAAACTGTCTAATTAGTAGCTGAACAAACACTTGTTCTCTGGATTATTGCCACTAAAAATTATAGTAAGTAAATGACATATTTGTTTCATGATTGATGCAGAATATATACAGTGACTAGGTAAACAAAAGAACAAAATAGCTAGTCAACTAAAAAGATTAATGTTCTATGAGTCTAAGCTAAGATAACATATACCAATAATTATTCTTCAAATGTTGAGTTAAAGAATAACACACACTGTATTTTTATGGAACATTAAGAATATTGTAGAAAATAACTAGTACAGTACATACTGTAAGAAGCATGATAAAAGATTCAATACAATTTTGGTTTAATGAGCAGCATTCTTTTACTGGATAAAAGCAACATGCTTACTTACTGATGTAACTCTTCCACTAAGACACATCACTCCCAAAAAAAATCTACTTAGAAAAATAAGCAAGTTGGCAGTTCTGTCAAGAAGGTATCCAAAGCCAAGTATCTTAGCAAAATGGAGTGGTTTTTCAAATATCAGTTAGATAAGTTATGTAATTAAAACCTTAATTTCTATTTACCAATTCACATAAGTTATCTATTTTACAGTGTAAAATAGATTGATGTTATGAAAAACAAAATGCAACATTTCATTTAGTGTTGTCATTCCAGAAAACACAACATATTAAATAATGTATTTTCACATCACCTATCAAAGTAGTAGAGGCTCATCATTATGTCCTGATTAATTGTCTCAACTGAAACATTTAAAAATATATGCTACTCAGCTTCATACAAAAAGGTGATAAGCAGAAGTACAGATTGAAGCATAAATTACACACATATGTGCATGAATGTACACATACACAAACACAGGATATGGCCAATATGGGGATTTGTTTTATTTTACTTGGCTATACAGGTTTGCAATTTTTTCTTTCCTTTACCTTCTTTAGAGGAATGAGATAAGAAAAGAAATTGCAAATCTGAAAATAAAATGGAATTTTTTCCCTTAAAAATAGAAAAGACCCTGCCTGATTCTAGAATTAAGTCTGAATCATTGTATATATTCTGCATTTATGAAGTTTTTTCTGATCCAATCCCCATTCAATTGTAATGCCTTCTCTGTTAATCATTCCCCAATTTATCTTGTCAGCTCATTTTACAGATGAGGAAATTGAGGCAAAGGGGATAAATGATTTGATGAGGGTTACACAGCTATTTAAAGTGTCAGATTTGAACTTACAAGGAAGAGTCTTTCGTGACTCCAGGTTTGGCATTCTTTTCACTGTATGGCACAGATGCTGTATTTCCTAGCGCATAGAAAATGCTTAGTTTAATGCCTGCTGATCTGAACAAACCTTTTTTAATCAGGAAAAAAGGATGTAAAGTGAAAAATTACATAAATGTGCATACACAGACACAGACATACAATCTAAGCTACATTCAGGATCTGCAGCTCTTTCCTGCTTTAATGTTCACCAACTGTACAATCATCCTCTTTGACCAATTAAAAGCTTTTTACAGCTACATAAGAATTTGGAGAGGTAGCTCTTCACTGAAGTGGAAATTTTTAAAATGGACATTTTAAAAGGAAGAGATCAACAATAAGTTAGCATTTTATGACTTCTGCCATTCATAAAGAGCTCAACCGATAAAAATAGAAGTGAGATCACTTCAACCAGAAGATGGCATGCTTGTCCAGTCAAAAAAATGAAAGAAAACAAAAAATTATTCTTCACAGCTCCCTCTACTACTTGACGTTTCAAATGACCTTACGCAGACTTCTCAATGGAATACAAATAATATATATGATAGCACTGTAGCAGCAGTTTTTCCTCCCTCCTTTATATCCTCTTAGCAATGGCTCCCAACCCTGGCAAAGAGCATTGCTAAGAGATGGCATGAGGAAGAGGAAAGAGCTCTCAATTTGGACCAGAGACCTAGATTCAAATCAAAACTCAACAACTAAAAAGACTCTGGAAAACAGTCTCTCAAAGTATTAGTTTCCTTATCCACAAAAATAAGGGTAATCATATACTATCACAAAGCTGCAAGAAAAGCACTATGTAATTATTAAGATATAACATAACTACTACAAAATAGTACTTAAAATTCTGGCATTTCAAAAATATCTTCTTTCACTCATATTTTGTTCTCAAAGCTTTTTGAAGTTCAAAAAACGATAATCGTTTAGTATACACTAAAAAGAATAAATTTAAGGGCATGGCAGGATTTTATTTGTTATTTATATAATTCATTGAACTAGAGCCTAAATATTCTTCCATCCTCCATAACATAGAATTGCAGATAAAGCAAATCTTTAATTCCTCCCACCAAAAAAAAAAAAAAAAAAAAATTTGCTGGGGAGTCTTACCAAGTTGGAAGTTCCACAACATGGATTCTAAGGCCATCATAGTGAAACTCTAGCATATTTATAAAACAATTCAACAAAATGATCACTTTAAATCTTTCACAAAGGGAAAAAAAAGACTCAGAAATGATATTTTCCCTTAAGGAAAAGAATTGCAATGTTGGTATATTCCAAAATTGTAAAGCCTAAAGCTACACTGGACATTTTTGATACCTTGACGGTTACTTTGTTTAAATAAAAATATTACTGACTCTTAAATACAAAGTACAGAAAACACAGAAACAAACTGTTTTTCTGATGAAAGCTTTTTTTAAAGTAGCCTCAAGTCAAATCATCACTCCTGAAAGACAAAAAGAGGATATACATAATTTGCAAACAAATGTCTGTAAATCTGTAATTAAAAGAATTAAGTCAGAAAAAAATCCTATAATCATTTTTAACGAAAATGTACCTCAATTTATACATCTATGGAGGCTCTCCCAAGTACTTCTCTCCTGGAATAACTTTCCCATGGGGAACTAAACTTCAAAAATAAGTTGATGGTGACTATCAAGACTGGTGCTTGTCCCAACCCACTATCAGTATATAAAATACAAAAATATTTCCTGTCATTAAGAAATGTTTACAATTTGAAAATGTTTTTACTAAACACAATCTAATAACCATTGAGAGGAACATTTTGCCATTCTCAATACATCTTTGAAACCATAAAATAAATTAGAATGTACACTATATAAAACTAGATAAGTGTCTTAGTTATAAGTTAGTGTCTTAAAAGATGTTAAAATATGCTGGCTTTTCAGAGTGATGTGGAACAATACAATATATAAAAGTATCTTTAGTTAAAATAGTGTTCAATAGTCCTAACATCTAATTGGAATGTCTTCTAGAGACAAGACTGAAGGATTATTAAAATCAGCATTCCTGAATTAGAGCAGAATAAAGTGATAATTGTGAAATCTACTAATTCTTAAAAACTTTGTTTATTTTCTTTGCACATGGTAATAATGATCATGTTACCTTAAAGAATTTCCCCTCAATCTTCTTAGATAATTTCATAGATTAGGAAAAGTTTCTTTTATCACAGGGGTTCCCCCAAGACAAGCTTCCTAAAATTCTGAGGGACATACTGAAATACTCCTTTGGAAAAGAAGTCAGAAGAGAGAATGACCTTTTTGGGAGGGTTTATTATTTGGTTTTGCAGTAGCAAAGTTTCCTATTTCAGGAAATCATCCTTTAACAAGAATTAGCATTTCCAATTTAGGCATTAATTTCATTGCTGAGAGAAGGCAGGGTTACTTCTAGTAGTCCCTTTTGGTAACGTACAATATAATTCATTTTTTTAAAAGCTGCTTTTTAAAGAAAATTCTCCTTTGAATTGGCCACAGTCTAATCAAGTCTATCTAGGACAATTCCAAGTATCTGACCTTCTCTGGGTCTACCTGATTGACTTTCTTGTCTTTGTCTCTGTCTCTTCCTATTAAGTAGGTAGTTTCTTCTATCCAAGTTATTTTATGAAAATGGCTCTAGTTCTGAGGAGATGGCCCAAATACAGTGGTTGCAAATCAGTCTAGGCTAATGAGAGCAGGCATATTGACCTACAGTATTAATAGGGCTCCTTTTTTTCCCTTTGTGGGGGAAGGGGGAGAGAGGAAATAAATTCTTTGAGCTAATGCAGGAATAATACTCTTTTAAAGATAGGAAAACAACTGATCAGAAAGATGAAGAGTAGGACACCAGGAAAATGAGCAAGTCAATATGACCAAAAAATTAAATTTGGTTTGAGTATTCTCATCAGCAAATCCCAAGAGTGCAACCTGTGAAGAGTGACGAACTAGTAAGCTCTAAGTTATAGATAATAAAAAGAGGAAAGAATTAGCCTAAGACAACATTCTGCTTGTCCAATTAGACATTTTCCCTAACATTCTCTCCAAATAAAGATCTTGAAAAATCAGGAAGGAATTTTTTTGGAGGGAGGGAGGAAGAGGAGTGTAGGTATCAAATCTGGGGAATGGGATTACAAGTAATGGTTCAGAGAGACTAAAACTCGATGGAAATTAATGCATTGAAGGAAAGAAGCAAATTTTGGCTTTGGGATATTGAAGAAAAACTTTAAAAGAGGTAGTAAGAGTAATAAATGTCTTTCTACATTCTTGCTTTCACAAAAAAAGAGCTATTATAAACAAACTAAAAAGAGGATGAAAAATTCTCTATATATCTCCTATCCCACTATCAAGAACTTATAAATAATAATAATAATAAAACTCAACTTTCAAAGTTGTTTTAAAGTTATATGTTTTTGCATTTAGGAATTTCTGGCAAAATCTTTCCATTTAATAGGCCAAATATTCTCCCACAAGAGCACCTTCAAATTTTAATAGGAGTTTTGGTTCCCATTAACCATTCCTCTCACTTCAAATGAAACATTCAGTTTACCACAAAGCAGTAACTAAATTCCACATAGAAAATCAAGGAAGGGTTTTTGTAACAGATTTTGCTATATGGTGGGGAGAGAGGGAAAGAATCCACATAGCATTTTACCATTTTAATTTGAATTCAATTTTATTTCTCTCAAATTCTATTAAATGTTTTAAAATTCTTTATAGAATATATATATAAATGTACTTATTACAAAAATAAAGTATTAATTAAAATGTACATGTTACAAAAGGAAACAATTCAAAAAAGATCTAACTTCAGAGTTTTTATTGGGCCTTGAATAAAGTTTTAAATAAAGATATTAAGAATTATATTTGCAAACCAAGATGAGGATGAGAAAAACTCATAATACTATGTCCAGAGTCTATGTTTATTGGTTATTTTCACTGACAACTCCTCCTTTATCTCACTTTGATTTGTTGTTCAGTTGTTTCAGGAACTCTTCATGATCCTATTTGGAGTTTTCTTGGCAAATATATTGAAGTGGTTTGCCATTTTCTTCTGCAACTCATTTTACAGATGGAGAAACTGAGGTAAAGACAGTTAAGTGACTTGCCCAGTATCATCACCCAGATAGTAAATGTTTGAGGCCATATTTGAACTCAGGTCTTCCTGACTCCAGGTCTGGTATTCTATCTACTATACCACTTATCAGCATTGGTTATTCTAATTACCAATTAAATAATTGGACCTTTAGATATTATTTTTGATTAATTAGGAAACTTCCAATCAACCAATTTCCTGAAAGTAACATTCACTGCATCTAATAAATTTTTTCTTTTAAATTTTAGATCAGTCATGTTTGCATGAATTATATAACTCTATTTAGCAGTATTTCAAAATACTTAATTCAAAGCTCTGTCAGATGTCAAATTACTAAAAGTTTACTACACATACAAGCAATATCATTCATATATCTTTTAGGAAAAAATCATAATCCCAACTAAAACTAACATTTCGCACAAGTACTCTAAAACTAGATGGTGCTATCTGAAAATTAAACAAATTGTGACTGGACAAAAGAAGATTTAAAGGCACTATAAGAGTCATTGTCCAGAGTCACACTACTAGACATACAAATATGCCAAGTTCGGATAGCCAGCTTCACTTAGTTTTAGTTTGTTGAAGGTACTGCTGGTTCAATAGATAAGCCTTTTTTCTTGGCACCACTCTCCCAAAAAAACCTACAACCCTCCACTACCTTTCCCTTTTTGAATTAGTTTTGCTGTCATTAATAATGGTTGAAATAATCAATGTCTTAAGGCAATATCAGTCACAAACTCAAATACAAAAGAGACACTAAACCAAACATAAGGATCCCCACAGGCTACATATTGACTTAGAAACCATATATTAACATGATCATATTAGCATGCTAATATCTAGATTTTGTTGTATTTTTATTTATTTTGTTAAATATTTCTCAATTACATTTTAGCCTGATTCATATCTGGGAGTGCTGACTCATTACCTGTCTTGAGATAAAAGTTTGGACATGAGAAACAAGTGAACTAGCTGTGTGAATAAATCAATTAATACCACAATGCTCATTTCATACAAGTTTCATTAAGATCAAATGATATATAACATACAGCATTCTGAAAATTTTGGGCTGTACACTGGAAAGGGTCAAAATATACAAGCATCTTGGACCTTGCTTCATTGCTTTTGGATAGAAGGATTATGCAGAACAGAGAATGAGTGGTGATTTTTATAATTTCTTCAAAGAATTACTATAGAATTTAGAGATAGGGCACTGAACCTGTAGTCAGAAAGACAAGATCAAATCCAACACAGATTCTTAATAGCTTTGTGATCTTGGAGAATTTACTTAACTACTTTGTTTTCTCATTGAAAATGAGGATAATAATATTACTTACATCCTAGTGTTGTTATTAAGGATCCAATGAGATAATATTTGTAAAACTCTTTTAAAACTAAAAGTACTATGTAAAAGCCAGTTATTATTATTCAAACTTTATTGATTATAAGACTCCCTCTTTACACACAAAAATTACTCTGAATTTATAAAAATTAAACTTTCAGCAGTAATAAGCATCTTAAAATATTTAACCCAATCTTCCAAGAGCTGACTCACTAAATTTTTCTTGCTGCCTAAAATTAAATCCAATGAAAACATTTCAGCTCATTTTTGACACACTTGATCCTCAATTAAAATTCTTTTTTCCTTTTCTTAGAGTCAGTTTATTCTTATTTGTGTGAAGAAAAAGCTGAAACTCCTTTGGTGCTATTTAAATTAAATCTTAGCATCATTTTTTTGACGATACTGTTCAAGGCAATATCATTCATATACCTTTTAGGAAAAACCATAATCCCAGGTAAAACTAACACTTTGCAAAAGCACCTTCTTCTGATCTTCTGAAAATTACCTGAATATCAATTTTATCAGTCCTGGGAGACTTATCACTTACTTTTTGAAATCATAAATAAAACTTACATATAAGAATTGATCCAAAAAAAAAAAAAAAAGCTAAGAAGTCAAATTCTGTTTCTTATCTAATGAAATCCAATAAAATCTCACTAAAATGATTTATTATTGCTCATAAATTTAGGGTTGTTTCAGCCAGATTATTAATAGGCAATAATGTGATTCAAATACAGCTTTAATTTAGTATAATGACCTCATATTTCAACTATCCCAATGACAAGTTCAATAACACAGGACAGCAGCAACTTAAATCGTGAACAAAAAGACATGTCATTTTAACAAGTGGGATTTGTAGTTAAAGGTTTAAGAGACCATCTCTTTGAAAAGGTTTGCATTCAACTGCAGCAGCTTTCATAAGAAAATTCATAAAAATTCCACCATGTGTTGGTTATAAAACCAAATTCATATATTAAGACACTTAGATCACTTCTCAAAAGAAAAAAAAAAACTTACTAATGATATTTAAGTGATATTTACCACAAAATCGATCATAATACTAAAAAACATTTCAGGAAAAACAAAAACTACAAGATGATTTTTAAAGAGGTAGGGTAGCTCTGGTTTTCCATAATCAAGGAACCTTATGGAAATCAGGATGAGTTCTGAGAAAATATCTGAAGGATTTTAATTCCAATTGGCTTGGGATAGTGCTAGATATGTAGGGGCACTCTCCAGAGTAGTCCTGAAAGGCACTTAACCAATCTGACCAACTGAAGCTACAGAACACTACAGGTAAATGCCTGCATTAGCCTTGAGAAGAACCTATCTTCTAGGCTATAGAAAGAGAATATTATTCATTTCATGCCATGTGTCATTGATTTTCTCTTACTGGACTGATTAAACTTAAGAAACAATCGATTTTCCCTAGATCCTCCCCAACCAGCTACTACACCCCATCTCTCTTCTCTCTGACATCATAATACAATGTTCTAAAGAAGTTTTCTATAATAAATACCTTCATTTCCTCAATACTTTTTATGACTACAATTCCTAGAAATTTAGTTCTGTCCCCAGAACACTGATACTTGCTGTCTTATGGGTAATCACTATCCTCACTAGTACCACCATTGGGTTATATGTTCTGGACACTGAGTTCCAAAAACCGAGGTCCAAATTCCTATACTGGAAGCTACTAATTATGTGATCACACTCAAACCTTAACCTTCAAGCCTCAGTTCCATCATTTGCAAAATGGTAGAACCATCCCAGAAATTCCTATTTTATATGGTTACTATGAGGTTCAAGTGAGATGACATATGTAAAATATTTCATAAAACTGAAAATACTATATAAATATCAATTATACTTCAAGTGAAGAATATGAAAGACAAAATCAAAATCACTCTTATTCCTAAGAAGTTGAGCCCAATGCAGTAAGTGATCAGCAAATGTTTTCTCTGTCTTGAAGAAAGGTGAAAAATCTGAAATGAGGAAGTATACTTCAGAGGATAGATTTTATGTTGAGTTCAAAAACATCTGCCACTACAGCCTAGCTAAGATACAGAGTGAATAAAGGGGAAACAGTACGAAATAAATGTCTGCAAAAAAATAGACCAGAGTCGTCAGTCTGTGAAGGTCCGTGAATTTGATGTCAAGATGGGGAGTTTGTATTTTATCTAATAAGTCTTAAGGAGCTACTCTAAAGAATTTTGATCGGGATTATTAATACAAATGATTATTACATAAGGTCTTTTCTTCTGGCAATCATACAGAGAACTGACTAGAGAAGGAAGGAACAGTCAAATTAGGTAGGAAGAGATAAAGGTAGTTGTGAGAGTGGAAAGGAGTGGATTTGAATTACTGAAGCACATGTATGATGTGGTTGTTTAGAATTGACAAGACATGGCAGCTGACTAGATATAAGGATGAAGTAGAGATAAGAGTATTGTATAACACTAGGAGCAATGATACCTCCACAAAAATGGAGAAGCTTGAAGCAGGGGAAAGATAAGCACAGAGTTCCCATGACTTGAAAGACCAGCTCTATGCAAATGACTTCCAAAAAAATATTAATTCTGGACTCAGGGTCTAGCTCTACAGCAGCGTACGGAATAATTCAAGCAGGATACCTCAGCAGCACCTTAAACTCAACATGTCCAAAAATGAACTCACTATAAAAAACTATACACTGCTGCCCTTCTTAAAACAAAACAGTCTTTGTGAGTGGTCCAAAGCTGTCCTTGGTCACCCAGATAAAAAATCCTGGCTCAGAAGTCAGAGATGTCTCTGATATCTGACAAAAGATACCATCATGGCAAAAGCAAAGGCAGAGTAGCAATACCCAAATGAATCAATAATTGTTGTCATATAAATCTCTTATGGGATATTACCTTATTCCCTGAAATGCTTTTTCTTTCTGTCTGTAGCAGTACCATTTATTATACTTTCTACATCTGAAACCTTGGTATTTGATTTTTTTTTTCTTCCACTACCTAACCTCTCCCATTAAGTCACCAAGTCTTGTAGATTTATTTCTATGATACATCTTACATTAGCCCCCTCCTCTTTAGTTCTACTGCCACCTTCCTATATCATAGGCAGCCCCTACTGCACTACTGAAAAAGGCTCCTACCTCTATCTTCACAGAATTTCCAAAACAATCATTTCTGACATTTAAGGCAGAACATAGTTTGGTGCCATATTCACTTTGTAGTCTCATCTCATCTTGCTTTCCCCTTTATACACTTCCTGCTTCAGGCAAACTGGACTTGACTTTGCTTTTTGAACATGTCCCATGTTTCTGACTCATATTTGTGACATATACCCTGTACTGGGAATGTATTCCTTTTTACTTATCACCTTTTGATTTCACTATCGATTTCCTATTCATCCTTTAAAGTTCAATCTGAATGTCACTTATTTGATGAAGTCTTCTGTGATCTCCTTTTTTGCTTCAACCCCCCTTCAGGCCTCACATAAAACTTTTGCTTTGTATCCCCCTCTTCAGATATTTCTAATAATTTGATTTGTTACAACTAGCCATGTTATATCTTGTTCCTAACTAAATTGTAAGCTTCATGAAGGTTAAAGACTATGATTTATCTAAACTTTCCATTTCCTACGGTGGAATGCACATAGCAAATACTTAAATACTAATCAAAATTGTTGCTCTCATATTCATTTTATTAATAGGATTTTAATTGAGAATTCTATATCTACTAACAACTGTTTATAGATTATTAATATTAAATGCAACTCCTTTTAGAACCTACATTATCTAATTTGCATATACTACCAGATCAGAAAGAAATTAAAAGGTTTATTTTATTTTTATCAAAAGCTGAGATTGCATTTCTCATTTCTTACATACGGTTTCACATTTGTAAAACGTTTAAACAAATCACTGTCACAAAACTAAATTTCATAGATTGATTCATCTCTATAGCAGAATATGACTATCATTTGGTCTTTATAATATCATCATATATATTACACAGTCAATATTACATTGAAAAAGCTACAGTAAAATTTCAATACAATTTATATTCTTACAATTTTTTTTAGTTAGAATAGCACTAAATGGCCAGAGAAGACACTAAATGATGTTTTTTGTCTTTGGATATGATAACATGAAACATGAAAAAAAGAAAAACATATAATGCCTCAGTTCCTAGGATTCCCTCTCAGCTCCTACAGTGGCAGTGAACAAAAAAAAGAAAATAGAAGATACCAAGATTCACACTAATTTTGATGCTTTTAAATCAGTATGATTTAGTAGAAAGAACCCTAGATTTAAATTCAGGAAAGCTAAGTTAAAATCCCAATTGCTCTCGGCTGGTCACTTTTCCAGGTCTCAGTTCTCTCATCTGGAAAATGATGAGGTTAGCCCATCTCTCCCAACTCTAAAACCTATGAAATAAGTTAAGTCCATGAAAAGCTTTATTTTTTTTTTCCTCCATACAATTTACAGCAAGTCCTGTCCATACAGAAAAACTAATATGCAAATAATTATCCATTTTTTAAAAGTCAATCTTAATTAACATAAGAGAAAATACCTTATCAATGAGTAAAGTCCACAAAGCTATCTTCTGATTACTATAGGAATGTATCTTTAAAACACTTGAAATATATAAAATCATATATCTACTAATTTCACATTCAACAGTTTCTGATGATCAGCATTGTGAATTATTCATATATCTTGGGAAAGATCCAGTCTTTCCAACTGAGATATGTTCACTAAATTGAACTGGTACATGTTTATGGATCAATAAACCTTTTCCTAACCATTATCTCTGTAGCAGAATATAAGCTCTTTGGGAACAGGGGCACTCATTTTCATCTTCGTAATCCTTGCCTGTGCAGTACCTTGTACATGGTAAGAACTGAAAAATCAAATTGACAACCGTTGCTGTTCTTTCTCAGAAACTAACTACTTCTTCTAACTTTCAACTTTCTGATCTAGTTATAGTTTAATATGGGGCATACAACAATAGTGTCCCATCATAGATCACCCTTTCTATTATCTACCTTCTCTGAAAAAAAACTCATAGATTCTCCTCCCTCCATCCCCCAATAGCTAGACTGCTGTCTGAAGAATATATAATGCAGAAGAGGGGAACTTCTTCAAAATCTTTTGAAGACAGAAGTCAAGTGATATTGGCTAGCTATCTTAAGACCACAGAAATAACAAGACTTCTATTTATTAAAGCATTAAAATAAGACACCCTCAAGACAATTTCACTTTTTGTATTTGAGAGGATAAAGAAAAATGAAAAGGACATTTAAGTCCCTAACTATGGCAAGGCTTCTATGTCAAACAATACTTACACTTGACTTTCTGGTCTTTTGGCAGCTTTGCCTATCAGATATATTCTAAAACAAATAAATTTAAGGAAAAGGAGAAATTAAGCTCCAATTTCACATACTTAGCCTTTTTAATTTCCATACAATACAAATACTAAAGGATGGTAAAGAAAGCCAAACATCATGCAGCTTCTATTGATGGCTGTTGCTAAGAGAATTTGGTATGAAAATTTCCAGTAATATGAGCAATTGGAATCCAGATGAAAACCTCTTTTCACCAGGTGGTCAAATGAAAATGCAGTATGAAAGGATTTTCAAGAAAATTATACATAAATTGTGGAAATATATATAGAAGAATTACATGTTTAACATTTTTCAAGAGTGAATGTTGAAAACTATGCACGTTTTGAAAAAAAAAAAAGCTTTAAAAAAGAAAAAGAAAATTATACCAGCTAATGTATAATTTAATAAAAGCCACTGAAGGGAGTAGTGATAACTAAGGAAGGAGAGGCCTAGATAAGAACAACCATGCTGCTAGAGATGGCTCCTTTATCCCAGTAGACTCCGAGCTAATTCGCCATCCCCTGGAGCAAATTCCCGGTCAGCACATAGGACCAAAGTACCAACCATTTAAATGAATAATGCAGAGATTTAATGATATAACTATGTATACATAGGAAAAAGAAGAGGAAAAGGAAAGATAGATGATGTCTCCTGTTTGCATTTCATTCTATTCACTCTAAAACAACCAATTTCCCATATTAAAAAGTAAGTTACATGTACCTGTTAAAATTTAGAATAGATTCTTGTCCAGCTCATGTCCTCTAACATCAAGTTAATCAGGGCTATGTCCTGAACCATCTTTCCTTTTCGCTACATATTATTTAACTTGGTGACTCATCAAGATGCATGGATTTCATTATCATACCTGTTGATGATTCTCAGATCTACTTTTGCCTCCCCAACTTGTCTGCTGACCCCCAGTCTTCATACCTCCAATTGTCTTTCAGACATCTCAAAGTGAATGTCCGGAAGACATCTGAAAGTCACCAAGTCCAATATGAAACTTATTAGCTTTTGTCCTAAACCTTGGACCCCACCCTACCACTTCCTACCTCCACCTTCCCTATTACTGTGGTGAGCAAACAATGCCATCTTCCCAGGTCCCTCAGGCTCATAATCTAAGTGTCATCCTCAATTCCTCAAGACCTGTTGATTTCACCTTTGCAACATCTGTGGAATATTCTCCCTTCTCTCCTTTGATCTACTGCAGATCCTCTTCACCTCAAGCCTAGACTACTGCAGTATCCTGCTGGTGGACCTCCCTGCTTCTTTCTCTAATCCACCTTCCACTCCGTTACTATATGATTTTTTTAAAAATGTAGGTCCAATTATGTTCTCTATTCAATAAACTACAAGTCCTTCATAACCTCACTGCTTCCTATATTTCCAATCTTCTTATACCTTAATCCTTTGTCCCATAATCTTAAATCCACTGATAATTACTTCCTGACTATTCCATGAACAAGACATTCCATCTGCTGACTCAAAAATTTTCTCTGGCTATCTTGAAGCCTCATCATCTTCCACAGGAAGCCTTATCCAACCAAGCTTAATTCAAAAGTCCCTGCCCTCTGTCAATTATTTCCTAAACATAGCTTGTTTGTGCACATTTGTTTCCTCCCCCCATTAGATTGTGGTCTCCCTGAAGGCAAAGACTATATTTTGCCCCTTTTTTGTAACTTAGATTATAACTTAGTGCCTGGAACACAGGGTGTGAGTATGGAATCAGTAACTTCAGGAAGACATCTTTCTGAGTTCAATTCTGGATTCAGGTATTTACTAGTTATGTGATCCTACATAGATCATTTACCCATTTGCCTCAATTTCTTCATGTATAAAATTAATGGGAAGAGGAAAAGGGAAACTAGTCTAGTATCTCTGCCAAGAAATCTCCAAATGGAGTACCGAAGAAATCAGACACAATTGAAAAATGACTGAATAACAACAAATGCCTGTATTCAGCAGAATAAGTTATATCTCAGTATTAACAGAATATCATTCTTATATTTATTAAATTCCAAAATTTTAATACTCCTACCTTGTAGTGTCAGTTTTCAATATTTATATTGATTTATATTTACATTGACTTCCTATTTGATTCTCACAATCAGTCAGTAAAGACAACAAGAAGAGTACTATTATGTCTAAATAGATAGGCAAGATAGCACTGTGGATACATCTCTGGATTTAAGTCACCTTTGACAATGACTATTTTTAGGTTATAATTAAATAACTGCTATCCCCTCATCTAGAAAATGGAATTAATAATATCTGTACTATCTACAGAATAAGTCTTATAAATGAAATGCTTTAAAACTTTAAAAAGTGCCATAGTCATCAAATATCCTCAAATAATAAAAATGAAAATAAAAATAAAAATAAAAAATAAAAATAAAAATCCACAGTGCTATCTTGTGGATATATCTCTGGATTTAAGTCACCTCTGACAATTACTATTTTTAGGTTATAATTAAGTAACTGCTGTCCCCTCATCTAGAAAATGGAATTAATAATATCTGTACTATCTACAGAATAGGTCTTATAAGTGAAATGCTTTAAAACTTTAAAAAGTGCCATAGTCATCAAATATCCTCAAATAATAAAAATGTCATTTCCTCTCTTTGGCTTAAATACTCACTTTATTTTTTTAAAATGGGAGATTATGCATATTCAAATCTTCTGGTTATTTAAGCCACCAAAAATAAGAATAAGAATCTTTAGATTAATTGCTAAATTACAGACAGATTTCCCTTTGATTTCTTCAGATTATGACTATTTCAGTGAAATCAAATGAGTAGTTAAACCAGAAGTTCAACATTTAAGTCGCAATCTTGTCATGAATTCTGACTTTGTTACTATGCTTCAGGGAGGGGAAAAAAGATTTTAATAATGTCTTTTAATTATTTATTTTTTTTAACATCACCAGAATTTCCTCAGTATCCGTCCTCTCCCAGAAACATTTCATATAACTAATAGTACTATTAAGACAAAGGTGGGGGAGGGAAAATAGAAAGGGAGGAGAAGAAATCATCATAATGGATCAATATATTGATAAAGTCTGAAAAATGTACACTATATAACGCTAGTGGATATATATCCCAGTCTTATCTTTTTATATCTCATTTGAATTAGGCTTCTATATAATTATATGATGGTCACTTTTGATTTTTTTTTTTGGTGGTTCTGTTTACATTGCTGTCATAATAATAAATATTGTTTTATTGGCTCTGCTCACTTCACTTTGCATCAGTTCATGTAGGTCTTTCCATGTTTTTCTTTATTCATCATATCTACCTGTTTTGTAGTACAATAATATGCCACTCATGACACTAGTCTAATCATTCCCCAATTAATGAGCATCTACTACTTTGTTTCCAAGTCTTTCCTAATTATCATGTTAGAAATATTTTGGTAAACATAGGAACCTTCTTCCTTTCAATGGTTTTCTTAGAGTATAAAGCTAGTAATGGCATGTCTAAGTATGGCCATTTTGTTGTTTATTTGCTCATTCTAAATTGCTTTCTAAAATGATTGTATACATTATCAGCTCCAACCAAGAATGAATTAGTGTCTAATCTTTCCACAACCCCACCAATGCTGACTATTCCTATTGTCAACTTTGGTATTTTACAAGACATTAAGTTTTTAATAAATAAATAGCAAGCAGAAACAATTGCTTAATTCACTTGGCTAGAGCAGCAAAATTCTTTTAGTATGTTCCTTTAAGGTAAAAATTTTGAGTGTGAATCCCTGAAGTGCTTATTTACTTTTTTATAAATTATACATGCACTACTATGCTAAATTATGTGCATTATAAAACAAATATAAATAAAAAATATTCTAAAAGAATAAGAGAAATAATACATTTAAGCTCAGAGCTTACTAACTAGATCCACATTTTAGAAATATCATTTTGGTTATCCTATAGAGGATAGATTAAGAAAGCTTAAAACAGAAAGACAAACAGGAGGCTAATGAAAAAAAAAATACAACTGAAAAGAGGTTTTTGGGAACTAGGGCAAAGACTGTCTAAGTGGATAGCAAGGGGTCATATGTGCACAGAGTTTGAAATGTAGAAATTTCAAGATTTGACAAATGATTAGATCACATACCCCTTAAAGTCAGATCTCAGTTTCCACTTTGGAAACCACTAGGCTATACTAAAAAGCCAGACAATTCATTTGACAGAGCAGTTAGACTTAATGTCTTTCAGACAGTAAGCACTTATTTGCCAGCATTAACCAACAAGCATTTATTAAACACATACAATATGCCAAAAACTGTGCTAAGAGTGGTGATACAAACACAAAATGAAGCCACTTTTGGGGGGAAAAAAAAGGCAGAAAAACAGAAATAGATTTAAAACCTCTTTATTCCATGTCTACATATTTGACCCTGGCCAACTATGTACAAGAATATTATTGGTTAAAAGGTATCAGAAGACATCAAAGTATGCAGACTTTATATAACTGCTGCATCTTTGTTTTTTTTTTTGTTTTTTTGTTTTTTTGTTTTTTTGTTAAATACAACCTCTACTAGTAACAAATCATTTGTAAAACAAAACCAGTTAATTACAAAAAACAGCATATAACCACCATCCCTAAGAAAAACTAATTCATAATGATTTGGATGGAAAAGTCCCAAACTTTGTTCTAACTTCAAATTATTAAAAAATTGCTTAATTCTAAAATATATTATTTCTAAGGGGAAAAAAATCCCACTTAATTAACCTGCTATTTATCCATAAGAAAACCACAATCTTAAATGACCTCCATAAAAAGATAATAGATTCCACTCCAATGTAACACATGCAAGTCCACAAGGGCTGGCATATTGCTTTAGCAATGATCTCACACACATTTCTTCCCCAGTAAAACCACCTTTCCAGAAATAAGTACGGCTTTTCAGATATAGCAGGCTATAAAACAGTTCAAGAGGTCTCCAATAACCCTTTCATTAGTTTCAGATGCAAACGCATTCAAAATATTGAAACATATCCAAATAAATTCTTATGAGACAGGAAGGGTAAAAATTCCCCTTTCTTTCCCATCCTCCACACTTCTCTGAATCAAAAAATTTAGTAAATATTTTAAACTGCATTGTCGACTACTACTATATCTTTGGATTTTAAATCCACCCTATGGAAAATCATGACATTTTTATTGGACTTTAGAGTTTTCTAATTCTTATCAAAGCATGCTAGTTTGTTTTGTTTTGTTTTTTTATTTTTATTTTTTTTTAATATTTCACACTGAGAGTTTAACCTTCCTTTTACTTACACATCTGGGCCTCTTTCAGAACCTTTGTAATTTACACACTGTCCTTTTGACCACATTCTCAATTGACCTCTCTCAGAGTCAAAGGATGTTCAATACATCTGGCAAGCAGATGGATAGGGGGTGTGCTGATACTACAAAATCAAGGGCCAAGATGACAGCAATCCAAGTTCTAATATATTACTAGTAATTTAACAGTAAGCTTCCCTCGATTCTTGCCTAAAAATAAGAAAATCACACACACACACAAACACACACACACTCTCTCTCTCTCTCCCTCTCCTTCTCCCCCCCTCCCTCCTTCCTTCTCTCTCTCTCTCTCTCTCTTTCTCTCTCTCTCTCTCTCTCTCTCTCTCTCTCTCTCTCACTTCTCATCTCCCTAACTGAAGATGCACTCATTCATTTTCTTTCCCTTTGTCCCTTACCTCTACCCACCACTGGATCTATATACATATTTTGTTGCTAGAATTACCATTCACACCTCAATTTCTGAGAGGTTCTCAACTGCTATTATTCCTTCAAATTCAGGGTACAAAACAAAAGAGAAAGCACATTATAAATTTCAAAGTTTTTATAAATGCCAGCCATAAGTTACTGCTACAGATAACATCCATGAAGGAGTAAAATACACTGTTACTTTATCCACAATTTATGCTCAACTTTTCAAACTCAACATGTTATGTAAATGTAAATGAGTATCTCGAAGTCAGTGACTGCCTTGCACTTCTCTGAGGTGTTTTCCTTTGATTCACTATTGATCACTGATGCACACTATTTGGATATGCTGCAGCAATTTGTTTTATCCCAATTATAAATTTGAAGGCCCAGTTCATCTTCTATCAAGACACAGTTTTGCCTCTTTATAGAATGGAAAAGGCAGCATTTTTGGACCTCACTTTTTTTGAGAAATAAATCAAACTTTTTGATTAGTATTGGTCCAATACTTTAAAACTTTCTTTTGGGGGGAGAGGAGGGGAAAAAGGACAGTGCTGGAAATTAGTATAGGAATAGACAGATTAATAAACTTCTACCAAGGCACATTAGAAGCTGAACTGCCATTAAGTTTTAGAGTTGCCTGGGGTACAAAGAAATTAAGCCTCTTACTCAAAGTCACTTATTATGTGTCCAAATCTGACCTTGAAGGCATTTTTCCCAGACGAGTTCAGCTCTTTGTTTATTCACTTAGATACCTAGCCTCTCTTTACAATGTTACTTATTCTTCCATTTAGTGTTAGACCTATGCAGAAGATGCCTTAAGAAAAAATAAAAATACAGAACAAAACAAAATTCTCCCCACATAAAAAGGCCAAAAATGTCATATCTTTTTTCATACTCCTAACTTCTTAACTTGTTAAGTAAATGGCTACTGAAAAATGGCATGCACCATAAATTTAAGCTGTTTTTGTGACCAATAGCAACTGGGAAGTATGTAAACAAATGCTTTAACTACATACTCTAAGATGAGCCCAGTGGTACAAAGTATTAAGGAAAAATTATTAAATTTTCAATGTAAGCATTTACACCAGAGATTGGCAAATGCTACCAAAACAGTTTGATTTCTCATTTTGTTATCCATCTAGACTCAAGAAAATGTTAATAAATGCAGATTAAAATTAAATTGTATAGTGTCTACATTTCAAAGGACTGGTTGTCAAACATTTACCATCTCATCACTCACTGCAAAAACTATTTAGATAAGAGTAAAAGAAACAGGACAGACAGGATCTGCGCATAGGAAAATGAGCATAATAATTATGAGGTAAGAACATCATCAGATATTTCATTCTCCAAGTGGCCAAGGATAGAGACATAATCTCAATACAAGACGGAAAATAGAGAGGCAAGCAAAAGAAGTTGAGAGAATTAGTAATTCCCTGCCTTACCCTGCCCCAGCATTTTTCTTCTACTCCAAAGTAAATACAGTATAAGAACTGCTTTTCTTTGGTAGGAATAGCAGCATTCCCATTTCTGAAGATTGACGAGTTAATTGCTTCTCCCTCTTCTTGCACACCTCAACCCCATTTAACCCCACAATTCAAATCCAGAATGGGACGTTTAAAAAAAAAGAAAATCCTATTCTAAAACCCTTCCCCACCCTCCAAACTCTAGACTACACCAGTCACCTCAGCCTAAAGTTTGAGTTGAATAATCCTCCAAAATCATTACAGCATTTTACAAAAGCACTAAACAGACAGAAGTAGGCATCTAGCCAGAAAAGTATTTTGAATTTAAATAGAATTTAAATTTTAAATGTTTTCAAACAAAAAGAGGACTCAGGTAGGACTAAAGTAAATACTATACAAAGCTAAAGATCAAGTGATCTTTTTTATAAGAGGGAAAGTTAAAAATCAGATTTTAAGAGAATAATTAAACCCTTCAGTTCACACAGAGGGAGATAATAAGGACTAGAGGAGATCAAAGGGCTAGCTTGTGAGTAGAAAGAGACTAGAATTGTTTCCCTCCCTCAAGAAAGCATCTATCATTTTTTTTTAAATGTGCAGATGAAAAATAATGTAAGATTCAGTACTTTTGTTATAAATTTGTTAAATTTTATGCATATTTTCTTTTTTAAAAATTACAGATGATAGTCATAGATGTAGAAGCTACCTAATCTAACCTCATTTTACAAACGAAGAAACTGAGGGAGACTAAGTGACTTGCCTACAAGCACACAGGCAGAAAGCAGATCAGAAAATGAAGGCTAATCTTCATGCCAGTGAATCACAATGTGTATATCAGAAGTTCAGTTTCTTATGCAAGTTTCTTTTTGGGTCTGTGCAAACTGAAATATTTATATTCATTAATAACTAAGTTCACCAAAAAAAAAAAAAAAAAAAAAAAAAAAAGAAAAGAAAAGAAAGAAAGAAAGAAAGAAAAAATAAAGAAAAAAAAGCATCTACTAACTGCCACTATGCGCCACACACTGTGGATACAAAATCAACAAAATAAAGTCAACAAAAATGAAAGATTCCCTGTCTTCAGGAAGCTTACATTTAATTGAGGAAAACATATGTATAAACATTTATGAAATATATAAATGATATTATGAAGAAGGTGTCAAAAAGGCCCCATGTAGAAGATTTGTCTAAACCTCAGTTTCCTCCTCTGTAAATTGAGAGGAATGGACTAAATATGAATAATAACAATAATAATAAACATTATATAATGTTTACTAAGTACTTTACAATTTTTATCTCATTTGATCTTCATGACAGCTCTGTAAAGTAGGTGATATTATTATCATTCCCATTTTAAAAATGAAGAAAGTAAGTTTAAGTGACTTGCCTAGTAAGTGTTTGAAGCTGAATTTGAAATAGATCACTCTGAATCCAGGTTTTGCAGAAATCTATTCACTGTGCTTTCTATATAATCCCAGTGGTTCCATCAGTTCTTCCTGTTACCAAAAATTCTCAAACAGGGAAAAAAGATTGGAGGCAATAATCACGTAAATATTTTCTTCTCCATTCCATTCATCCCCTTTTCCCCCACTCCTCCCACCCCCTTGATTTCTAGCCTATGGGGACAAGAGCAACCCTGTTGCAAGCACTACTTATAGAGTATGCTGCCTGATGATTACAACAGAGAATTGTGGAAACAGCTCTAGTCGAACAACAGTCACTCATCTCATTTAATATGAAAGTTGCATCACCCCATTGAGTGAAGATTCATTGAAGTGGGATTCACTGAAATGGGGAACAGATGGGAGAAGCTCTGCTCTGCCGGGTTTTGTACACATTTTGTGACAACTGGCTTCTGCTTGTGTGTGATACAGCAGCCCAGGTGGTATTATCTGGGCACTCAGGTGAATGAAGAGAAGAATTTTTTCCCCTTTGTTCTAAACAAAACACCTCAAAAATCCCATATCAAGCCTGCAAACTTGTTTTCAGAGCCTTTCATTCTGCCTCAAAAGGATCAGTATCAAGGTTAAAAAAAAAAAAAAAGTCTTCTCTCTCCTTTTAAAATTCTTATAACCCTATTAATTTCATTCAGGTAAACTACACATTTTCAGAATTCATCATTGATGTCTGATGAAAAGTAACTTGATACAGTGGATGAAAAAATGGCCATGGAGACCCTGGGCAAATTAATTTAACTCTCAGTAATCAAGCCATTTAAGTTGTAAAAAAGGTGAGAACCTCCATGGGTTAAAAATTGTTTCTTATACCAACAAAATTATAGGTTCGGTGTCTATTCTCTCCTTCTGACTGAAAACCTATCACAAAATGACTCTTGATGGTAGTCATCTATTACTGTGGTTCAGCGAATAGCAAGTCAGCCTGTTAATATGGAAGAACTAAGTTCAAATAAGCCTCTACGAAGTACTACCTGTGTGTTGTAAGTTACAATCTCTTACTGCAAAACCCTCAATTGTCTTTTTGCACTGTTCCCCTTCCCCCACCCCCCCCCACCCCCACCCCCACCCCCCGGGAGTTCACTACTCTGATGAAATCAGTCTTGAACAATAAATAAATGAATAAAAACACCACTACTACCAAGAAAACTGATTACTTAAGAAATGTACCTTTATTGCAAAACTACAATGATAAGGAAAAAAATACTACTCTAGGAGGGCTAAGTCATCTAAGGATCCCAAATAATTCTTCACATTCCTATGGTGCTTTCAGGTTTACAAAATTCTTTTCCACACAACAATACTGTGAAGAACCAAGTTTAAATATAATCATTTTTTACAGGTGAGCAAACTAAGTTTCAAAAGTGAAGAAAATTTCCAAAGAGAGTTAGTGTCACAACCAGCCTCAAAGCCAGAACTCAACAAATGTCTCCTGGACATCTCTACTTTTTCTACATTACCAGATATTAATAGTCATTAAAATCAGTACTCTGTCATACTATAATAAAAATTAATTCAGGAAAAAAATGCTAAATGTATAGGCAGAGGATTTGAATCCGAATCCCAGTTTTTCCAATTGGCCAAAATTACTTAACCTTCTAATGATACAATGAACTAAAGGCAATCCTTCAGAAACAATAATTTAGGAAGAAGTCCAAAGGGGTGAGGGTAAGAAGTCATAAAAATTTTAAAGAATTCAGATTCTGATTGATCAAAAGACATAGGAGTTAAGAAAAAGCAGGGGAGGAGGGTATCATTCCAGGAAATAATAGCAATTATCTTTATTTCTCTCCTTCTATTCCTCCTCTTCTTTCTCCCTCCTCCCTCTTCTCCTTCTCTCTTCTTTTTCTCTTATTTCCTTCCCTCCCTCCTGCCCTCTCTCTCACTTCATACTAGCTGCCTTTTGGATATCTAAACTGGATGTCATGGTGGCGTCTCCAATTCAGTATGTCTAAAATAGAGAACTCATTTTTCCCCATTACACCTGTTCCCAAATGTCCCATTAATATTGAGTACAATACAATCCTCCCAGTCACCCCAGTTCACAAATGTCAATGTCATTACACTCATCACTGTCTTTTGCAAAATCTTGTTTTAAATTTGTTTCTATCATCACACATCTCTCATGTACATTCCCTTTCATTTCCCCCACTCATGCAGAAACCCACATCATCTCTCTGCTGGACTATTACAAAGAACATTCTAAGTGGTCTCTTCGACTCAACTCTCCCTATTCCAACCCAACTCCCACTTACTGCTAAACAGAGGTCGAGCCATGCTACGCTCACCCTTCCTTCCAATTAAGCTCCTTCAGTTACCGATGGTCTCTAAGTTCAAATACAAAGTTTGTTGCTTAGTATTTAAATTCTTTATAACCCAATCCCTTTCTACACTCTAATATCTTTCATGAACTCTATGATCCAGTTGCATGGCTGTTCCTCACACCTAGAATGATCTTCTCCCACCTCACACAGCCAAATGTCACTTCTTCAGAAGGATCAGGAAAAGCATAATCAGAATTTTCTTTCCCTCTAAAATATCCTCTCTTTTAAGACAGGAATAAGTATTTTCTTTGCATCCCAAAGTTTAGCACAGTGTCTGGAACACAGAAATTACTTAATAAATACTTCCTAATTGAATGGGAGAAGGGAAAGAGGAGAGAGAGAAAGAGAGGAAAAATCGTTCAAGTTATTGAAGAACACAAGTAATTGCGCTCTCACCAAAAGAGACCTCAGACTATCTAGTGTTAACCCTTCATTTTACAGACGAATAAATTAATCCATAAATATTTATTAAGCCTACTATGTGCCAGGTAGATAAGAAAGAATGACTTTGCCCAAACTCAGAATTAAGGCAGGCTAAAAATAGCATGCATGTATAATGCTTTACAAAGATCTTCACATGTATCATCTCAACTCATTACCAATCTTTTGAAGATGATAGTTCAGTAGTTTATAAATGAAGAAAATTAAATTCCAAAAAGGTAAATGGATGACTAAAATGTGGCTAGGCCAGGACTTGAACCTGAGTCTTTTGTTCCCAAAAGAGAAATTTCCATCATTATATATTGCCTCATCCTAAATTAGTTTATTTGATGCACCCACAAATTGACCGGATTTAAGCTCCAGCATCTTTTTAGTCGGTGAACCCAGAAGACAGACAATCCTCAACCAATTATATACAGACCACTACAAAGCTCCAACAACTTTATTATTGTTGTTTCTAAGGTTACTATCCATCAATACTGACTGAAATGATAGCATCTGTCCCATTTTTTTACAATTCTCTTCAAAATTTAAATACCTGTTATTTCTTATGAACTTCAGAAACATCTCTCTTCCTACTTATCATGTTTTAGACATTTCCTAATCCACAGAGATTGAAAGTTGGGGGATAAGGTTAGCCCTAACTCCTTCTTTCATAATTCCCACTCTCAATTTTTCTGGCAACTCCAAACCTATATTTATTACTACTGTAAGTTTTAAGTATCTCTCTATTGTTCCTTCCTAGATTCTAGGGTATAATTTATTTTAGTCTCTGAGATTTTCCTCCCTCCATTCCCCTTTCCCATAAAAATCCTATATTTTGCTCTGCTTGGGATTTAAATTTAATGCAAAACTTAAAATACTGAATTGCAACAGCATTAATGTTAACTGTCAGACTATCCTCACATTCTCCCCCAATAAATTCTGAATTTACAAGCAACCTTTAAAAACAATTACCAAAGTAATTACCAAGTCATCAATTCTATTTAAAAGGTACACACAAAAGCTAAATGATACAAAGCCATGCACACTGTGAGGCCCCCACACCCTTAAAATATAAGTTAATGAGATTGCACATAAGGGTCACACTATTTGGTTGGTATGCCATAAATGTTTTGATAGTGTGGCAGTTTCCAGTTCCACTGGGCCTCCTTAGCTATGTATCTATCCCCCATGTGCATGACACTCTTAGGACTCTGTCCTAGGTTCTCTCTTAATAAGTACAGAAATACATATATTGAATAAGCATTTTAACAATTCTCATTATCAGCTCTAAGTATATTCTGATTAAAAACACTGCCCATGATAACATTTCACTTTTATGCTAATATGTAATGCCATCTAGTGACTAAAGAAAGATTTAATGTATTAATCTATTACCTAGCTCTCAAATAAATAAACACACATTATTGCTCATATATTAAATTCATATGAAAAGACAAATCTTCCACACGATGCTGCTGAATAATAAAACATAATTACTTTGTGAACATTACATATAAAATAGGTTTACATTTATACAGTCCTTAATAGTTTATGAAGTGTTTTTCCTTACAATGGTTCTATGAGGTAAGTAGTGGAAGTATTTTTATTCCCATTTTACACATGAGGAAACTTGGATTCAGATTAAAGTGACCTGCCAAATTCCCTAAACTAAGGGAAAACTAGGCCACTAATCACTAAATTTGCTATTCTTTAACTATGTTTCATTGAGTACTTATCTATAATTGTCATACAAATCACTTAAATTCATCTGCACTAAAAAAAAAAAAAAGTCTGATCTCATTTAAAAAAAGGTTATTAAACTTTTAAGACATGGCAAATAACTCACAAATCTCTTAAGTACAGTTACAACCATAACTTTTATAAATGACAGCTGGGAAATAACTAACTGGCAAATCATTCTAAGACAACTGCATGTGAAAATAAAAGTATATTTACATTAAAAATAAAATAAAAGAATATTTACATAAGCTTGAATTAAAATGTGTGCTGGCCATTTCCATTAGATTTGCCAAAACACTGCACTGGTAAAAGGAACCCCCATCAATTTGTCATCA
Organism: Antechinus flavipes; assembly: GCF_016432865.1. Lineage (NCBI taxonomy): Eukaryota > Metazoa > Chordata > Mammalia > Dasyuromorphia > Dasyuridae > Antechinus > Antechinus flavipes. The sequence continues at coordinate 408,294,255 of NC_067400.1, forward strand.
GAGAAAAGACTGTAAAAAGCTCTTTGTAAAAGGAGTCAATAACAATTTTTCCCCATCAGTTGAACAAACCTGGAGTTGAAGCCCTGTAAGCCAAATTGACATCTCCATGCAGGAGGTTTAAAAACAATACATAGAAAATATATTTTTCTATCATTTACTTGGTCAATAAACAATTCAAGAACAAGATATATTCAAAAATTTTAGATATCATCTTGATTCTAGGTTCTTAAAAATAGGGATGTATAAACTTAAAAAAAAATGTTTTGTTAACTATTTGAATATAATTGGTTTCAACATGCCAAAAAAATTCATCAAACCCCAGGCTTCACCAGTGAAGTAGAGGTTTGGGTAGATTCTACCACGCTGAAAAGTTTCTTTGTAATACGCCTTTCTTATGAAGCCCAATCTAACTAACTACAGGGAAACATCATCCTGCAAAATCATACTTGAAATTCATACCTCCTCTGCACTTTGCTGCCCAAGACCCCTTCTTTCTTCTGATTTAGAGAGCTCTTCCTGTATCTTCCATTTAAAGGGTGCCCCAGAGCAGTCATATGAGCATTTCCCAACTGGCAATGTGTACTTCATGATTCCCTGCCCATCCCCCCACGCAAAGGGTCTCAAAACAGTCCTATGGCATCTGTAGTCATAGATAAGATCCTCTCAGTATTCCCCTTAGATAAATCAGGTAACATTTCACTCAATCAATTACTGTAGTCGAAGCAGAGGTAACTGATATATTGTGAGTTTTTCGAGGACAAGGACTTAGGACTTATCTTCTGCCTTTCTTTGTACCCTCAGTCCTTAGCATAGTTACTGACACATAGTAGGATCTAAAAAATTTTATTAAGTGACTTGACAATAAGAATGAGCACCTGGTGATAATTGAGGGATGACTATAGAAACCCATGAAATAAAAAATTAAAAACCAAATAAAAATCAAGAATCCATAAAACAAAAAGATCAGATCACTGGAATAAATGTTTTTTCCTTCATTGCTTGCTTTTTCCCTAAAAACCATTAAAGAAGAAAAAGAAATAACATGATTCTTTCATTCATTTTTAATTTGAGCCAAGGGTCTATTTTATATCTATCTTTGCATCTCTGGAGCCTAAAATAATGCCTTCCATATGACTGGCACTTAATAAATGTTTAATTCACTTCAAAAATAGTTATTATTAAAAACAATAATAGAACAAAATGTTATCATATTATATATCTCAACGCATAATATAATCTCAGTAGCTAAATTAAGTCTCAATCACCCTCTGCAAGCATTTTATATATATGGAAAAGTAGAAGTGCTCAAGCCTTAAATCAAGTAACCATCATAAGAGCTAATAATAAGTACTTTCTTTTTCTTTTTCTTTTTTTTTTTTAAAGGTTATAGGATATAAAGAGAAGTAGAGAAGATATATTTAAAATCCTTCACAATCTTGCTCCAATCGACCTTTTCAGGCTTTTTAAAAACACTATGCCTCTTTACATACCCTACATTTCAGTCAAACCATCATCCTGATGATTCTGTTGAGATAGGACTAACAAATTAACTTCTGAAGTTTTCCATGTCTGGCCTCAACATTCTCTTTTCCCCCTTCTAATTATGTGTATGAGGATATGGTTTTCCTTCCTAAAAATTGTTTTTTCTTTTAACTGTGAGTATATCATTCTGTACTTTGAGGAGTATTTGTAATTAAAATTATTTTCAATAGTATGTGTGTGTATATATACACATTTTTGTACATAACTATATTAATACGTAATTATTTGGATTTCTGTGTATGAGCAGTTTATTTTATTTCCACCATGTAATTTAAGTAGCAATCCAAAAGAAAAAAGCCCTTTGTGTATTAGTATTTCCCTCTCATTTGCAAGAGTAACTTCTGGTGCTTGCTAGCTGTCATTTAAATATTGACTGTCCCTTGGTTTTTTTGCATTTACTTTTATAATCCAAGACCTCCATCTCTTTTCTTACTGACTTCACAGATAAAGTATCCACCTAGACCCCAAACAGTCCCATGGCACCTGTAGTCATAGATAAGATCCTCCCAGTATTCTCCCTTAGGTAAATCAGGTACCATTTCACTCAGCCAGTTACTATACTCAAAGAAACCAAAGATTACATATGGAAGCAGAGGTAAGTGATATACTTTGGAATCACCATTTTGGAAACTCTGAAAGAAATACATCTCTAGCATTATCAGAGATGTGTTTTTACTGCTATACAGAAAAAAGAAAATTGGGAAGCTATTTAAGAATTTGTCATACCACCACCCTAATTTGGAAGACTGCAGTACCCTGCTTTGATCTCCAGTCTTCTTGTTGTCTTGACTATATAAACTATCCTTTAATAAATCTGTTTCTGGACACACAAGTCCGGTGTCAAAGTTTCTTTTTCCCCTTCCCAGGGTTGCCACAGGAGTTACTACATAGTCATTCACTAGAAGAGGCATTTGTTGTACAATGATTGAAGGAACTAAAATGAGTACTAGAAACTGAGTCTCACTCTCATTTTTAAATTTCTCCAGCTCAAGGAAGTTCCATTCCAAATGCTATAGGGAGAGGCACCATATTACCTACATACAAGATTTCAACTCCCATCTCTGCACAGGCTGCATTCTCCCTTGTGACAGGAATGTTCCCAATAGAGAACATTTTCTTAGGATAATCCCTATCTAGCTTCCTTCAAGACTCGGCTTTCATACCTTCTGTAAGACTGCTATCTGGATGTCCCAAGTGATTGGTGTTCTCTTCACTCCCCTCTCCTAAAAAATTTGTACATACTTTATAGTTACATATCTATGTTCCTTGCTTCCCTTTCACCCACACACATCCCAGTGCCCAATCTAAGTTTCTAGAGGATAAGACTAATTTTTTATTTGCGTACTGCAGCCATTTTAAAATGAATAAATGGCTCTGTCACTGGCTTCACTATGTAACAACATTGAAAATTTGACCCCCTTAGGCCTGAATTTGTAAAATTAAGTAACTCAGTTCATGATGTCACTTCTCAATATTTTGATGACTTGGCAACAACTAAGAATGAGTTGATGAACCCATTAATTGATAATTTGATGAACCCAGTAACAATTTAAAGAAGGCTCATTATTTCCAAAGTATTTGTTTTCAGAGCACACTACTACATTTCACAAAAAGATTCAAAACTTGGGCATAAACCTAGTAAAGACAGGTTGAAATACTACTTTGTACATGGAGGTAAAGTAAAGGCCAAAGAGGAAAAATAATTTAATGAAGATGGATGGCAAGAGAGGTATATACAGGTTATAAAAATCATACCTCTTTTTGCCAAAAAGCATTTTTCCCCTAAGCTATGCACACACCAGCCAAATGATGTTTTAATAATTAAAGGTTGATAGCTTGAAACACTTTGTTTAACTACATCTAGGGAAAACTTTATGCATTTAGCTACTGTGGTTTGGGGAAACCAATAGAAAATTAAAAAAAAAAAAAAACTTATAGGAAGTCACTACAGAATTATCAAGATCCAGCATGCATACTACAAATGTTGACTCCTACCAAGAAAACTTTCTTCTCTGGTTGATGCTGTGGGAAACACCTGCTTTACTTTTTCTAGTAGTTGTGGAGTCTGAAGAGAAACTAAAAGTAACTACCAGAGAATCCAGACTAAATCAGAAGTACTTAGGGAAGGATCCATTATTCAATAGACAGAACCAGCTTTGTAGAAAAAGTAGAAAAATAAAAGTTGCCCCTAAAAAAAAACCTAGCCAGGAGAGAAACCAAAAACCTATACACTAGAGAAGAACAAATGTCTATGAGCATACATACAGTTTATTGATAATCTTACTTATTACTAGTTTTGGATATTTTTTCCCTTCTGCCTAAAGAGATCAGATGGAAGTTTAAATGCTAGGAAGAACTACAATATATAACATACTGTATTTGTAATTTTCAAATATCTCCCTTTTAAAGTTGAAATAATTCTTTGGAAGACTTAATCCAGTAGTTTTTTTTTTTTTCTTTTTTTAAAGTCCAGCAGATTCTGACTTCTATTGAAAAGAAAGAGGGAGAGAAGGGGACAGAAGAGAGGAAAAATACTGATATATCTACAATTTGACCACTCCTAACTAATCTTGTGTCAGATACTTTGTAAATATCCACCAAAGAATAAAACACTTAAAAAAAAAATAAGTATAATCTGAAAAAAATAAGCCAAGGAATAATTTTAATGATGAGCATTAACATGCATTAAGAGGTTAGCTGCTTTAAAAGTGATTTTAAACTTCTGAAAAGGCTCGATGAGAAGGCAGTGTGACACAATAACATAGCCTGGCCAACTTGTAGTCAGATATACCCAAGGCATAAACTGCCCCTCTTGCTTGCCCTTAGTACTTTGGGGTCACAGATAAATTACTTAATCTCTGAGATTATGAATGAAACGTGATTGTTGTATAAATAATTAATTCAAAATAACAAGAAACCCACCAATTTTCTTGTCCAAGGATGAATTAGAGAGAAAGAGGAAACCCATTCAATGTCTATTTCAGTTTCAGGAGAATGAGGACTTTATCTTGGATAAATAAAGAGGGAAAGGGGAGATAATCTGGGAAAACAAAGACTGAAAAAGAACAAAATCCAAGTCTATAAATTCTGAAAGATATGAACAGGCTAAATGCTGTCTTATTTATTAAATCTAACCTATTTAGTAGATACTTTAAAAAGAAATTTTACAGTAAACATGATATTCTATTCTTTTTATGAGTATTCATGAATTTATGGAATTCATACCAGAGAGGTGACATAGGCACAATAACATTTTTTAATATTTTACAGTAAAAAAAAATTTTTTTTTAAGTTTAAATTCATGGATAATCATATCCCAGGAGATCTCAGTACTAATCACTTATCAAAGAATATTTGGAGGTACTTCCCTGGATCTGGCAGAAGTCAAGAAAAACAAGCATAAAAGAGAATACAGAATAAGCTAAATAGAATTTGACACAATGTGTTAATCCTGGATTCAAGCTTCCTTGAGACAATAAAGTTTCAATCAATAAAACTAAAACTCATCTTAGTGAATTATTTAAAAGTATATTTAATGAACTATACCAAGCTAACTGAATGGGAACATTCCAGGTGTATTTAAAAAAAAAAAAAATGTAAATGCAGAACTTAAGACTGAAAAGGGGGCGGAAAAAAGAGAGAGAAATATCTCCTTTAACAGATCTATTAACAGGAAAGATAAACTTTTAGTTTAGATCGGAAGTATTTTGAAGTATTTCAAAATCATTTTCTTAGTAAGATTTGATAGTCTGCTTTAAAATATGACATATAAACACTGGCCTTCAATTATATAATTGGCAAAAGGCCAAGAAGAGATAGATCATGACTGTCACTTGCTACAGAATATATAGATGGTTATTTTGGCAGGCAAAACTGAATTCAATAACAATGGTATGTGTTTTGTTTTGTTTTTTTGTTTGTTTTTTTTTTTTTTTCCTTAAGCACCAGAAAGAATTTTTAGCACTGAAAGCTTGAAAGAGGCCTAAAGCACCAAGTTGAGTTTGGAACCAATTGTTTAATTTACTTAATTTAATGCTAGCATTACACTGTTTCCCTTCAAAGAAATTCTGTCCCATGGCAGTTGATTAAATCTAATCAATTAAAATTTGGAAAGAAAGATTCAAAGACAGTACTTTAATTAATATAAACATGGCCTACCTTGGAATCAGGAAGAACTGGTTCTAGTTCTGCTTGACATATATTAGCCTGGACTACAACTTCACAGGGTTGTTGTGAGAATCAAATAATGTTGTGAACTGGAGTGTCCCCTGGTCAATGTGTTCAATCCAAGCTCATTATCTTTTCCCCAAAAACTTTCCTTTCTTCCTAAACTTCCCTATTTCAACAGAAGGAACCATTCTCCCAGTCTCTCAAGCTCATAATTTGGGAGGCTTCTTGAACTCCTCATTGTTATAACCCAGATTCAATCAGTTGCAAAGGTCTATTGTTTCAAACTTTATAAAATCTCTCACATACATTCCCTTTTCTCTTCTGATAACTCCAACCTCCCTGATAGAGGCAATCATCACCTCACACCTGGACTGATGCAATAGCCTGCTGATTGATCTCCCTGCCTCTAATCTCTGTCCTCTCCAGTCCATTCTCCACTCGGCTGTCAAATTGCCTTCTTAAAGCACAGACTGACTACATCAGTCCCCTAATTCAATAAACTCCAGTGACTATTACTTACCTCCAGGATCAAATGCAAAATCCTGTTTGGCTTTTAAAGCCCTTCATAACTTAAGACCTTACGACTTTTCCAGTTTTCTTACATCTTATCTCTCTTTCCAAGTGCAGTGAGCCAGTGCCACAGGCCCCCTCACATATATTATTACATCCATCTCCAAGCATTTTTTAATGACTATGCTCCAGGCTTCAAAAACTCCCTGCCTCCTAGCTTCCCAGCTTCCTTCAAGCCTCAGCTGAAAAATCTACCCTCGTGTAAGGAGGTTTTTCTAGCTCTTAATGCTAGTGCCTTCTCTCTGAGACTATCCAAGTTCCTATATACATATATACCTATATATGTGTATGTATATATATCTCCCCTAATTGTACACAGATGTTTGCATTAGGGGGTGGGCTCCAAAGAGGGGCTTTTGCCTTTCTTTGCAACGTCTGCATTTTGCATAGTGCCTAGCAAATAGCAGATTACTACACACCTGCAGGGCATGAGATAACACATGCAAAAATGCTTTAACAGTATGTTAATGTTATTTATCATTGGTTATAATACTAGCAATATGACCAAGGACAAGTCTTGACCTCTCAGTGCCTTGGGCCAAAATCTGTTCATTAATTAATTAAAGAATGGTTGCTCTACATTTGAAAAGTGCATTTTAACCTCCTACTAAGGAATCAGGGGTCTGGACCTTATAAAAATAAAATATCTTTTTAAAAAGTTTAATTAGGTCATTCAAGTTTGTTAAAACATTATCATCCTATTTCATTAAATGAAACAAACTGTATTTTTAAATTGAAGACCTCAGTGTAAAATATTAGAAACTTATGATGTTCTCAAAGAGAAAAAAAAAATTTTAATTCAAGCTTTCTATTTTGGCATAGTGGAAAAGGGAGCTGATTTGGAGTCAAAGAATCTGGGTTCAAATCTGATTCAGCTACTGATTACCTTGTAACTTAAGAAATATAATTTCAGTTATTTGGTCTTCATTTTCCTCATGTGTAAAATGAGGAGATTAAAATGCCATTTCTGCAGCACAGGATTTTTTGCACTTCCAAGATTTTGCTCTCATTACAACTGTCAAGTACAAAAGCAAACACTCTTGTGGTTAGGTCATTTTCCCACCATGTGGAAGCCTTTGCAATCCCAATTTGGGTTTTCTTGGCAAAGATAATAGAGTGGTTCACTTCCAGCTCATTTTTACAGATGAGGAACTGAAGAAAACAGAATTAAGTGACTTGCTCAGGGCCACACATTTAGTAAGTTTCTGAGGCCAGATTTGAACTTGGGAAGATGATTCTTCCTGATTCCAGGCCTGGCACTCTATCCACTGCGTCACCTAGTACTCAACAATTAATTTTTATGTATGAGTAAGAAATATTTGGCACAATTTGCCACAAATCTGCAACTGAAAATAAATGACTATGGAAAAGTGTAATATTAGAAATAATCTTGAAAAAATATTGATCAACTCATGCTAGTAAATGTGAAGAAAAAACAATTTTTATAAATCTTTATAATGGTCAAATTTGATACTTGAAAATAACACTAATTATATGGCATTAGTAAACAATTCTGGTACAAGAAAAATAGCAAATAAACACACCTAGAGGATACTGAATAAAATACTGTGGTAATTCATACCACATTTACATCTAAAACAATGATGCAATTCCTTCTGAAATTAAGTTACTGAAAAGAGCTCAGTTTGATGCAAATTATTCATGAAGCATACCTAGAAATGTATGTTAAGGACATGATTGTAAGATTACAATAGATTCCAGTACAATCCAATGGATTATAATCAAGAATATTACCTCCTCAACTGTACATACACTCTTTGATCCAGTAGTGCCACCATTGGGTCAATATCTCAAAGAAATCATAAAAGAGAGAAAAGGACCTGTATGTACATAAATGTTTGTAACAGTTCATTTTCTAGTGGCAAAAAATTGGAAAATGAGTGGATACTATCAATTGAAGAATGGATCAATAAGTTATGATATATGATGATAATGAAATATTATTGTTCTATAAGAAATGATGAACAGGCTAATTTTAGGAAAGCCTGGAAAGATTTACATGAACTTATACTGAGTAAAGCATCAACAGGAACAGCAGGCCTTTAAATAAACATTGTACATAGCAATATCAAGATTGTATGATGATCAACTATGATAGACTTGGTTCTTCTCAGCAATTCAGTAATCCAAGACAATTCCAATAAATTTTGGATGGAATATGTCATCCACATCCAAAGAGAGAACTATGGAGATTGAATACAGATTGAAGCATCCCATTTTCACTTTTTTTTTTTTTTTACTCATGGCTTTTTTCCCTTTAGTTCTGATTTTTCTCTCCCAACATGATTTCTATGTAAATATGTTTTTTTTAAAGTATGTTCAAAAATAACAAAAAATACATTTAAAAAGCCAAACAGACAAAAAAAAGGAATATTACTTCTCTTTATTTAACTAAAACAATTTCACTAAATAATTTTGATACAGTTGGTAAGAAGCAGTCAAAGGGAATAGGTAGCTAGTTTGGCTTTAAAGCCAAGATGACCATTTCTCTCACCTACTAGTTGTATAACCGGGCTAATTACAACCTCTCAATGCTCAAGGAACATGAATTTCCTCATCAGAGAGGTTCTGTACCAGTGAAATCACTAATCAAGTCATCTATCACCCTCATACAAGTAAATATATAATCTTTAAAGGTTTTATCTAAATCTAAAAGAAAATCTATTGGCTCATTACTAAAATATTGAAGATATTTTATTTTGAAAATGAGATTCAGAAAGTTATTACTTTTGGGAAACAAATACTCAAGTACACTTCCTGTTACAAGAAAAGTTAGTGATATAAAAAAAAAGATATCCTCTCCCTTCTCTAGGGATATAGTCTAGCTATAGAAATCTGCAAATCCTATATGGTATCAAGCTATAGGCAAAGAAGAATTTATTCATAATAAAGATTTATGAATAAAGAGGGATTTTTTTTCCTTACACAAAATGTGTCTACAGCTGCCCATGATTCATTTTTCTTTTAATTCTTCTGATTAAAAAATATGAAGAGTACTTCTAATGTCATAGTACCCCACTTTCAGATAAAAAGCTCTCTTTAACACATTTCTCAAGCCTCACAGATCCTGACAGGTTTCCAATTGAGAACTAGTAATCTGCCTTTTAACAGGGAGGGTGTGCCTCAGCTAACTGCCTATCAACAGACTGCAAGCAATAACATAAGAATTTTAGGGGAGGGGGAGAAAGTCTTAGAGATATTAGAAGCAGCTTTACCCATGCATAAATGGACTGGCAAGAAACAACATAAACATTCACAACTTTTCAATCTAGAATCCAAAAGTTTTTTTTATTAAATGTCTCTTGTTCTAAAGCTAGGCCCAATATCTTTCTGTAGTGCATAAAAAGCATTTTTGTGAATTTTTAAAGTGCTATACTTGATATTTGCTACATCAGTTTGCTTTTCCCAATCATTACACCAATAGCAGATAATTAAATTAGCTTATAGAGTAATAAATAAAAGAAAAGAGAAAGGGGAGTTGCTAACACAAGTGTTGATGATATCACAATAAAGGCATCCAGAGCTACACACGTTCTCATCTTGCTAAAATAGAAACTCATTGAAAGATTTGGAGACCATAACTTAGGCCAAGCATGAAGTCAAGTTAATCCCTAGAATTACAGTACCCATAGAGCCTTGGGTTGCAAGGCCATCTGTGCCTCCTGTGAATACCACCACTGCTCTGCCAGTTGGGCTTTTATGACAACTTTATTGAAAGGCCTGCTGTTCCTGTTGTTTGGACACCTGTGTCTCCCCAGCTGGAACAGCTGTAAAAAGTATAGTATACTTGTAAACTTTAACCTATTAGAGATCAAGGAGGCACAAATCTTAGTAATATTTTGGGTACTAAAATGAAACTAAAGCAAGGTTATATGAACAGATTTCAAGAGGTCAGTGAACCTGGATGAAGAGGGGAAATTGCATTTTTATTTCCATGTGATTGCGTTCTTTTATTTTTAAATCCCCAAATTTTTGTGATTTAATAATATTATCCATAAAAAATTCTACCATACTCTCCAAAGGATCCATGATTTAAAAAAAAGAAGAAGAAAAAGAAAAAAAGGTTAAGAGCCTCTGCACTAAAAGACCTATGATGACTTTTTGAGCAGTAGTAAATATAAGCATTATTACCAAAATACTCTTTTCTAAACCAGAATATAGATTACTTTTTAAAACTTCCTCTCCTAGAAAGCTGCAAGGTAATAGATTTGACAGACTGAATTTCTTCCAGATAAGTCTTTCTAATCATCAACCTCTGGCAGTTATTATAATCAATCTAATCACAGATAACTCAGTTAAAGACTAATCTATTTCAGCCAAATCACAATCTCTCTTCAAGACCTCAACAGTGCCTTATGAATCAGTATTCTCACCTTCAGTTTCAAGAGCCCTCATCAGGCCACTCCAGACTTAACCCACTTCATTTCCTCTACTCCCCTTTCTTGCTTCATTCCAACACACTCAGGCAAACCCACTTATCCACAGTTCCTTCATCCCACTACTTTCCAGGGCAACTAATTTCCTCTTCCAACCCACAGACACAAGCACATCAACCTCAAACCTCTCCAATCTCCTTAAACCTCATCAAATTTTTGTTTTCTCTGCAATTCAAAAACTTGTTGAAATGGCACCTTCTACAGCAGTTTCTCAACTTCCAGTTAGCAGTACAGTGATTTATTCCTGGCCCCACTTTTTCTAATTAATTAATACATCTCACCTCTTCACACTCCCCCACCCTAATTTACAGGAACTGTACTAATGTATATAGAATCAGAGGATTAAGAGCTAAGGAGAACCACCTTAAAGACCATCTAGTTCACAGAATGAAACATTCTGCTCTGAATCTAGAAGGCAGTCAGCAAATTTGGGAAATTATAATTTTGTTCCTCAGCTTTCAAAGAAATTAAAGGAAAAAAAAGAGGGACATTGTGCCTTAGGATATTAGTTTCCAATATCAGTCCAAGTTCAAAAACAAGCCTACTTAGAGTATTTCTTATTTCTCCAATTTACTATAATAAATTATGAAAGTAGACTAGAGGAATGAAAAACACTTTTATTATTTCTGTTAAAACTTTACTAGGAACAAAACTATTACATTACCAAGGTAATTCACTTTACTGAAGATAAAACTGAGGCAGAGAGAGACTGCTATGCCATTTGTCCAAGGTTACACTGACAGAACCAGGACTAGAAGCCAGGTTTCCCAACTCCCAGTATTGTGCTGCTGATAATAATAATGATGATGATGATGGTGGTAGTGGTGGTGGTAGTATGCGGATAGTAACAACAACAACATTAACTTTAATATGTGCCAAGTACTTTACTAAAAAAATAAAAATAAATTTAAAAATTATACATATTGTATGTTTTCTGATCATATATAGTTTTCAAAAGAAGAAATACAAATTTATCAACAGGCATATTTTTTCAAAAGCTCCAAATCATTAGTGAGGAGAGAAATTCAAATTAAAATAATTGTAGTTTTACCATGTATCCACAAGCAAACTGGCCTCTATTACCAAAAAAAAGGAGTTAATGTTGGAAGAACTATGAGAAGCTGGGCATATTAATAGATTATTAGTCAAATTATGAGATGTTCAGGAAAACAATTTGGAATAAAGTGAGAAAAATTATCAAGTTATTTACACCCTTTGATGTACCCACACTTTATTGGTGTCTTCCAAATCCCATTTAAAGTTTTTCTGGCAAAGATACTGGACTGGTTTACCATTTCCTTCTGCTCATTTTACAGATAAGAAAACTGAGGCATAAAGGATGAATGAAGCACCTTGCCCAAGGTCACACAACTAATAATGTCTGAGGCCAGATAAGCACTTTTCTGATTCTGAGCTCCTTGCTCTATCTACTACACCACTTAGCTAGCCAGCACTGAATTCTAAATGGCTTAAATCAACTCATTTTTATTAAGCACTTATTCCATGGCAGGTCTGTGCTAAGCACTAGGATCACAAGGACAAGAGCTGAAATTCTACTATAGGCTATAATTAATGACAAGTAGGTAAGGAATTCAGAAAAACCTGTAAAGACTTACATGAACTGATGCTTAGTGAAGTGAGCAGAACCAGGAGAACATTGTACACAGGAACAGCAACATTGTACGATGATCAACTATGGTGGACTTAGCTCTTCTCAGCAATACAATGATCTACAACAATTTCAAAAGACTTGTGATGGAAAATATCATCCACAATCAGAGAAAGAACTATGGAGTCTGAGTGCAGATCAAAACATACTATTTTCCTTTTTTTTCTTTGGTTTTTTTTTCCCTTTTGTTCTGATTCTTCTTTCACAAGACTAATATGGAAATACGTTTAACATGATTGTACGTGTATAGCCTATATGAGATTGCTTTCTGTCTTAGGAAAGAGGGAGATAAATTTGAAACTCAAAATCTTACAAAAATGAATACTGAAAATTATCTTTACATATCATTGAAAAAATACTATTAAGTGCAAAAAGATTAAAATTTTAAATTAAAAAAAGAGTCTGGATTTTAATGGTAGTAGGCATGTTCCTCTGAGTATATGCATATGATATGAAGTGTGAAAGACAAATGTGGGAACTTGCAAATGGGGGAGTGGGGGGGGGGGGGGAAGGGGGGATACTTCATCTGTACCAGTGGGATTAAATTGAAACAGAAATGTGAGCCAATAACCCATACATAAGAATTATTGCAGGCTACATACTGTCTTAGTTTTAAAATGAAATGTTATTTTTTATTGTATCTTTACAGTATTGTGTTAAATATTTCCCAATAGCAGTGTCTGACACCTCTGATCTGGAAAATTAGTACTTTAACTTAATCTGGATTGAAAACAAGGATACCCCGAGAGGTGGAGGAGATAATGAGGAAGTACCTTCGAAGGCAGAGGAGGTAGCTAGTAACAAGATACAAGTATGAGGATAAATGACACATATACTAAATAGCCAGTATGGCTATATCTCAGAGTGAATCAAGGGAAGCAATCTTTCCCATCTTCCAGTAGACTGGGTGGGGGATAAATTGTAAAGAGTTCCAAATACCAAATAATTTTATTTATTTATTTAATTATGTTTTATTTTAGTGGTAATGGTGAACAAAGTTTATTAAGGAAGGAAAGGAACATGATCAGATCTGCACTTCCAGAAAAATCACAAAATTCACTGATCTATACCCCAACATAGAAGATAGGACTGGAATAGGGAGAGGCTTGAGGTAAAAAGACTTAACGCGGAAATATTGCAGCAGCCCAAGCCTAAAATGGAGGGGAGGCAGTGGAAGAACAGAGCAGGGAGCATTTGCAAGAAGTGTTGTAAAGCTAGAAATAATAAACCTTTTCTAGCTGCATGATTAATATGTTCTGGCTATGTATTGACATTTGCACTCAAATATGTCCTTGATGATGTTTATCAGTAAATTATTCATTTCAGGGTTTGGGTTGCTATGGCCAAAGAATTCTGTCAAGTAGCCAGCCTATCAACCAATGTCCCATCCATTCCCACCCCCAGTTTTACTTAAGCTCAGAAGCAAAGTATTCGTAGTCTGCATCAAAGGCTGCTGGTATATTTAATGAAGATATTAAACCTGGCAAAAGGCCCTGAATACAAAAGGGTGCATGTTACTTAACACAACTCTTGGTGGGCTAAAAATGCCCCTCCACCTCCACCTCCTCAACAAGAGCAGTTATTTTATAAACTATTAGGTTAAAAATAAAACTCTAGTACAGCCTGCCACTCTACCCATAAGTGATGTACATTAGCTAGTCCAGAAATAAAAGTCTTAATTTATGTTAAGACCACCCCAACACAGCAACAAAGAAAATCATCAGCATTCTTTCCCAATTTAAATTTTCATTTCCATTATTTTCGGTCCTTTCTTCGAATTACTTGTTTGCCTTTATCACAGTATGCCTATATATAAAAATAACATTATAATATTATATGTTTTTGATCATCTATAGTTTTCAAAAGAAGAAACAAAAATTATCAACAGGCATTTTTATATATGCCTAGATATAAAAATAAACATGTCTGATTTTTCTACTAGTCATTAATTTTAATTGCCATTACTTATAATAAAAGATCTAGAGTAAAGAGCACTTTTCTATAGTCAGGGGATCAATATTGTCTGTCTATAAGAGTTGTTACCTATGGGAATATAATTCACATAATATAGAAAGCCCTTCATAATTTAGATTCCCTCCCCCCAAAAATGTAATTTTTTTCCTCTGATGATTTCATTTTATCAAAATGCAAATCCTGTAGGAACCCTACATAAAATTAACTGCCATTTATACAGGATGTCCCCAAAATCTTAAGGCTGCTCTGAGATTTTCAGATCAAGAGTGAAAGACATCACATTTGAGGGGAAATTACACAACAAAGAACACAAATGACATTGATCCCCACAATATCCCAGAAAAATAGGTATTACAGACATAATTATACTCGTTTTAATAAAGAAGCTAAGGCTCAGTCAGAAAGGTTAACTTGGCCCTAATCCCCTTACCTATTAAATATAAGGAATAGGATTTCAACAAGTTTTTCTGACTCCATGACTTCATATGTAATAAATGTTAAAGAAGTATAAAGATAAGGGAAACCATTCCAATCTGTGGTGGTCAGAAAAAGGAATCTGAACAAAAACCGTGAAGAATTGGTAGGGGGTGAAGGCCTAGAAGAGAAGAGGGAGGAAAAGATCTGAACAAAATCATAGAAACAGCAAAGCACACAAGGTGTTTTCGAGGTACAGTGCCTGGGCCAGTTTGGCTGGAACAAATGATTCTTATACACTGGGAAAATGTGAGATAAGGCTAGAAATACAGATGGGGCCAGAGGGAAGAAAGAAATACTTGATGAAGAGTCCTCAGAGTTCTCTGAAGCAGAAAATGTCAAGATCAAAGTTATATTTTGGGGAAGATTATTTCGGCAACATTGATAAAAATCACAGATCTAGACCAAAAGGAAATTTGGCAGCATTGTAAGGGGAAAACTGGCACTGGGACAAACCAGAAGTGGGAAGACCAATAAGAGGACTATTTTAATAGCCTAAGTTGTAAGGTAAAGAACCAGATTGACTTTGCAATGCACTACAATGAATGAATTGGAGGAGGGGGTGTGACAATGGGCTCCCCCCCCCTTTTCTCCATCTCCTCTTCTTTGGAGGTAGCCATATAAAATAAAAAAACAAAAAACAAACAGTTAAAACAGGTTACCTAAGGGATAAGTGATGTTATTTAGAAAGAAACCATTATGAATACTGATAATTAAGATGGAAAATAATTTTTTTCACAGATCTTTGCTGCCTTTCCTCTAGACAAGAATTTTATGATTTTAAGCATTAACAATATAATCTCCTTCACTAAATTCAATCTTACTGTGCTAACTGCAACCCCAACAATTTCCAACTCTGATTTTTTTGAAAAGTAAAAGACATAGTGAAACCTGAATATTACAGCATGATTTGATGACTCTCCCCAAAACAGGAAAGAAGCTAAACCTATAACTTGGCAATTGAAATGCTGGCCAATCATGTTTGAATAAGTTGCAAATGAGAATGGATTGAGGAAGGAAGGAAAGTAGGAAGGGAGAGAAAGAGAGAGAGGAAGGAAGGGAAGGAGGTAGGGAAAGAGGAAAGGAAGGAGGGAAGGAGAAAAGGAAGGAAGGAAAGAAGGAAGGAAGGAAGGAAGGAAGGAAGGAAGGAAGGAAGGAAGGAAGGAAGGAAGGAAGGAAGGAAGGAAGGAAGGAAGAAGGAAGGAAGGAAGGACAGCAACAGACTTGGGAAAGGGAAGGAAGAGAGAGGAGACAAACTATATCAATCAGGAAATAATAAAGTAAAGAAAAGAATAGAGACAAGATAAACATTAGGGAGAGAAAACCAGAAGTCCACCTTATAAATGAATAGTAATAGAGATGATTCTAAAGTAAATTGAAAAGCTACAAAATTTTAATGTAAAGAAGTCAACTTCCTAACTCACAAGCATGTCAAAAGATGGCCCTTATAAGTAAAACTTCCTAATAGAAGTAGAAAATCCAGATTATGAGAAAGCAAAACTACTAGACATAATAACTACAGAGCAAAAACTGGAAACAGTAGTTGTAGAAGACAGTTCATCTAGAGATAAAGTCAAGAGTATACTGGATTATTAAAGTGAAGATATAGAAATAAATTAATAAAGTACAATTAATTATTAAATTTAAGATAATTTTAACACTTCTTTCAGTTATCTAGGAAGAGGTTAAAGATAAAGACAACAGAATAAACACTTCAAAACCTGATGTTGGTAGCTTACATGAAAAAATCTTACATAGAGATGTTTTTGTTTATAGGTAAAAACCACTAATGAAATAAATCAAATGAATCAAAACAAAAGCACGTGCCTCCACATATATACATATTTTTAATTTCCTATAGGGTTCCAGAATTTAAAAGGGTATGAAAAATAAAAACCATAAGTTGGGGAAGTAAATATAAGTTATGTATACACAAAATTGTGTAAGAAGCAAAATCTCTCCATTTTGGGTATGTATGATATGATATTTTATACCCCTACAGGATTCTAACATTAATAAAATGTATTTCCAGGTTTCTTGTTGCAATCCTGGAAAAAAATTATTTTCATGCAGAATTATGACTAGTATTGTATATGCTATTAGACACAGACAAAGGTCTATATTAGACTGAGATATATGACTACTATACTGTCAAAACATCTATGCTTTGTTTTTGTCGCAAATTAATTATATTTGAACAAGAGATCTTAATTTTCACTTTGATTTGTATATTAACTTTAACATAAAACAGTGGAATTGTTCAGTGATAAAATCTGATGAACAATAACCCTGACAAAAGATGAAGAAACATGTTAGATGAATATGATAGCTGTAAATAGAAGCATCAGAAAGTGCTTACTTTTCATGCAAGGTCTAGAGGCAATAGTAAATTTAAAAGATGTAGTAGCTGCCAAATGTAACATTTTACTTTTTATGCATCTATTTTCCTAGGGCAAAAACATTTACATTTGAAAGTCTCCTAAGGTTTAGAGTTAGAATGAACCTTAGTAGTCTAGTTCAGGATGTTAAGTTAAGTGAAGCAGCTATGGGCCATGAGCCTGGAATCAGGAAGACCTAAATTCAAATTCAGCCTCAGACAATTACTGGCTCTGTGACCCTGGGCTAGTGACTTAACCTCTGTTAGTGTCAGTTTCTCTAATTGCAAAATGGGAAAAATAATAGCATATGAGGATACAAAGAATCATTTGTAAAAATGCTTAGCCCAGTCCCTGGCAAGTAGTAGGTTATAAATGCTTCCTTCTTCTCCTTTCTCCTAACTTAAGATCATATTATTAAGTAGTATGATTAAGTAATAAAGCTTGTATCATAAGTGAAATCTTTGGTCTCCAGATCCAACCTTTTCACTGCACATATATCTAGGCAGAGAGATAAAAATCATTTTAGATTGGGAAAAAGATTATTTGGCATACAAATTTCCTAGCAGATCAAGGCTTGTGAAATGTATTGCGGGGCATAAGGGATGAGTAAAACTAACCTCCCTTTAAAAAAAATGACCATCGATCAGAATATCCTATAATTTTAGGGACCTCAATGGCTGTTTGTACAGCTTGCAAGGCCTCCCCTAAACAATTCGGTTCATAGCCAAATTTCTCACAATTGTGATCCCATACTAAATTACAAGAGGTCAGTACATTAAAAGATGTAACAAATGAGACAATGATCCTCAAAAATAAATGTGAAGTGTAAAAAAAATCACAAAAAGCTCAAGTTCTACAGGGCCTTCCATTTCTTAAAAGTAAATAAATGGAGGAAGCTTTTGAAAGCAATAGAAAGCAGTTTTTCTCCATCTCTTACACACACACACACACACACACACACACACACACACACACCCTTTTGAGATCTTTTCTCTTGGATTCCTGAAATAGATGGATTTCCCTGACCTACTGTAATTTAATGTGTAAGATAATCCATTTATGAAGGGCCTAGAAGATTTGTAAAATTAACTACAATTACCATCCTAGAACAAAATGATGTTTCTAAAAAGTTAGGGATGTTAGAAGTAAAGATAGGATCAAGAAGATGATTTATAAGTAAAGGAAAACAAAAAATAAAAACATTCATGTTTCTCTGGACCTTTTATTCAGACCAAATGATGTGGAGTTATGATCCTAAAAAGTAATTTTGGACAAGAGATATCTTTATTTTCCCCCAGACAAAGTTAAACAGGATGATAAAGTATATTTGCTCTGGGACAGTGAAAGAACAAAGAAACTTCAGAATGGTATTATTGGTACTTCTGGCCTGAAATACTTCCAAAACACAGAAGCAGACAAAATCTCAGAAAATGAACTGAGCATCACAATCCAATCCAAAGTTTTACTACTAACCATAAAATTAAAACTCTAATCCTATATAAAGGGCCAAGTCAAAACAAGACCAGGATTAAAATAATTTCACAAACAAATTATATCCACGAAGTTACTCTGCTTCAGGATATAAATGCTCACTGTCATCAGAGGTATCACCATCATGACACAAGTAAATATTAAAAGGAACAACTTATGAGTGTTCACCTCTTTCTATAAAGTTATGGATTGTCAGCATATATAATTTTAATGCTTTTCATTTTTTTCTCTTCAAAGCTCTGTTTTGGTCAGACACAAGAGATGAAGGACATCAATACCACTATTCTTGTAAATTGTAAATTGTAAATCACCAATCTAAAAACACATCATCACATTACCCTGATAGTTCATGTTGAAGTATATTAGGAGAGTGTTTTGCTAAGTGAACCAATAAGCTAATGGACTAAATGTGCTAAAGGATCAAATGCACTAAAGGAAACAACTTACCTACATTAAAATAATAATAACTCACTTATATAGACCTTAGAAAACTCTCATATCAACATTTTAGAGACAGATAAGTAGATAAGAGTAGAAGAGTAAATGTGTATTTCAAGGCATAATCTTTAAAAACTCCAGAAAATCCCAGATGATTAAGTAGTTTTTCCTAAAACACATTCTTAATCTCTAGGAGTTTCCCATTCTCAAAGCAATTTACAACTTCAAAACACCCCAGGGAGAAAAGTAAAGATAGATAAAATTTTGTTAGATATTATTTGCTGAAGATATCACTGTTGTGTCTAATGAATTGAAAGCACCAAAGTTCTCAATACCACTCCAAAATACTCCCCCAAATAAAAGACAACAGTAGAGCAGAATATCTGGCCTGCAAGAATCATTAGGTTAACTGAGATTCTTTCTTGAATATACCAGACAAGTGTGGTCACCCAGTTCTGGGGTGAAAGACTTCAGGAGCCTTGCTGTAATCTGCATTCTCCTTTTCAAAATTGTTTTCTACAATCCAAAGCAAACTTTATTTCTACTAATATTTTTTAAAGTACTTCATCTGTACTTATAATGGCTGCATTACTTGTGGTCTCTGTCTTACCTCACAAATTCAAAACCGTATTTGCATACTATTTTCAGCTTTTAAAAGTACTTTTACATGTCATTTCATTTGAAATCCACAACCACTCTAAAAGATAGATAAGTTATATATGTGATTGAAAACTTGACAGAAAGGTCTACAGAAGAACAGTCAGACCTTGGTGTACTCAGTCAAGTACTTTACTGCCAAAAGGGAGTCCCCAAATAATGCATACCAAGTTAGGGGAAAGTCAGCCTCAAAATGTTAAGTATTACATTTCTTGGTAACCAATATCACTCACAAATTTATCCAAGTAAACTTTTCACATATTTTAAATATCACCTCGAGAAATGAGCTCCCCTAAGTTTATTTCTAACTATGGTAATCACCATTTCTTTTATTGGTATCAAACTTAATCAACTCTCAAGATTTGCTCCCCTACCACAAGGCCCATTCCCCCCCAATACCTTAGTATTGTTAGGGATCGAATCTGATGTTTACCAAATACACTACAATCACAATGTTAAAGATTTCACTCAGGCTTTCCCAATCTGTCTTCCTCTGTAGAGTCTAGAGCAATTAAAAGAAGCTAACACTCTACCAAGGGGGACCTCTCCAATGCTCTAATAACCTCCCTACGAGATCACCTAACATTTACCTGGTATAGATTTAGCCTTCCTTCATGTCCCCAGTTTACGATCATGTCTCAAACAAGATAAGTCCAGGATGTTTTTCGGGGTAATGGACTGAAAGTTCTTGAAAAGTGGAGATGGGGAGGGAGTGAAGAAAGAGGACCCAAATGAACCACCTTTTGCTTTTCTACTGCCAATACTACAACTTCAGTCAAGAAAGAATTGAATTCCAACCCTTCCAATGTTATTTAGGAGTCCTATGACTATAAATTACTTGAGTTACTATCTCACCAGGGCATAGCAAGGCTCTGGTAAGATTATGTATGTGCATTAAAGCATTATGTAAATGTCAATGTTATTATTTCCTTTGTCTTGCAAACCAACTTGGCATATGGCCAAGTAAGACTTACCCTGTAGCTCAGATGAAAAGCTAGGTTAACCTTCTGTATATTTTAGAGGGCCCCTTTTCCCAAGTTAGAAGTCATCAGTTAATATAAATAAGTATACATATATTGGATTTAACGTATATTTTAACATATTTAACATGTATTGGACTACCTGCCATCTAGGAGAGGGAGTGGGGGAAGGAGTGAAACATCTGGAACAGAAAGTTTTGCAACGGTCAATGACAAATTACTCATACATATGTTCTGTAAATAAAAAGCTTAAAAAAAGTCATCAGCTAATTTGGGGGAGCTATATTAGGCTTTATTAAATCCTACAAATATCCTTTGATTTTATTAATAAATCAAAAATACTTTGAAACACAGACAGAAATTGGCCTGGCATGGATTCTGTCAATAAAAAGTTATAATTATTAAAAAAAAAAAAAAAAAAGAAAGAAAGAAAGAAAGAAAGGAAGGAAGGAAGGAAGGAAGAAAGAAAAGAAACAGACAGAATGGGTTTCATCCATAAAGACCAAAGCCCTGTGCTTGATCATGAAAGAACATTTTTTCAACTATTTGAACTTAGTGTTCTAAAGCACATCCAAGAGAAAATAACAACATGCATTTGACCCCAAGATGTTACTAGTGATTTAAAAAAAAAAAAAAAACCTACTCAAGTCTGGCATTTAATGGAAAATTATAATAGACCTCAAAAAAAATTATGAACTCAAAAGAGAAAAATGAAATATCTAAAATTCCATCAAAGGGGGAAAAAAGGATTATTTTTGTGGTTTTGTGGTCAAATTATCAAAATAGTTAACATACAATTTTAAGCTAATAGCATGATACCAAAAAAAGATAATTTTTAAATAAAAAAACAACTATTCAGTCATGAAGAGTTGGGCTTAGGGAAAAAAAAAAGTACAATAAAGCAACAAAATACAGTATTCCACTATTAGTTAACCATCAATGATAAACTATATCACTCTAAAAATGGTCACATTAATTTAGCAGTGACAAACTTCAACAGCTACATGGGACAACTTTACTATATGAAATGAAACATACATATCTCAGATAACAACAAATGTTCTCTGGTGGGCAAGGATAAAGAGAAATACAAGTCCCTTCTGAAAAAAAAAAAAAAAAAAACAAGGGAACATATTCTCTGTTGGTAATTAGCCACAGAGATGTTAAACATAAAAAAGTTAGATTAAAAAAAAAAAACTTAAAATCTCAACAAGTAGTATCTAGCATAGTTTAAAGGTAAAAGAATCAAGCCAGTTCCTTCCAGATTTTAATGAATTTCAAAAACATAATAAAAATCTCAAGTATTTTTTACAACTTTTCTCATTTGTATTCAGTTTTTGGTAGTAAAACAATACTAATGCCTACTGTTATCCTCACACATTTAGTAAATCAAAGTTTTAAAGCTTAATTTTATGATCATCACTTTCTTATTTGTAAGAATAAAGAAGTTTAATTTTACTTGTCAATGTCTACCAGATAGGTAAAATTCTCTTCTATTATATTTTTGGTATTTTAGTGAATATTTATGGCTCAGAGAACCTGAGAAGTGAAGACTTCTACAAATGAATAAGTAATTACTGAATAAAAGCAATATGTTCAGTATGATTATGAAGGGAAAAAATGCCATATAATAAAGGATTTCAACAAAGCATGCAACAAGTACAATCTCACTCTCTTGCATATCGTTTCTTTGTCTATGGCAGTCTGATGAACTGAATATTCAGAGAAATGGAATTATTTGGATCTGAAAATATATTATTTCATGTTAATCATATACTATTAAAACTCTCCAAGAAAGGGACAAAATAGTATATTGTGAAAAAGGTACAAGAGTTGAATCAGAGAGCCTGGGTTGCAATTCTAGCTCTACTACATGGCCTCAGCTTCCTCATTTACAAAAGTAAGTTAGCCTGCACAATTCATAAGTAAGTCTGATGAACCTACCACCAAGTTGTCAATGAAAGTAATTCTTGCTATTATATCTTCAAAGTGCACTCTTAAATGTATTGGTGAGCTCATCAAAAAATTCTCTTTAACCAAATTTATATCCCATTTTGAAAAAATAAAAACTAACCTGTGACTTTCAGCAAATGAATTAACTTCTCAAAATCTTAAATTTTCTCAAGAGTAAAATAAGGAATTGCATTAGATGATCACAAAGTTGCCTATCAGGCAATCAACAAACATTAAAACCCTAGCCTCAGACACTTATTAGCTGTGTGACCCTGGGCAAGTCACAACTTTATTTGCCTCAGTTTTCTCAAGAAATGACAAACCCCTCGAATATCTTTGCTAAGAAAACCCCAAATGATCGGACATAACTGACGGACTGAACAATAATAATGTATGGGGGACCTGTAACTGAGATTCCCCAATTCAATGAAAGACCACACAACTTGAATCTGGCTCTAAGTCATGTAACAATAATCATGTGAATAAATACATTAGGAACTAATAGGGTGAGGGAGGGGTAACAAAGAAAAATAAATCAACCAGTCTAACTAAACTGTACAGTATTGCAGAAGAGGAGGAAAAAAGGAAAGAAAATTATACACAATAACCAAAAAGGCACTTTCTTTCAAATCCCAGATAGAAGCCCCTTTTCAGAGGGTTAATCCTGAATCACTGAGAAACAGCTGACAATAACTAAGGTCCGGTAGTCAAAACAGGTAGCAGATGAATGTAATGTGAAATGAAATCAATCTCTTACTAATAGGCAGGGGGAACCAGTCAAAGATTAGCAAGCCCATTAGAGCTTTAGTTGTTCCTTAATCAGAAGAACCAAGGCCATTTCCAAATCATATATTACAGAAACTGTTTTCAGAAATTTTAAGTAAAGTCATACTTAACACTATAATCAGATGCTGTGAATTAGCCATGCTGTTTTGATGTCAAGAACTACTTATAAGTATCCACATTCAAACATAGTTTGATTTTGTACAGATTTTATTATGTCAAAAGTTTCACTGTCATATATTAAGAAACACCATTTCAAATTATCTGGTATGTTATAAGACTCCCAGGCTTGGGGTACACTTTAATCCACCTTTTCCCAGAGTCTGGCCCTGTGATTTCAATGATAGGGAACTCCTTCAATCAATGTAGACTAGCACCGTGCTCAGCAACTTATTGTCTTTAGTGTTCTGGCCCACTGAGAGGTTATGTGATTTACTCAGGGTCACATAGCCAGTACATGACAGACATAATCTGAATCCCTATCTTCTCGACTCTGGCATCAAGGTCCCACACTAATTCAAGGTTATTTGCCAGAGCTCAGAAGTGTCTCTTCTAAAAACGGAATATTCTAAATATACTGTAAATACTCAAGGTAAAGTATGGTCTTATCATCATCAAGAAGGCAAAACTGGATTCATTCTTGGCACTTATCAAGTACCTGACAAATGACATTTCTCTGCCACAAATATCATTATTTTTGTACGAAAACAATGACAAATATAAGAAGTTAATATCATATTTGGACATTCACAGGTTAGACTTTCTAAAATAGTCATCAATGTGTTTGTCATGAATGAAAGTGCATTATAACAAACTTGGACAATATAATATAACCTTATCTAAAAAATGATAGAATCATTACTGTCAAGAATACACATAAATTCTCTTTCAGCTCCTAGATACATTAGGATATTTATACTATTGGTTCAAATGTGATACATATATTAGAAAGTCTCACTGACAGTAATTATTAAAATATTACATATTGAGTTATGGCAATTTTGGTCTTTTTTCATTATTCAATAACTTTAATTATGAAACAAATATTTGGAAGATGGAAACTTTTTACCATATCTTCCTATCACTCAGGAAAATGAAAATAATTCAAAATATCACTGTTAATTCAATAGTAAATCTCTTGTAGAATGACACTAATGAAGACATTACATAAAAGTTGTATTAACTCAATTAAAAAACTTGTTAACTATCAGGAAAGTAAGAAAATCTTTTGGAGGATTTCACTGTTCAGCTTTTTTTTTTTTTTTTTATTCTATATAATTGTTTTCTTTGATTCAAATTTTCATTTTTTGGGGGGGAGAAACTTATGTAAACTCTTAAGACACAAACAACATAATACAATGCCTAGAGAGGCTTGTCTTAAAGTCAGGAAGAATTGGGTTCAATTTCTGCTTGGCATACAATGGGTATAAGACCATGCTAAATCCTAATTCATCCATAACCATGAGAAAATTTACTAAGCCTATAAGTTACAAGTCTGCATCACTGGTTAAAGTTCCCATACCCAAGTTTTCCAAATTGATGAAATCACAAGCCTGGACAAAAACAAATGACACTTCACTAGCAGCACACCTTTGGATTAACTCAACACACCAAAATGTGACACAGAGGAAGGCGCTTTTAAAAGGTCACTGAGCACAAATCTCTTATTTTAAAAAGAGAGACACTGACTCAGAAAGATTAAGTTTCTTGCCCACACAGGTAGTAAACAGCAAATCCAAAATTTAACTGCATATCCAGTTCTCTCCATTGCATCAGGGTATCCATCCATTAGATGCAACAAGGTCAGACAAAGAAAATCTGCTAGAGCCCCCAAATCTCCTTTAAAAAAGGAATATTCCAACTAAATCACCAAACATCTGAGTCTACTAATGGGAACCGAGGTAATCTTTCAAAAAATTATGGATTAACACTCAAATTCTACAAATAAGAGTTTCTGCACTAAAAGTCCAAGAATTTGATGTATAACATTCATATGTTAAATGCTATCTTAAAAAAGTGTTCTCTTCCCCAAATGGTCACATTCTAAAAGTGATGACCACATGGACATATGTATGCTCTTTCAATTCTCCTTCCCCAAACATAGTTAGAAACCTAAAAACCATCAAGTGATCAATATGGTCAGTCTATGAATCCATTGTCCATACTGATTGAAAGCAGTTTATAATCCTTTCACACCTGATGATCGGTGAGTAGCTAAGTTTCTGTGGCCAAAAAAAAGTCATCACCCATTAACACTTTCCAGTAATGAGCCTTTCTAAACTTGGCCCTCTGACAAAAGATACAGACCAATGTCTGGCCCATGATCAAAAGCTTTCCAGTTAAAAAAAGACCTACTAGAATTTTACTTCTATTGACAAAACTTTCAAAAACCCAGGATTATACCACTATGCTTCAGTAAGACATCTAAGTAGGAAAAGTGTACTGAGAGTACAAACTCAAATATATAAATGTGCAATATAGTTGTATTTGTTATTACTTTATTTCAAATACAACTATATTGCACATTTATATATTTGAGATTTGCACATTAAATGAATGGAGAGAAAAAACATGGAAATAGTTCATAGTTTGCATTATTAAACATAAGCTAGAGGTTATAAAGTGAAAGAGTTTAGGAAATCTGTTCTTTGTCACAAGCACAAGCATATTAGTTCACTTCACCATTTTACTAATCTAATAATTAAACATGAAGTAGTAATTTCATTGTCTTGAATGAGCCTTGATGTTTAGAAAGAGACAGTGAAAACATCAATGAACTATGCTCCAGCTCTCTAAAATAACTTTCAATGGACTTTTGGACATATTTCTGGATTTACTGAGTTGAATATATTTAACTATTTTAACACCCAACTATTCCTAAAGGGCACATTCCACATTTAGGTCACTCTTATACAAAGAAAACATACAAATCAATTCATACCATTAGCAGATGGTAACAATTTTTTTTTGGAGATTTCAGATTTTCCCTGTCATATCAAAATCCTTAAGTAGTTTGAATTAACACATCTAGATTTTTTTTTCCTTAGCAAAACAGAGGGAAAAAACAAAATCTAGAAATTATAACTCCTCTAACAACTCACCTATAGACACTACGGACTATTGGTTAAGAAAGTCAAAACCGTGGCTACAATTTGTCCTATAAAACATTTTAAATTCTGACATAAGGCTACCTATTCAAATTGAGCCTGTGTACACTTTATAGGGGGGGGGGGGGGGGGACAAAACCTTTTCTTTTCAATTCACCTGAAATATAAAGCTTATATGCTGAAAAAAGATAATTCATACAAAATCACCACCACATAAGCTGGGAATCAGATCACAACGATCTTAAGATGCAGTTAATACATAAAACACAAAAGTAATTGTATTGTTATAAAGAGTATGATTCACAGATACCACAAAAGGATTTCATCTTTAATATTATAAATCTTTAGATACAGCAAAGATACATCTAAAAACATCAATATATCATGAATATCAAAACTAAAAATTTCTCCCCAGGAACCCATTTTCCTTAAATACAAATATTAGATCCTGAATACTTAGAGTAGAACATTATTTCTAAAGTTTGATCTCTAGAAATAAGTTACATTCTAAATACTAAATGTAATACTCTGAAAGTAAGAGCAGAGAAATGGAAAATATTATTACTCAATTTTATTTTTTCAAGCTTATTCTTTCAAACTTATTCTGCTAATTTACTTCAATTTAGTTTTCTTAGGTTGCATTAAAAGTGATTCTTTTCATTATACTCATTTACTTTTAATCCATATATTTAAATCCTCTAGTTCACCAAGAAAATATTCCTAGATCATTCTAACTAGATCATTAAGATATTATATTAAAAGCTCAAGTAATGACTAAACTCATTATTTTAGCACATAAAATGTGTCCTTCAAGCACACTTCCCTGATTAAATCAAATAGAATAGTGATAATCTATATTCTACATATTTCTAACTTTATAGTTATAGTTTCTGCTCTTATGTCAGTGACATTAAGATTTCACAAAAGCAGGAAACTTTCAAGCTTAGAAATTTGTTTAAAGTTTTCACAACATACTTTTGAATTTGATACACTCAACAACATAAATACCACAATAAAAAATAGTACCATTCAAAGTAATCTCTCTTAAAAGATGCAAAATCAATGTATTCACAAATCAATACTTGCATGACATTTCATCAAACTTTTTTCTCTCGGTTATTTAATTTGTCTTAGAATAATCCACCTGTAAAAGCCAAAAAGAAATGGGCCTGCCTGTTTTGTTCAGCAAACATTAGAAACAGTTATTAATTTCTCCAGATTGTCCCTAATTTAAAAAATAAACAAACAAAAATATTTGTTACATACCTGCAGTTCGGAGGTGGATCAAGGGTTATTTCAGCTAGCTCTTTCTGAATTCTGTTGGTGAAATGAGAACAGACACAAAGCATTGGAGATAGTCTATAGAATAATCAGGGAATTACACTGCCCTCTACCAACATGCAGTTAAATGCAAGACTGGCTTTGCCTTCAGTAATGCTAACATGGCTGCTTCCTCTTTGTTCTCAGAGGCATAACCCAAATCCCCTAACAGAAACTTTGCAGCTTTTTTCTTTCTTACTACTATAAATAAATAGATGTGGACACCTGATTTAGGTAGCAATCTTCCACTAGCACTGAATAAAGTGAATAAAATCCATTTTAGAACACTTTTTACTTAAGAGATTCTCTTTTCAAGCTTATATGCAAATGAGACAAGAAGGGAGGAGGGAATGCACTAGAATATTTGACAATGACTTTAAACGAGTTTTACTGAGGCAGAATTAACAAGCTACAGCAGGGAGCACACAAATAGTTTTGACAATATTTTATCTGTTTCTTTGAACCTAAAAACAGTTACAAATCAATTGCTGAAAATTTACAAACATATTCACAAGAACACTTTGAAGGATTTTTACTTTTAGCATTTGAGTGATTCTCTTTCCCACATCCTAAGTACAGCACTCAAACTGAAAAGTGTATTTTAAGATTACAAACTAAGCATGTATAGTAGCTTCCGTCAACTTCAGAAACTTGACTTTTGCTTTTCATCTTTGTCTTTCAAAAATTTTGGAAACTTTGATGATTTTAAACTTGTTCAATAAGTTCTCTGACAACAGGCTACAACAAAATGAATCATTTATGTCAACATTTTACCATTTCAAGTACTGCACACGTTTAATGATAATTAAGGTAACTTAGAGAAAAGGTGAATTGGTATAAAACTATATAGACAACATCCCTGAAGCTCAGTTAAACTGATCAAGTTAAATAATTTTTCTTCCATTTTCTACATACTTTCACAAAAATTTTAAAAAGCATTGCCTACCAATAACTTTAATGTAGCTTAATGATATGACTAATCTTCGGAGAAAAGGAATAACTGGATTAATGACTTTCTTCTCCAACTTTACCACCAACATTAATGGATTTCCATTGGGAGAATGTTTTTCATGTCCATCAAAATGTTTATAAATCAGCAGAAAAATAAACGCTTTCCCCCTCATCCAACATAAGAAAATATGATTTTTTTTCCTACTACTGATCCACATGAATGTAGACAGTCAAGTGTGTACCTACAACTTTCCTACTGAACAGGTAATAGGGTAATTTAACTTTTGAAATAAAACAGTGACTTCTTAACTGGAAAACCTATTTCCCACTTTATTTGCTCTTGCATAACAAAATGCAGGCTGACTCTACTTAAATGCAAAAAAGAAATATGGAGCATTCTAAAGCCTCTCTTTTTCAAAGTAATAGGTGATGATTAATTTAGCTATAATGATGCCCATTTTTTTTTATCATGTTACAGTTTTTTAGAACAAACTAATACATTTTATCTGCCATTAGAATCAGAGTTCCAAGAATTCTAAGATTACCTGAATTTCAAGATTTCCAAAACTTAAAACTCTTTAAGTTGCTGACCTGTCTCTCTGTTAATACATTAGTTGAGAAGGCAAAGTGGGAAAAGCAATCTCAAAGCACCACCTACTTTGAGAATATGTAGTTTTCCTTCATGAACTTTTTAGTAAAATAACAGTAATGGTAAAGTATGTGACAATACATACTACATAAATAGACAATACAGTCTACATAAAGACTCTTTTATTCATGTCAACGAATTAGTGAAGTTTGCTTTAAAGCACAATTTTTTAAAGGCATCTCATCTTATATACAATTTAGGGAATGACAACTTTTCATTTAACCAAAAAAAGTTTGTAACAAGATTTTGGTTTCTATCTGGAGATAATATAACAAGTCCTAATTCACTTAAAATACAGTTTATGAACTGTGCTTAAAAAATAACTTCTCATAGGTATTACCTTTTAGCACTAGTGGATAACTTAGCAGTGGTTTTGCTAGAGAGTTTGGTGTTTTTCTTCTGCTGTGTGGCAGACGGTTTTCTTTCTTCTTGTTCCTCAGGTTCTGGTGCTGCTGGGTCCCTCTGATCTGCATCTGAACTACCACTGCTGGTACTTGGACTTTCATCATCTGACCTTTGCCTATCACTGGACATCTTGGTCAAATTATTTCTCTGAAAACTTTTAAGAGAAAAGAAAAAAAGGAGTTAAACCTTAAGAAGAAATTCCATATCATTCCTTTCTGCAAAATGTTTCTTAAAATCTTATTTTTAAATGAAAAGACTTGAAAAGTGTCTGTACACTTATCTCATTATTACTGCAAGGATACACTGGGAAGTGATGTATATACCAGAATCCAATATTTAAAGATTTACAGAACTCAACTTGGAAAACCCACTCACAATTTTTTTCGTCCCTTGGACAATCTATCAATTGTCTACTTTCTCAGAAGGCACGAAACAGATTTGCCAGGGAACTTAGGCAATGAACATTAATAACATATGACACACTGTAAATAACAGACCTCGCTGAAAAATGTTAAAAAGTCACTAATAACGTCTAAATATTTACACATTTACGTTGGTCAGAGCTACCAAATTCCCTCTCTGAAGGAAAAACATGTCCTGTTAATCACCCATATGCTTCCTAAACGTGGCAACAACCCCTTTCTCTTTGCATTTAAGCCTTTAAGCACTATACCTCCCCCCTCCTCCCCAAGGGAAAAAAAAAAAAAAAGGGGGGGGACTAATAAGCAGCCTCCTTCGTTTACACGGCCAACAGCAAAGATTCATTTGGCCACCACAGGGCTGCTCCATAGTGAAAAGCAAAATTCAAACTGCACCTTCTGCAAAGCTCCCAATGCCACCGTTCCTTGCTCAGTTTTTATATTACAGACCGACATTTTGGCCAAAAAAAAAAAAAAAAAAAGGGAACAAAGCCCCCACACACACCCCTCAAAAGAACTCTGAACAGAATTTGCAAAAGAGAAAAAAAGAAAAGCTTTAGATAGGAAATTGCAGCAGCAACAGTGGCGGCGGTGGAAATGCAGCTTTGCAGCCCCCTTTGTGGGGAGGGACAGGGAGAGGGTTTGTTATGGTAGGAGGCAGCGCTCCAATATCAGCATGGTGTGTGCACCAAGTGATGCGTGAAGTCAGTCCTGGCTCCTCGGGCTCCCGGAGACCGACAGGGCGAGCGCTGAAAACAAGAACAAAGCTCCCTCTGCCCCCCCTCCCCCCCTCCTACCCCCACCAACCAACCCCAGCTCGCCCCGGCGGCGGCGGCGGCGGCGGCGGCTGCTGCTGCTGCTGCCGCCGCCGCTGCTGCCGCTGCCGCTGCTGCTGCTGCTCCTGCTCCTGCCGCCGCCGCTGCTGCTTCTGCCGCCGCTGCTGCTGCAAACCTACCCCCCCCATCTCTTGCCCCCCCCAAAAAAAAACCCTTCCAGCTTTACCTTTACCGCCGTCCTGTCCCGCTTACACGCAGCTAAGATGTGGGGGAGGGAGAGAGAAAAAAAAAAAAAAAACCCTTCCTTAAGGAAATGGAAGCAGCCGGGAGGGGGGAAGGGGGGGCAGGAAAAAAAAGAAGCAGAGGAGGCTCTGGCCGGGGAGTGTGGAACATTGAAAGTCGGAGGGGGTTGTGTAGTGCGGCGCTCTGGCCGGAGGGTGGCGCCGCCCAGCGCCTTTGCAAAAAAAAAAAAAAAAAAAAAAAAAGAAAAGAAAACGGGGGTGGGGGTGGATGGAGGGGTTGGGGGGTGGGGGGGGAAGGGAGGAGGAGGCGCCGCTGCTGTGAGAGGGCGCGAGCTCCCCGGGAGCCCAGGTGGAACGGGGGAGATCCGAGAGTTCTACGGCCTCCCCTGTCCCCGATCGCCTCCCGATCGGTGCAGTCAGCAAGTTCCCTGCGAGCTGGGAGGGAAGGGGAGGGGTGCGCGAGGGAAGGGGAGGGGGAGGAGGAGGCGGCGCGCGTGCTCGCTTGCCTGGCTGTGGGGCGCGCGCTGGCGGCCCGGACTGGCTCTTTTCCGTCGTTCGCTCGCGCTCTCTTTCCCTCCCTCCCTCTTACCTTCCCTCCCTCCCTTTCTCCCTCTTTCTCTCTCCTTCTTTCCTTCCCTCCCTCCTTCTTTCTTTCTCTCTCTCTCTCTCGCGCGCGCGCGTTCTCTCTCTCTCTCGCTCGCTCTCTCTCTCTTGCTCTCGCTCTCCCCCCCCCCCCACTCCCGCTTCCCTTCACCCGGGGGGCGCACGCGTCCGCCCGCCTGGGCCGGCCAAGGACAAAGAGTGCGCCGCCCGCCGGGGACAGGGGCAGACTGGCCCGAAGGAATGCGCCGGGCTGGCCAGCAAGCCAACCAGCCCCGGGGAGGGCGGGGGCACCAGCCCGAGGGGCCAGAGAGCCGATTTTGCAGCAGGGTGGTTTCCGGCCTGCACCACACAACTCTCCCTATCCCACCACCCTTCCCTGAACTACCCATTGGGCTACCCACCCCTAGGGTCTGCGCGGGGGAGGAGGAGAGATCTCGCCGTCTGATGCACCTCGGCAGTGCCAGCAGGGAGGGTCACCCCCAAAGGTTCTCCTCCCCTTGCCTGGCACCCTTCCCCCAGTGCAGGAGGCGGCGGTAGTGGCTCTGGATACTAAAGGGTTGGATGTTGGGGGAGGGTGAATCCTCAGGGCCCAGGATCTCGGCCCAGCCACCCCAGACCCTTAGTTGCTGTCAGAAGCCACCCCGCCGCCTCCCTCTTGCCCGAGAAGATTGATTGATATTTACTGAAGGGTCCAGGGATTGTGGAAGAGCCATCTTCTCTTCCCTGCAATCCGAGTGGGAGGGGATGAAGGGGGTGGGGGACTGGGAAGGAGGGTCCTGGAAACTGGAGTCAAGAAAAGATTTAAGGGAGGTTGGTGACCTCGGCGCCTTTTCTGCCCTTCCCCTTAACATCGTTCCCCAACGGGATGGGGTTCCGGATGCCTTGGAAACTTAAAAGGGGGAATAAAAATTTTAAATGTCCCGCTCACGCTTGAAAGGGGCGCGACCATAAGCACATTTTCTGCAGCGCGATTCTGACATGCAAGTAAGACCCCAGCCCTGGACAGATGCACCTTGCTAGCAGCTTTGTTTAGATTGATTTTCCAAACTCAAAATAAAGTCTTTTCCTTCTCTCCCCTCCATCCCTTAACTAGTTTTGATTAACCGTTCATTGTAGGTCTCCTGGCAGTCAGCCCCAAGTCCAATCACAAGGTGGTCAGAAATACAAAAACTTCCTGTTTACAGCCCAAACCTGCTCCTGCTACTGAGCAGCCCCGATTGCAGTGATGGAGCCTGAGAGGAATTTGTGGATTCCACTCATACAGATGTTGGCAAAAGAAAAAGAGAGGAGAGATCAGAGTACTAGAAATATGGGAAGTTCAAAGGAAAGAACATCAAAAAGGAAAACGAGTCCCCCCCACTGGGCTGATTTTATTTTCTCTCCAAATAGAAAGGTTTTGTGAGAGGTTGTCCCCAAGTAGATCTGATCAGTAAATAACATTCATCTTGTGTCAAGGACACAAATTGGAGGGGGTGGGGGGACGGGGGAGATGATATTTCTGGGAAAATAGACTTTGACCCTACCTAGGAGTTTGGACTTCGTTCTGTCAGGATCAGGGAGCCATGGAAGGTTTTTGTGCAGGGGAGCTGAGTGATAGTGTGTTTTATTTAGCAAGAGGAATGGGGAAGGGATTGGGAAAAAGACCACTGGCAAGGAGACCAGTTAGGAGTTATCTAGCTGTGAATTGTTAAAGCCCTGGAGTTAGGTGGTAATAGTCAAAATGGAAAAATAGAAAGTTGTGAAGAAAGAATCAATAGGACATGGTGACTGGTTATAGGAAAAGAGTGAAAGATGATTCAATTGTGCTTTGGAGATGGAGATAGAAATAGGGCAGTCAAGTAAAGGACTTGGTTTGAGGGGAAAAGATAAATTCAAAAAATTTAAAGCACAGAGAAGATTAGAGGTCTTGCAAGACCATAATTTGGATCTATCAAGATTTGCTTAGGCCCAAACAATTTTGCCATTTTCTGTACTAGCTCTATGACCTTAGACAAGTTATTTAACTTGTGAATCTTAGTTTTCTCCTCTATCTGTGAATTTTTTAAAAATATGTATGTAGTTTAAATCAATGATTCCTGTTCTGTTTAATAGAGCTATTGTGGGAATTAAATTAGTTTACTAATTCTTGTTGTCCTTCATTCTAGAAGATATCCTTGACTTCAAGGAGGTGATTCCCAGATATATTAGTGAACTGAATTTGAATTGGGGCAGGGCAGTGCCAAATCACCAGCTTCACTTTCTTCTCCAGAATCATTTGGGCCCATTTGTAACATAGAGATTAGGACAACTGGAGATGGCCCTGGATGCAGTGGGGAGGTGGTGGCCTTTTTAAACTAGGATCCTTTTTATAAAGATGTCAGTTTGACTGAG
Source organism: Antechinus flavipes (assembly GCF_016432865.1). NCBI lineage: Eukaryota > Metazoa > Chordata > Mammalia > Dasyuromorphia > Dasyuridae > Antechinus > Antechinus flavipes. The sequence continues at coordinate 408,328,633 of NC_067400.1, forward strand.
GCAACACCTAATCAGTGAAGAAAGCTAGGTAAAAAATGAGACAGAGAAGAATCTCTTTTACCTAGTCCAAAAAAAAAAAAAAAAGATAATATGAAAATAAGAAAATGCTTCATAAATTCTAAAGGCACATAACTCCCTATAAGGTGGTGGTCTGATTATTATCCCTCACTTTACAGAGTCGGACCTAGAGCCAGTGATAAAGTGAAAAGAATAGTAAACCATTAAGTTAGGTAACCCAAATTCTAGCCCTTGTTCTCTCTCTGCCACTAAGTAAAGGCAAATGACAAGCAATTCATTCTTTCAGAGTCCCAACTCTTTGATCTGTAAAATCAAGGACTTAGACTAACACATTTAAAGTCACTTCCAGTTCAAAATCTATGATTCAGTTTTAAATCTTGTGTTAAATCTGGAACTTTCTCGTCTTCTGTTAGAATGTAAACTTGTAAACTGCTTGAAGGCAGGAACTTTTATGATTATCTTTGAAGCTCTCTTTATCAATGAATTCACATCCACAGACTCAATCCCTAACCTAAATAGGACAGGCACTTAATAAGTGAATGTCTATTGTTATACTTTTTGTTTCTACTATCATTCCTTTTTCAAGAAATATCCCCTGCTATATCTATAGTATATATCCCTAACCAGACTGTTAACTCCAGGAGAGCAATTATCTCATACCAGATATCCCCAAGAAGGGTTAGTATAGTGCTCAATAAATGTTGATTGATATCTTTTGTTGTTTTAATCTGTTTTCTTTCTTTTCAGGTGTTCCCTCAAGCTCTCTCAGTGTTCCTTCTACTCTGCTTGACCTTTTTCTTTTTTTTTCTTTCTCTTTTATCCTTTTTTTTTGCTTCATTTCTCCCTTTTTTCTTCCCTCCCTCCCTTCCTTCTTTCCTTTTTTCCCTTCTTTCTTCCTTCCTGTTTAGTTTTTGGAAGCAATATAATGCAATGTAGATAGTACTAGACTAGAAATTAGGTTACTGAATTCTGGTTAGTAGCAGAGTTCTTAGACAAGAAACTTCATTTTTCTGGGTCTCAATTTTCTTATTTGCAGAATAAAAACATTGAATAACTAACTAAAGTCCTTGTCAGTTCCAAAATTCTGTGATACAGATATCAATTTACCTATGATCATCTTTTTTTATACCATCAGGGCTTTACCAATAAAATGTGAAAATAGAGCATTTTCATCCATCAATAGAATTAGACTGGTTCACCAGGAAGGCATTTTGTTGTGGTTGTTTTGCTTCAGTTTTAAAAAAAGGAAAAACTCATGTTTATCCATTTTTACCTGAAGTAGTAGGCAGCTCATTTCTGCTTTTCTCCAAAACTGGAAACTTAAAAGACGTTTTCTGGAGAAACAATTTCTCTCCTTTTTTTTTTTTTTTTCAAATAGTTTTGAAAAAAAGTTTATGAAGTTGATACAGTCTCTTAATTCCTTCCTTCCAAGTCCTGGGATCCCTTCTGTCTTAGAGGATTTTGATACAAATTGAAAAAGTTTCTTTTTTCTTAAACCAGTAATGCTAATAAGCACTGTTAACTGAAATTGTTGGAGGTATAGTTCCAGATTAAACATTTTAATACACAATTTTGATCATATCACTGCCAACTGAATAGTCTCTTCTTGGCATTTAAAATCTTCCATAATCTGGCACTAACCTACCCCTCCAAGTTTGTCTCACATTAATTTTTCACATATTTCCCCTCCAACTTAAAGTGATTATTTTCCATTTCCTGAAAACATATTCTGTTCTTTTCATCTGTGCTGTTGTTTACGATATTTCCTAATATCAGTCAGAATGGTGAAGAACCTATAAAATTCATGTCATGAAGAACAATTAAAGGAATTGGGGATATTTAGTCTAGAAAACAAAATGCTCATCCTTTTTTCCCCCTTCGCTAACTTAGTTGAGTACTGGTAGATTAAAATGTGTACCCTAGATAGAACATTTGTTTGAGTAGTAAAGATCTGCATTTTCCACATCAAAAAGGCACACAGTTGCATTCTTATTCAGTTGCTGGCCCTCCCAGAATCCTTCATTTGAGGTCAGGAAAAACATCGTTAACAAAAGGACAAAATCTCTAAAGTATGGCACCTAGAGCTTTTCACAAACACACAGGAAAAGTGAGATTTTTACCAACCAAATAACTTTGCACACATACATTTTGTACATTAACTTTTTCTTCTATATTCATTCAAATATTTGTCTAATTTTTTGTGAATAGAAAATTTAATTTTCAATTATAATATTCTTTTTAATTATAGCTTTTTATATACAAAACATATACATGGGTAATTTTTCAACATTGGCCTTTGCAAAAACTTCTGTTTCAACTTTTCCCCTCCTTCCCTCCACCCCCTCCCCTAGATGGCTGGTAGTCCCATACATGTTAAATATGCTAAAGTATAACACATTTGTCTAAATTGAGGCAACCCAATAAGAAATAAATAATAGGTGTGCATCCAAGGTTTTGAATTAATTTGATTTGCATTCAGAAAGATTGTAGACCAAAAATCATTAAAGAAAAAGAAAGAAATTGAATTAATATAAGATGAGTTGGAGAGTTTTTTCATGGCTAAAAAACTAGATGATAGAAAACAAAGGTTAAAAATAAATAGGTTTTTGTTAGACAAATGTTAAAAGTGCTTCCTTCAGGCCCCACTAGGAAGTCTTTTTTAACCTTTTCATATAAGGTTCTAGAAGAGAGCATATAGAGTAAAATTTCAAAGTACAAATTATATTAGTCCTTCCAGGTAGCAAAATCCCAGGTGGCCTGGGATAAAGTAAAGAGGTCATCAACTTATGCAAGCCAAAGGAGAAATGGCAAATGAGCTTCATCTTGGGTAAATGTATACAGAAAAATAAATCTAACCTGCATTTAAGTTAACCTTGGGGTTAGGTAATCTACCCTTAAATTCAGAAGAATTGGATTCGACTTCTGACTCAAACATTAACTATAATTGTATAACTTGGGACAACTCAACTAATCTGAGCCATTTTTCTTATACAGGTACTTCATAAGATTGTTGTCTCAATGTAAAATTTGTGAGTTTTTGAAATATATACATAATATTTTAAAAGTGTTATATAAATGTAAACTTTATTTGTAAAAAGTAATTATGATTTAGAAAAAGGTTCTGAAAAGTCATAAGTGAGCTCTATGCAATTTGTTGCATGGGACCAATAAGTTAAGGCCCAGAACCCCAGCTCTGGATTTACATGGACTGGGTTGGGTCTTGGTTTTCTCTTGGGCTCATTTCCCTACAAACTTTTCCTAGGACTATAAGAATATGGTTCCTGCCTAGATCTCTACTGAGAAATTAAAGGGTCATTAGCTCCCATGCCAGGACTCAGGTTAATAATACTTTGAATGTAGGATAGACTGCATTCTATGGAATGTAAAGTCATTAAAAACTCTCCTTTCCTTTCAGACTCTAAATTGTCCTACAGACTGTCGTTATTTCTTTGAGTGGGATCTTCCTTGGAAAAAAAGAAAAGTTATTTTGTAGCCTTTAAATTCAAACACTTTCCAAACACTTTCACCTTTCTCACTACTTTGTAGTTTCCCTATATAAAGTTCTGTTTCCACCCACCTCCAGCATGAAGAGTTATTAGAATGCTATTGTCATCCCCATTTTCCAAATGAGTAAACTGAGACACAGAATGGTTAAATGATTTGCTCAATGTTTCAAATGTAATGTTTGAGACAAGATTCAAACTCGGGTCTTCCTAATTCCAAGTCCCATACTCTATCTCCTCTGCCACTAGCTGCTTCTGAGATACAGGTGGAAAGAGAGTTAAGAAAGGTGGGGAGAGCAGGTTATGGAGGGCTTTGAATATCAAACAGAATTTTTTTACCCTTCCTTCCATTGAGCCCTTCCCCCACCAATACACACACCTTCAAACTTAGAGAATTAATCTGTTTGGGGTCTACCCTTCAGTGGCTCCATATCACCTGTAAGATCAAATAAAAAATCTTTAAAATCCTTCATAACCTGGATCTCACCCTAACCTTACTCACTTTCCCCTCCTCTTCTTTCTCTGTCCCTGTCTTTTTTCATCTCTGTTTCTCTGTCTCCCTCTCTCTCCACTTCTCTGGGCAAGTCCCTTAATCATTGTGTCTCAGTTTCCACATTTGAAAAATGGGAGATCATAGTAGTGTTTACCTCCTAGAGTTTCTGTAAATTAATATGTAAAGTGTTTTGTAAATCTTATGGACTATATGAATGCTAGCTTTTATTATTCTTTATTCTCCTTATTAAAGGACATGTAAAAAGGTGCGGTTCAGCAGCCCACCTAATACTGACTCAATTCTACCTCCAAGTATTAATGGGACATTGACATCTTAAAATAGTCTCTTTTCAGTTCTGGAATTCATCACATCAGTAAATAGCTAAGATTCTATAGGACAACAACACTTAAACTGCATTGCTGCAGATAAGGAAACTGAAACCTTATAAGATATTGATATACCCATTACACCTAGTGATTCATATACTTAACCAGAGGAAGACCAAGATAAGAATCCAGTTTGCACATCCCCTGATTTCCATGGCCTTGTTCTTTTCATTACACTACAATGCCTCCTAGTCCTTTATATTCCTTATAGATTTCAGATTACACTATTGTCAAAAAGAGTAAAAAATGCTGAGTATCATCAGAAAATTCTGGGAAACAAAAGAGGGAAAACATGCTCATTCTTGCATGAAAATATAGTGCATTCTTACCTGGAATACTCCAAGCATTTCAGTAGCTCCAACTTAAGATAAACTTAAATAAGGTTAACTAAAATGATCTAGGTGTAGATGGATTTGGGGTAAGTATAGACTGAAATATTTAGAACTCTCCAATATACTTTGTTCACCAAGCCTTCCTAATGCTCCTGCCAGCATCAGCCCCTTGAAACCTGAAGAAAGTAGTTTTGTCAAATTTGAACTCAGGTCTTTCTGATTCCTGGCCTATTTCTCTTATCTACTGTGCTACCTAGCTGCCCATAAGAAAGAACATCTTAGACCAGAACAAAATTGTATCAGTCCAATATGCTTTGATAGCAACTGGCTCAAAGATGTTATAGAAGAGCAGATTAGCTATCCTCTAAGACTCATTCTTTTAAGTATATTATTTTGTCATTGTAGATATTTTCTCCACTCTGTCAGATTATCATCTGTCTATGACTTAGTAAATAGTTTTAAAACTTGCTATGCCTGAAAAAATGTCACTGATAATGAGTTTCTTTGAAATGAGATTGTAAATCTTTCTAAGTGCTCTAGGAGGTATAGTACTGCTGGGGTTATAGGGTGCAGTCAGGCTCTCCCTATATCAGGTCACCAAAATGATGAAGTTTAGCCCCCAAATGATGAAGTTTGGGAGTGATGCCCAAAATAGTGGTTACTGGTGACTGTCACAGGTCACCTCAAAAGAATTTGTAGGCTTAGATATCTTCCAAATCAAGGGGCAAAGATTTTATTATGCTGCAAATGAGGCAAAGTTCATGGAGAAGTTAGCAAGCAAAGGAATTTTAAAGCAGTTAACAAGGGGAAAGACAAGTTCCCTAGTGGAACTTAAAATTAACTGGGAGGAAGGGGAAGATGCCAATTGACTGGTGCGTTAAATTCTTAGAGAAGTTTAGCAAGGATCTACAGTATAAGCACATCTTTATAGGGAAAACAACCTTGATGGTTTGACATCATAACTTGGTTTTCTAGTTGGATATAATAAAAGGTGGGATTTCTAGAAACCTCCATCTGGGGTGGTACTGTAATCAAAAGTCCATTTGAACAAAAAGTCCACTTAAGGTTGAGAAAATCCCATCTGTGTCCTTTCCTGTCTGCCTCAGGGGGTATTATAATTGTATTAGTATTCCTGGTTTTCTCTGCTAAAGCCTACTCTGATGCCCAGGACCTCATCAGTACCATAGGAAGATGAAGGTAAAAATAGATATATTAAGTGTGTAAGCAAAATCCCAGGTGATAAACTTATAACATCTATATACCTAAGTGAACTAGATGGGGTTAGAATCCTGACTTTGCTCATCTTATTGAGTTAATGTCATAGAAAGATCCATTGCTAAAGACCTACTCCAGTGCCTCACTGTATTCTGAAGGTAATCCTTTGCCAAGGTAGTACTTAACCAAATTTGAAAACCTTGGAATATAAGATCCAAGGATGGAGTCTAAATTTGTTGTCCAAAGACCAATCTCATTTCAAAGAAACTCATTATCAGTGACCATTTTTTCAGGCATAGCAAGTCTTAAAACTATTTACTAAGTCATAGACAGATGATAGTCTGACAAGAGTGGAGAAAATATCTACAATGACAAATAATATACCTTAAAGAATGAGTCTTAGAGGGTAGCTAATCTGCTCTTCTATAACATCTTTGAGCCAGTTGTTATCAAAGCATATTGGACTGATACAATTTTGTTCTGGTCTAAGATGTTCTTTCTTATGGGCAGCTAGATAGCACAGTAGATAGAGAAATAGGCCAGGAATCAGAAAGACCTGAGTTCAAATTTGACCTCAGATATAGTAGATATGTCACTTGGGTCTGTCTCAGATGCTTCAATAGATAATATAGCATCTATCTTCCGGGTTTTAAGGGTCAAATGAAGTAATGTTTGTAAAGTGCACAATGCTTGGCATATAGTAGGTGTTTAATAAATGCTTTTTTCCTTCCCAGTGTTTCTTGTTTATTCTAAAAGTACTGATTTAAGAGAACAGACACTTCTTCCTATGGTTATTTTTAAAAGTCTACATTAAAAATAATCATGTTATAAATTGGTAAAGTCAAATGAAAGAGAAAGTTAGGGTTAAGAACCCTAGAGGAAGGAAGATTAGGTAGGCAAGAAAAATACTATATACAATTCACACAGCTGTCCTCAGACATTAATTACTACAGCTCCCCACCTTGGTATAAAAAAAGCATCAAGATATTCTTCTGATGCTAGCAATTGGTGGAGTAGTCATTTTAGGAAACGATTCTGGTAGTCTGTGACAAAATGTAAAATAGAGTTTAAGTGTGCAGAAAATGAAGAGTTGGTGTTCACATATATGTATGTATATAAATATTGTTTTACTTTCTTTAAATATACTTTTATACACTGTGGGAAAGAAAGGTATGTGGTAAAGGGTATGAGAGAATAGATTGTGTTATGAGTGACTAGATATGAGTTAGTACAAACTGGGCAATTTGAGATTACATTTTGGGCCATTGGAGGTGATTCCTGAAGTATTTCAGGTTGGCCACTGGGACTTACCTATTTCTAGATACTGAAAATTTCAGTGTAGGGCACCAGATTACCAACCTACAACATCCAGACTCCCTAGTTGTGTCTTGTCAGAAAAAGAAAGGTGGAGTAAGACAAACTCAACCAGAACCCAGAATACTAGCTATCATGTTATTATAAATGCCAATCAATAAATCTTGTCAGAAAATGCTAATTTGGGCAGCTAAGTAGAGTAAAGGATAAAGCACTGACCTTGGTGTCAGGAAATTGTTAAGTCAGTTAGTTATTCAGTTGTGTCCAATTCTTTATTACCCCACTTAGAAATTTCTTGGCAAAAAACTGCAGTAACTTGCCATTTCCTTCTCCAGCTCATTTTACAGATGAGAAAACTTAGGCAGTATTAAGTGACTTGCCCAAGGTCACACAGTTATATGGGGCTGTATTTGAGTTAGGTCCTCTTGACTCCATGATTAGTTTTCTATCTATTGCACTATCTAGCTCCCTGGACATGAGACCAAATGGTGACAAAGAATTAACTGAAAATAACTCAACAACAATCAATCAATAAAATGCTAGCCATCAACAGGCTAAGTCAACTGGTAGCTGATTCTCATTTTCAGTGAAAGCAAATCCTTTGAGGCTACCTGATCTAAAATTAGCCAAAGTCAATCAACTGAAAACCCCAAAGTACCAGACAGATGGAGTTCATAAGTACTAACTGAAAAGAAAACAGCTACAATATATAATGGTTTCAATTTTATCAAAGTAAGGGTAGGAGAAAGGAGCACTGTGTAAAAGTTCCTTTCAGAAAGACTTGCTTTCCCTTTTTCCTCCTTGAACATTAAATAATTCTTACTTTCTTGTCTGCTCCCACTCGTGGGCAACTCCTTATCCTTTTCTGATTCTGCTACTATGAATAATCTCTTAGCCTGAATAATCAGCATTAAAGTAATGTTACCAAGAAAGTATATCTTTCGTTAGCGTTCTCCACTCCTCTTTCCCCAAGTTAACAACCTTATCTCTTTCCCCCACTCCAAGGATGGAAGGTTGTAGGTCCATCCTGTTCTCAGCCCCAGTTCCAAGGTCATTTTAAGGAAGTTTTAAACATTGGGACAATAACTATTGTATGACCAAGGACCAAATGAAATCTGGCCATAGCTTTCAGGAGGTGAGATCGGCTTTTCTAGTAAAACCCTGAGTGGGATTGCAGTTACTGCATTTCTTACAAGGGATTGGGGGACTTCTGAGTCAGAGTAGAGTATTCTCAAATTTGACAGCTGGAACAGGAGGACTTTCTGCTGAGATCTGCCCCAGAAATAGAGGACATTAAAAGTTATACTCTGGAATCAGCAAGTACTGTCTCCAGATTAAATTTTTGGCATGAGCCTTTATACCTTGGAAATCTGCAAGTGCTACAAACTTAAGAAAAGGATAGGGGAAAATGCTAGTAACACAGATTCAAAATAAGAATGAGTCCTAGGGCTCTGGAGAACCTATTGTTATGCATTTTCCAGCATACAATTTCCATACTTTCTCTAGATGTCTAGTGCAAAAGTTCATACCAGCATATGGGCATAGCAATTTTTGCTCCTCACTTTATTGTTCTCCAACCCTTTCTCTTATATACAGAATTAATTTCAAAAGTTCTTCCTCAAAATGTCATCATTTTAAGTCCCAGTACCTTGTCCTTGTCAACCCAAACAGGGATCTGCTTTAAAGCCTTTAGGGTGATATTAGTTCTTTTTATCAAGTGTGTGTATAATAAAATATAGGTTATATATCAGTCTATCAGATCAAGTTCATGCTAGTGATACAGAAATTTTCAGAGAATATGAACACCATTTTTGTCTTACTAAGAAGAGAGGCAGCCTAATACAGTGGATAGAGAACAGCCTCCAATATAAAACAACCTGACTTCGCATTCCTTTTCTGAAATATCCTGACTATGACCTGGGCTCACAGGTCACTCATTCTCACAATGTTCTAGACAACTTTCTAAGGCTTTAGGTCTCCAAGAAAGAGCCAGATCAAGTTAATAGAGGTAATTTTCTAAGTGGGATACTGTATCAATGAAATAACAGGACCATTACCTATCATTAGCACTGGACATTTGCCAGCCATGTCAGTTAACCTTTCAGCCTCATTTTCCCATTTAAAAAATGGGGATAAAAACTTATCTCCCAGAGTTGTTGTGAGAATCAAATAAGATAACACATATAAGACCCTTCACAAATCTTAAAGTGATTTATATACATACACTATATAAATATTATGAAAAACATTAATTACATTTTGGTTTTGAGTTCTTTTCAGTAGTTTGACTTTATGACTGTATTTGGGGTTTTCTTGGAAGAGATACTGAAATGGCAAACCATTTCCTTCTCAATTTCTCATCCTACATTTTACAGATGAGGAAACTGAGGAAAAGGGTAAACTAACTTGCCTAGAGTAAAACAACTAATAAGTATGTTAGGCCATACTCAGAGAGAAGAGAATTCTAGACTCCTGGCTCAGCACTCTATCCATTATGCCACCTAGCTGCCTAATTAAATACATAGTTGCTATTAAATAAATTAAATTGAAATATTGTGTTTTCTTCTTAGAAGCTTATGATGTAAAAGGGGAAAAGTTAACAAATTAGAGTATGCTATTTTATCAGTGTTCACATTTTTTCACTTTGTTTTTCCTCTAATCATTTTTTCCCTGTTTAATGAAGTGAGATGAATCCCAAAGGACTCTTGCTTCTGATATCCCGCACCCAATAGCATGAAAATATATTCTCCTCCTCTTGGCCCCTTAGAATCTTTTAATTTCCTTAGGTACCATAGGTTAGTGCACATTATGAGATACCTTTATTTCTCCCCACCCTTCTACCTCACCTTACTTCCTTTTTAACTTCATTTTAGATGTAGTCTTCTCTTATTAGAATGAACAGAACATCTTTTTGCTTGGATATTTTCCCTAGGCTTTTAGCACAGTGCCTAGTGCATAGTGAGCATTCACAAATGCTTCTTAACTTGGTTGTTGTGTACTCTAGTTTGTATGCCACAGTATATATAAGTTTCTTGAGCACAAGGACTTTGGGGTTTGTTTTTTCTTTTGTTTTCTATCACCTAGTAGCATCATTTTTCACATAACTGAAATAAGTGTTGAATTAAATTAGGGATCAAATATGGGGTAATGGAATACTGAACTTGCAGTCAGGAAGATTTAGATTTCAGATTCTATCTCTGGGATTAAGTAATCACAGACAAGTCACTTAGCTAGAATTTATATAGTTCTTTAAGGTTTCCAAAACACTTACAGATATTTTATAGATAGATACATACATACATACATATATATATATATATGAAATTCTCACAACAAACTTGACAGTGGGAGAGAGGTATTGTAATTATTGTGCCCATTTTACAGATAAGGAGGTTAAGTGACCTGCACCTCGTGCAGCTAGTACATGTCTGAGGCTCACTTTCTTCACCTGTAGAGTTAGAATACTAGTATTTGTCCTTACTTCAGAAAGTAATGAGGATCAAATGAGATGTTATATATAAAGTTCTTGAAAGCTACCTAGGTAATTATTTGCTATTATTTTTAACTAAGAAGAAAGAAGTTTCACTTTCTTTATAAGAGTTATAGGTCTCTGACTTTGAGGAATAAGTCAGTGTTGAGTAAAGCATGGGCTGCTCATATGTGAAATAATAATAATAATTATAGTGTAAAAGAGCTAACAATAATATAACTCTTTAAAGAGTTATAGTGTTTGTAAATATTCTCTTATTTGATTCTCATCACAATCCTGTAAAGTGGTGTTTTGAATATTCTAATTTTCAAGATAAAGAAATTGAAAGGTTCAGACACTTGCCTAGGAAGTTTTTAGAAGAAATAAAAGCTATCTATAATCATGTGAAAAAAACGCTCTAAATCAGTATTGAAAACAATTCTGAGATATAACCTTTCACATTAGCTAATATGACAGAAAAGGAAATGACAAATGTTGGAGTTGTTGAAAAATTGATGAACTGTTAGTGGAGTGGTGATCTAGTTCAACCATTTTAGAGAGTGCTTTGAAACTATGCCCAAAAGCTATAAAATGTCCCCTTCCAACTAGCAACGCCACCACTAGATCTATATTACAAAGAGAGTAAAGAAAAAGGATAAGAACCTCTATGCACAAAAATATTGGGAACAACTTTTTTGTAGTGGAAAAGAATTGGAAATTGAGAGGATGCTTATTAATTGGGAATGAATGACAGAACAAATTGTTATATATGACTGCGATGGAATACCATAAGAAATGAGAACTGGATGGTTTTAGTAAAACATGAGAAGACATATATATATACATATATATATGTATATATATATACATATATATATGTATATATATATGTCTTCTCATGTTTTATATATATATATACACATATATATATATATACACAAAATTAAGTAAACATAACTAGGAGAACACTATAAATAGTAACAACAATATTGTAGTATCATGATCATCTGACCACTGTAAAGACAATGCAGTAATCCAAGATAATTTTGAAGGACTTATAATGAAAAATTCTACCTACTTCCAAAGAGAGAACTGATAAAATCAGAATATAGAATAAACATATTTTTTCACTTTCTTTATTATTCTTTGCTACATAGCTAATATTGAAACATTTTACATGATTTCACATGTTTAATTGATATCACATTTCTTGCTTACTTAATGGGTATGAGGAGGTGAGAGAAAGGAGAGAACCAAGAACTTAAAATTTAAAAAAAGACATTAAAAATAAACATATTGGGTTATGTTTTGTTTTGTTATTATAAAAAGACTCTTGTTCAGAAACACATAGTAAGTGTTCTGAGGTAATACTTGAATTCAGTTTTTCCTGACTCCACATCCATCTTAGATGCCATATTCTTCTAAGAAGAGGGACTACTAGCTTAGTAGGAAAAAACAGTAGTTGAAAGGAGTAGGAAGCAATCTGACTACATGGTAAAAATCAATCCTTTTGTTTCAGACCTGAAAATACCCACAATCCTTAACTTTATGAGTTAAGATAAATCAACTTACTTGTAGGACCTCTTCATTCATAAGTTAAATGCCCAAACAGGGAACTATCAACACTAATTCTAATTGAAACTAGTGGTGATTGGGCTCAAATTGCCTGAGGTTAGCGGAAAAGACTCTGAAAGTAGATGAGGATTCAAAATGTATGCTAACACAAACCTCCCAATCAGCTGAAGGGAAAAAGAGTTTGGTAGAAAGCAAGAGCTGGCCAGCTCTGAGGAATTCTGATTCCAGTGGAAGAGTTGGGAGACTGAAATACAATATTTTCATGTTTGATGTGGGCCAGATATTACCTTAGAGGAAGTGAAGAAGTGGGTAGAGGAAGGAGGAGGTGGAAAATGTTGCACAGCATCCCTATATTTCTAACTCATCTCCTCATGCTTTTCCCCCTCTCTTTTTCTGTTATCGAGCTTACATGGTTATAATATGAACTGAATGTATTGGAAAATTATTTGTTATATTTATTGAAACAAACTTTTGTTCCCTTACCTACATTTTAAAAGAAGAATGAGTGAAAAGGCCTTTATTGTGTTTACATTGTGTGCTGTGTGCTAAACCCTGGGGAGACAAATACAAAAGCTAAAGAAAAGCACTCAGCATTTAACCTGGTACTTAGTAGGTGTTAAATCAATGTTTGTGGACTTAACTAAGATAATACCTGTCCTTAAAGAGCCTATATTCTAAAATGGAAAAATTACCTAAAGGAGGGTGGTAGCCCAAGCAAGGGATATTTTGGTTTTAAAAATTATAAGTATGATGAATGGAACCATAGGAATGTCTCTTGATATTTCTTTCTAGAAGCAATAGCAAAATTTATTTGATTATGCTTCCAGCCCTGGAAAGGAGGGCTCTTCTAAAATGATATGTGTGGGAGTGAAATGAAAAAGGAGACACTCATCAAACTTTAAAAGAGGGAAAGAAACACAAGATGAAAGTTTTAGAGGAAAAAGAGTTGTTATCCAAGATGCGGCCTCTGATACATTTAATATAGTGCATTCTAAACTTTATAAAAACCTGCTTTCTTAAATTAGTCAATTGATTTTTACTTAATGATGGCCCTTAATTTTATTTTTTTGTGAATCAGTATCCTTTAAAAGGCACTTCTACCCAATGGTGCTATAAAGTAATAGTGTGTAAATTTGAATCTTGAAAATACTACTAAAATATTTTAGAGAGAGTTAATAAATTCCTGTATGAAAATCCTTTGTTAACAATTACTGCCTTATAAAATATTGGAAATTGAGGAGATGCCTATCAATTGGGGAAAAAGTTGTGGTATATAAATGCAATGGAATATTATATATTATATGTTGAATAACAAATGTTGAACAGGCAGATTTCGGAAAAAAATAGCAAGACTTGCGCAAACTGAGATGAAGCAGGAAAATATTGTATACAGTATCAACAACCTTGTGTGGTGATCAACTATGAATAACTCAGTTCTTCTCAACCACACTGTGATCCAAGATAAGTACAAGGCACTCACAAAGGAAAATGCTATCCATATCCAGATAAAGGACTGATGGACTCTGATTGCAGAACAAAGCATAGTTTTTTCCCTTTATTTTTTCTTGTTTTTTTTTTCCTCTTTTTGTCTGTTTCTTTCAGAACTGTGACTAATATGGAATATCTTTTATAGGATAGCACATGTATAAACTGTATCTTTGGAAGAGGAGAGGGATAAAAGAGAGTGCGAAAATACTGGAACTCAGCATCTTGTAAAAATGAATGCTAATTTTTTTGATATGTAATTGAGGGAAAAAAATAAAATATTATTTTTTAAATTGCCTTAAATTTTTTAAAACATTTAGAAGTAATACTTTTTTTGAGGAAATGAGGTAGTACAGTAGTTAAGTCAAAAAAAAAAATTATTAAACACTTAATATGGACCAAGCATTGGGTAAGTATAGAATATACAAATACAAATGGAAAAGACAGACAACTCTAATCCTCAAGAAACTTAATTATTACTTTTCCTGCGAAATAGTTTCTATTTATTTATTTTCCTTTTTAATGGTATTTTATTTTTTCCAATTACATATAAGAGCAATTTTAGCATTCATTTTAAAATAAAATTTTGAGTTCTGAATTTTCTCCTATCTCTTCTCCCATTATCTTCTCCTTCCTAAGACCATAAACAATTTGATATAGATTATATGAGTGCAATCATATAAAATCTATTTCCATGTTAGTCATATTGTGAAAAAAAGAAATAGTTTGCTATTTAGCAAATTTTTGCTTTGCAAAAGGAAAAAAATGAAAAAAAAAAAAAAAGAACATGAAAATCCAATGCTTTCAATTGCATTCAGACTTCACCAATTCTTTCTCTGGATGTGAATAGCATTATACATCATGAGTCCTTTGGAATTGATGTGGGTAATTATATTGCTGAGAAGAGCTAAGTCAGTCATAACTGGTCAACAAACCAAAGTTCCTGTAACTCTATATAGTGTTTAAGGAGCTATTTTCTAACGGGGAGGACAATAATATTATATAGGAATATACAAGATAAATTTGAAGTAGATGGAAAGTAACCCTAGAAGGTTTGGTACTAATTTCTGGAAGAAAACCAGATGACTCTAGAGTTGAATCTTAAAGTCAACTGGGATTCTGAAGTTGGAGGTTGGGAAATGAAGTATCCCATGTGTTAAAAACAGCAAGAAGGACAATATATTTGAATTGTAATAGTTGGAGTGGAATAGAATGTAAGAAGATTAGAAAGGCAAATGGGGTTTGGGATTAAGAAGAGTTTTAAATGCCAAGTTATCTCCCTACTCCAATCTAGCTTTTACTCAGCTGCTAAAATGATTCTTCTAAAACTAGGTCTGACTGCGTTAACTCCCTGCCATCCTCTACTCAACAAACTCCATTGGCTCCCAATTGCCTCTAGAATCAAATATAGAATTTGTTGTGGGAATCATCATTTAAGTAATTATGTATGGTATGATGCTAGATTCTGGGGATGAAGATGAAAAATAGCTTTGCTCTAAAGGAATTTAAATTCATAGGTTAGTAGTCTAAAAGCTTAGGAGGGAGTGAGAGGGAAGGTCACAAAATGCACAAAAAAATAAATAAACAGATATGTAAAAATTGAGGAGAGAGAACATTTTAATTTTTTTTAATAAGAGAAAATCATCACAAAAAAATGGCACTTAAATGGAGATTCAGGGAAAACAAGGATACTCTAAGAGAATGATATGGAGGTAGTACATCTGAGCATGTAGAATGGCTTGTGATAATACAACAAAGGTATAGAATATAGAATTGGGGGGATAGTTAGAAAGCAGTCCAATTTGGTTGGAAAGTAGTGTGTGAAGGGGAATATTATGACACAAGTCTGAAAGGGTAGATGAGAATTTGATTGTAGAGGAGGACCTTAAGTTCTAGACCAAGGAAATCTTATTCTACCCTATGGGGTACTACTCAAGAATTTTTTTAACAGAAGAATGATATGGTCATATTTGTATATTGGAAATTTAGCCAATTAAGAGATTCTAATGGTTATAATGCAGGTAAAAGGTGATTTAGAGCCAGCCTGAACTAGAAAGATATTTGGATAAGTGGGAAAAAAGTATAGATAAGCAAATTTTAGACATATGATTAATTAAATTTTGATTGGATATTGGGGGAATTATAGAGAAGAAAAGTAATGGGAGACCTTGAGGTTGCAAACTAGGGTGTTGGAGGATGGAAGTATCATCCACAGAAATGAAAGATTGGAGTAGGGCAAGGTAAGGGGGAAATACTTTTATTATGGTTCTGTTGAGTTTGAGATGCCTAAAAAACATATAGAAGTAGATTTTTGAAAGGCAATTAATAAGGAGAAATAGGTTTAGGAGAGAGTTTAAGGTTGGATAGCATTTGGAATTATCTGTGCAGAGATAATATATGAATTTGTAAGAGCCAAAGACATTGCTAAGATAGTGTTTCAAGAGAACAGGACTCATATCAGAAATGTGGGAAACATCCATGATGTTGTGGCAGCATAGGTGATAGATGAAGACTCAGAAGAAGAGTTTTTGAAAGATTATTCAAATAGGTAGAAATCCTAGGAGGGCACAGTATTACAATGTTACACTTAGAGAATGGAAAGAGGGTATGCTTAGACAACTGTATTAAAAATGCCCTACGAGACAAATTACATAGAAGGTAAAGATACTAGAAAACTATTTTCAAAGGCAGTCTGGGACCAATTCCTAACACCTGAGCCAATCTGCTTAGTATAAACAGTAAATAGATTGATTTGAGCCCATTTCTAATTAGTACAAATCAAAATGAAATAAAAACAAGGAAATTTAAAAATAAGCAACCCTCTTTGTATAGGTAAGCCTAAAACATGTAAAATAATATTTGTTAGTGTTGTTTGTTATTAGTCCTTCATCCTCTAAGAGTCCCTATGACTTCATAAAGATGATATATTAACTTAAATCTAATCAAATTGGATTTAAGTGAGGCAGAGCTGTGCAAAGTCCTCAGCTTCACTCTCTCATCCAGAGTCATCAGAGTTCTGTGGCAAGACATAGGTGAAGATGATCCTGGATATAGTGGGAGATCATGTCCTTTTTAAACTAAGGTTTTTTCCAGTTCTCAGTTTGTCTGTGCTCGTTAGTGTAAAGACTTTAAAGAATAAAGAATAAAAATCAAACATGCAGCATGTTTCAAAAATAATAAACAACACCTATTATATTATAAATATTATAAATAAACAGGAATGAAAAGATCAGTAAATCTGAATGTGACAGGTCAGGAAGGAATACATTCCTAGGAACTTTGATGTCCAGACTCAATACCTATTCTTTGATGTTTCTGTTAAGAGTTCAATATAAAAAATGTTTAAATCTGTTTTTAAAAGTTTTAGGGGGAAACCATGAGATGATATTCAGGTTTTTTAGTATTTTCTTGAAGCAAGCATTTCAGAAACTTGCCCTTGTAACAGATGTTTATTTAAATGAATATTCTTCATTAATCTGAAATCTCAATGATGATACTTCTCTCATAAGAGGTTATGCTTTCCTCTTATATATTGTTTTTTATTGCTCTGCCAATTCTCTGTTTCAAAGATATGATATTAAAGAGGTATATAAAGTATTAACGTATAATGACACAGAGTCTAAACATGAGGTTAGAAAAAACTAATCAGAAACAGCAGGAACACTAGATTTAGCTAGTGTTATAGATAAAACTAGATATAACATAATAAAATAAACCTAAAAGAACTAGATATAACATAATAAAAGCGTTAGAGATATAGATAGAACTAGATAAAAAATAATAATTCTTCTTGAGAGTATTTTAGTAGGTATTCATCAACTAATTGTGTATTTTATTTTCAGTGACCTCATTATCACATCACTTGGGTTTTGAAAATATTTATTTAAGAAAGAACATTTTTAAAGAAGTGTGCTGACCAAGCTAGAGGACTCAGGGTAAAGAATCAAAGGATCATTGATTTGGAACTGAAGGAATCTTAGAATCTAGTCCATCCTCTTCATTTAACAGATGAGGTTACATGACTTATGGAATGGTTTAAGTGATTTGCCTAAGGATACAGAGGCAGTAAATGGATGATCTAGGATTTGTATGTTGGTTCTCTTATTTGCTGTACCATGCTGCCCTGATGTGGGAACGGCTTCTACTCCTAATCATTTAGTTTACCAAATCTTGCTCTCTTCCACATCTATTTTTCACAGGAAATACAATAGTATCAGAAGTAGATAGCCTGTTGCAGTTATCTCTTACATAAGTTCATGCTCTCTGGATTGCCATGGCCTACCTAAAATTACTTTGGCTGTGTAGAAAGTTATTTTGGCAGTAGTGTTATCAGTAGATCTGATTGTCTTTGAAGCAACTTGGCGAGAATTACTGTCCAATATCATAAGTTATAAATTCATCTTTAGAACAAAAGTAGACACATTGCCCACACTAAATTTATTTCCAAGCAGTAGAATCACTGAAATTGTTTCTGGTATGGTAACACCAAATGTACTTTGTTACAGAACTCCAGAAGCAAGCAAGATAATATTATGAGTGTTGCTACAATGGGATAGTAATCTAATTACAGGTCATGCTCCATAATGAGTCAGGAGAATTATCACATAACAACGTAGCCAAGTCTCAATTTTGTATAGTACTGGGGTGGGGATGAGGGACAAGGCAGAAATAACATATACATTGGAATCTGTAGCTAATCCAAAAATCTCAGTGTTAAGCCATTTGTTTCAGAATCCATCAAACTCACTGCTTTGAATTTTTCCCATTCTCTCTTCCTACTCACCCTCTGGTAAGGATGCCAAAAGGCAGCAAAATAAGGGTACAGTAGGAAGGAGGAAAAAAAAATATTTATATATATGTATTGATATACCTTTTTAAACACTTGATATTTCAAACATCATTTTAGTTGCATTTATTGAATGGTGATACATGAACTCCCAATCACAATTTCATTTTAACACAGATTACTTTTGATTGGTTGGAATTTTTAAAAAGATAATTTTAAACAATTTTGCTTTGAATTTGATAATCAAAAAAGATTTAGTATAGTTTTTCAGCAAGCTATAACACACAAAGTTAAGATGTAGCTATTATTCAAAATTATTATTATTATTCAACTTTCAAATGGCAGTAGTTTGGGGAAATGTCGTTGGACAGGAGAGTTTAGACATTTTGAACCTTACAGAAGAAAAAGTTTCAGATAGATATTTTGAAATGTTTCTGAGTTTTTATTTATTTATTTTTGTAAATAAGCATTATCATTTAGATTGTTCCAGAAGCTAGTAAATTCTTCTTCAAGTTTAATTTAACTTTAATTAGTGTCTTCCAGTTTGTTATGTATGTTTTTATATAATTGTTAGTACACGCATTTTGGTAACAAACAGTATCAACATGAAATCATATTTCATTTGGATAATGAATGGTACTTTAGGCAGGTTTTAAAATAAAGTGTACTTGGTAATGGCATAACATATGCTATTATACTTTCAAAATTAATAGATATACTAATTTATATTAACTTTTGGTGGTTAAAGATGGTAATCTTAGAGACAAAGAAGGATTTGGAGTTATTTCAGTAATATTATTTAATCTGCATATTATTGATGCAAGAATCCACAAAGTCCCTTGTAATTTTTATATGAATAGGACTATGGCACATGTAAATGCAAAAGGGCAAGAAAGCCAAATATCTCAAATTAAAGCTTCATTTTTTAAAAGTGTAGTAAACAAGTGAATATTTGAAGAATTTTTTTGGTTCATGACTATTTGAAAAAAATTCATTTCTTCCTCATTAAAACCACAAATCTTAATTCTGAAAGCAAAGCCTTACTTAAAGGATAGGAATTATTCCAGTTTCAATCATCATTTAAGTGACCTTAAGTACAGACATTTCTCCACAAGTGGTAACATTATTGGTACAGTTATCTTTAGAGGAGGAATTATCCCTTACAATATACATGTCTCATGTTCAGCTATACTTCTCATTGTGTTGTTCTAAAACTTCCTGCCTTGAGGCACTGAAGGTTATTGCTATTCTCCCCAAAGATGACTGTTTGACACCATAATTCATTGACAGTGACACTAGATGATAGTCATAATCCACTCCCTCTTTTAGGATTAGACCACTCTCTATAGCTTGTCAATTAGAGAAGTCATTTTACCTTATTTACAGAGTTGAGAGTATACACTGGTGCATTTTATGACTTGCAATAATGTGCTTTGCATTAAAAGGGGTTAGAATAAGCTAAGAGAGCAGTAATTCCCAAGCCTTTCTGAGTTATAACATGCTATTATTTCTTGTAAGACTTTTTGACGCCTTTCTTGTCTGCCATTCTTTGAATCCCACTCACATATGTCAAATGTAATGGGAGATTGAAGAAGTGAATTGCAAGGACTAATTCCTAAAATGAAGAATCCAATAATACTGATAATACATCTGTGTTCTCTTTAATGTTGGGATACAAATCATAATCCCATGTGATTTTTTGACATGTCCTGGAAAGCTTACCACAGAGAGCCCACCCAACTCACTGCGGGGCTTCTTCACATTCTTTGGGCATTGTGAGAATAGCAGTGGAGCATATGGGGCTGTCAACTCAATTCAGCCAACATTTATTGAGCGATTACTATGTACAATGCAATGTGTTAGAAGCTGTGTATTCAAAGATAAAGACCAAACAATCCATCTCTGAGCTTAAATTGAATTTGTATACACAAGAAGATAAAAATACAGTACTCATTTTTATTTTGTTTTGAATAGAGAATATAGAGACTATAGAGAGCTTCCCAGAGAGGAAGCTCTCAGAGAGGAAGATTGGCATCTGTTCTACAAATTATAATCTTAGAACTTTGCTTGAGGGCTGAGAAACTGAGAGATTGAATAACTTGGCCAGGGTTTTATAGTGTATTAAGTGGAACTAGAACCCAGGCTTTCCTTACCACTTCACATATGTACTAATATAATGCAAAGAAATTTCAAGAGAAATAGAGGAAGGGAATGCTTAGAATTTAGAAATGCCTCAATGTAAGCGAGAGCACCTGAACCATGCCTAGAAGAAATCTTACTCTAAGAATTAGAGTAAGAACAGTTTATATTCTGGACATGAGCAGCCATGTGTACAAAAACATAAAAGATATAAATGGGGAATAATTACCAGTTAAACTCTAATCGAGAGTTTTTGAAGAAGAAGAATATGAAGTAAAAATGAAATTGTAGGTGGGAATCAGTCTGAGGCCTGGGCTTTAAAAAATGCCAGGCTAAAGGATTTGTAATTTATCTTAGAGACCATAGAAAACAATTGAAGATTTTTGAGAGGAGAATAGAGACAGTGACATGATCAGTTCTGTTATTAGGAATATCAATTTGGTGACTGGGTAAAGAATGACCAGGAAAGGGGAGGGAATAGAACTAAAGAGAACAATTAGAAAGCTATTGCCAAAATCCATTCAAGAAGTGATGAAGAGGGCAGGTAGGTGGTGTAGTGAATAAAGCATTAGTCCTGTAGTCAGTAGGACCTGAGTTCAAATCTGGTTTCAGACACTTAACACTAATTGTCACTGGGCAAGTCACTTAATCCCAATTGCCTTAGCAAAAAAAAAAAAAAAAAAAAGAAAGGTGATGGCCTGAACTATGGTGGTAGCTATATGAGTAGAGAGAAGAGGATAGATGTAAAACCTTTTGGAGTTAGAATAAACAAAACTTTGTAACTGATCAGCAGAGAGATCAAGATTACATTTATTACTGTGCATACCCTTTGATTCAGCAGTGTTACTACTGGGCTTATGTCCCAAGGAGATTTTAAAGAAGGGAAAGGGACCTGTATATGCAAGAATGTAGTGGCAGCCCTCTTTGTAGTGTCTAGAAACTGAAAACTGAGTGGATGCCCATCAGTTGGAGAATGGTGGAATAAATTGTGGTATATGAACATTATGGAATATTATTGTTCTGTAAGAAATGATTTCAGAAAGCCCTGAAGAGACTTACATGAACTGATGCTGAGTAAAATGAGCAGGACCAGGAGATCATTATATACTTCAACAACAATACTACATGATGATCAATTCTGATGGATATGGCCCTCTATAACAATGAGATGAACCAAATCAGTTTCAATAGAGCAGTAATGAATTGAACCAGCTACACCCAGCTATATCTGGAGATGACTATGAACCACTACCTAGAATTCCCAATCCTTCTATTTTTGCCCTCCTGCATTTTTGATTTCCTTCACAGGCTAATTGTACACTATTTCAAAGTCTGATTCTTTTTGTACAGCACAATAATTGTTTGGACATGTATACTAATGTTGTATTTAAATTATACATTAACATATTTAACATGTATTGGTCAACCTGTCATTTGGGGGAAGGAGTCGGGGGAAGAAGGGGAAAAATTGGAACAAAAGGTTTGGCAATTGTCAATGCTGTAAAATTATCCATGCATACAACTTGTAAATAAAAAGCTATAATAATAATAAAAAAGATTACATTTATATGTTTGATAGTCACATACAAAGAAATGATCCTTGAACCCATGGGGCTGAAATAGCCAATGGAGAATTATCTCCATGGGGTTTCCAATTATCCCTCATTTTTGCCACATAACTAATCTATCTTTCTTTTTTTAATTTTATATTTCTTTAATGATATCCTTTACTTTACTTACCCCATGTAATTCCTTGTTCATAATTTATTATTACCTCATCATGCCTATTTTGCTTCTCTTCATTGCCCTTTATGTGATTTGCAACTTCACTTTTTCAAAAATTGTAATGTTCCATGACTAAAAATCATACACCACCAGAAGAATATTGTTGTTAAAAGAGATGATGGACCTTTGTTTCAGAGAAAGAATTATACCTTGTTTTCTCTATATTCAATTCTGAGCTTACCTAAAGGTTTTTTTTTTTTGCAATATCTGTCTAAGATATGCCATACATACACACATAATACAGATATTATCTGTGTATAATACAGATCTATCTATCTATCTATATACATATAGGTATGTTTTATATTCATGGTGGGTGTACTGATTCTAGATTTGCGTTGACTAACTTATTCTGGACCATCGTAAAGCCTCCCAAATGAAACCAGCATCGCTCAAAAGAATTTGACCACAATAGCAAAGATATAAAATGAATTTTACAAGTTGTTCTTTCAACATCATTGTCTAGATAATAAGCATTCTTTGTCCACTAAGTTTTTCTTGTAGTCAAATTTTTTTTTATTGTAGTAAGTTCATTTATTTCTAATACATATTGCTTTGTGAATCACATTAGGAGAGAAAAATCAGAGCAAAAAGAAAAAACCATGGGAGAAATTAAAAAAAAAAAAAACAGAAAAAAGTGAACATAGTATGTGTTGATTTACATTCATTCTCCTTAGTTCTTTTTTTTTTTTTTTTTTGGATACAGATGGCATTTTCTGTCCAAACTCAATTTGGGATTGCTTTGAATCATTGAACTACTGAGAAGAACCAAGCCATTCATAGCTGATCATTACACATTCTTGCTGCTGTTGTGTACAATGTAGTCCTGGTTCTGCTTGTTTTGCTCAGCATCAATTCATATAATTCTTTCCAGGCTTTTCTATAATCAGCTAGTTCATCATCTTTTATAGAACAATAATATTCCATTACTTTTACGAGAACAACACATCTTCCTGTTTTGTGCCTTGATTGATGCTGAGAATAAATGTCATCAATCAGATCATCTCATTACCTCTTTCAAATAATGTTATATAACTTTTATATATTCATCAAAGGTACCTTTTTAAGGAAAAATTTTGAAGTTGAGTTTTACTCTATTAAATCAAATGCTTATTTTAAAAATTAGTTAACAAACAATAGGCATCATGGGATTTTATGTACTTTATATTTTTTAGTACATAATACTACTATTTTTATAGTACTAAAATAATACATTTTTAGTACATATTTTTTCAGTCCATTTCTGATGGCAAAGGTTTGTTCTGCTCTGGAGCATCATATGCAAAAAGCCTATCCTCTTCCAACTATTATATGGATGGGGAAATTGGCTTGAGTATTGGTAATTAGTGATGTTTTCTTTCAGTAACTCTTTAATAATGCCAGAGATTGTTTTTTTTAACCCTTGATATCTTATCTTCTTTCAGATACCTTGGGGATTGATATCCTAGTGTCCTCAAATGTTTCACCTCCAGTACAGACCTCCTCTGTGCATTCCTGGGCTGAGCCCAACTGCTTTTGTCAAACTTGGTTTTCTTCATTGTCATGCCTGTTTCCTAAGAAGCTACTGCTGTGGACTCTGCTCTGAACTGGGTATGCTCCTTAAGGAAGATGAAGACAGCTGTTTTAAATTTCAAAATTTATTTGTTCTTCTGAGAATTCTTAGATACTCTTTTAAGAAAGATGAATAAATCCTTAGTTGGGAATAATCCTCCTAGAGGACAAAGAACAGATCTGTAACAATTCACTCTGTACTGTGCTTATCACTGCACTAACGACAGACAGCCCCACATGACCTTAAATGCTTTTGATGATAAAGATGTTAGTCTGTCACTTTTGCAGAATGTTCTCCAAAGAATGTTCTCTTTTCCTCTCTTTAAAACAAACAAAACATGTTACCTTTGAGTTTTACATCTCATCTTTCAAGTTGTGGTACAAAACAAAACAAACAAACAAACAAAAAACTAAATTGTTAGTACAGAGCAACATTAGGGCCATTAGAAGATTCCCTAACAGTTTGACTTTCCAGCAGCTTATTCCTGACACAGATATGATTTAAGAGAACTCTGTAGATGTGACTAGAGTGCTTGCTAGATTTGGAGTGAGAAATATTTCAGTTAAAATTCTGTCTGACACTTGATAGCCATGTGTTCCTGGGCAAGTCACTTGCCTCAGGTTCAGTGCCTTCTATAAAATGGCAATGACAATAGCATCTATCCCACAGAGTTGTTAAAAAGATAAAGTGAAATATAAATTCTAGCTATTGTTATTATTGAATAGATTTTTCCAACAGTGTGAAGAGTTGTTTTGGAAGAAGTCCAGGAGAGCAAAATCCTGAGGGATGACATTTAATCCATTATTTCTAGAGAGCACTAAATGACACCTTAATGAAAGAGTTAATATTCTTCAAAAGCACCAAACTCATTATCGGGACCGATTTGGGTACTAGGGGCATGTGAGTCAGTAAATGTTAGTTGATAATATAGGGGTTAAATACCTAACTATATGCCATAGTGGATTTTTTTAATATTCTAAAAATTATAATCAATTTCCCCTTTTTTTTTACATCATAGATTATTTCCTTTTAAATGTTAAGAGTTTTATTTGAAATTTTTAACAATGTTTGGAATACCATGAGACAGAATACATTTACATGAAATAAACATTATAAGGAAATGTTTCTTGAAACACCCATTGAAACACTATTAGTGTTGGTGTTCTTTGTCTATCGATACTGATCACAGTCCCTCTACAATTTTGTAGAGTCTTCATGAGAAACTGTGACCAAAAATATTCATCCTTGGTTGATGAGTTAGGCTGATCCTAGAGCCATTTGTGTGGGCCTTGAGTGGTGGTCCATACCCAAATACAATAATAACTTCTATCCCATATATGATCACAATCATGTAACGTCTCTTTTGAAGTTATATTTGTGATTCTATTCTTTGTTCTTTTCTAAAGTGTATAGATAACATTTTGATCTGGCATATGTAAACCTATTAATAGGTATGTAAAAATCTAAAACCCACATTTAGGTTAAATTTTCATACTACATTTATTTCTAAATTTTTTTTTTATCCTGGTCCCCACTGAGCATCCTATGTAACACAGAAAAAACAAAGAAAATAAATGACCACATCTGCATCAATCCACTTCAGGGATCCCCCTCGCTTCTTTACCGAAAATAAAGAACAGATTTTTATCCTTTGTTCTCTGAAATACATATGTGTGTGTATACACATATATTTACATATCTTGTAATTAATAAGAATCTGGGTTCATTTTAAAACTTTTATTTATTAAAAAAAACTTTTATTTATATCATTGCAATTATTGAGTATATTGTTTTCCTAGTTCTGTTTATTTTCAGTGAATCAATCGGTAAGCATTTATTAAGTAACTAGTGTATACCAGACACTGTGCTAGGCACCTAAAATATGAAGTTCTGTTTTCATGTAGTTTATATTCTTTGTTTCAGTTTTTCCATCTTTATCTAAATACCTCATTTGTCATTTCTAATGGTAGGAATGATTTGTTTTGTCATTCTTCAAATGTTGAAGATCCCCTTCATTGTAGAATGTGTTTTTTTTGGCTACCTTGAAAGAACTGCTATAAATATGTTGGTTTACATATAAGTTTTACATTTTTTTTAGTTAGTTGACTTGCTTTTCAATTTTCTTGTTTTTCTTGAATTATTCATTCTTTTTTATTTTTTATTTTTAAAATTATTATAGCTTTTAATTTATAAGATATATGTATAGGTAATTTTTTAGCATTGACAGTTGCAAATCCTTTTGTTCCAACTTTTTCCCTCCTTCCTCCCTACCTCTTCCCCCATATGGCAGGTAGATTAATACATGTTTAATATGTTAAAGTATAAGTTAAATAATAATAATAATATATATATATATACACATACATACACACACACACACACACACACACACACACATATATATATACATGTCCAAACAGTTATTTTGCTGTATAAAAAGAATCAGACTCTGAAATAGCGTACAATTAGCCTGTGAAGGAAATCAAAAATGCAGGCGGACAAAAATAGAGGGATTAGGAATTCTATGTAGTGGTTCATAGTCATCTCCCAGAGTTCTTTTGCTGGGTATAGCTGGTTCAGTTCATTACTGCTCTGTTGGAACTGATTTGGTTCATCTCATTGTTGAAGATGGCCACATCCATCAGAATTGATCATCATATAGTATTGTTGTTGAAGTATAAAATGATCTTCAGGCTCTGCTCATTTCACTCAGTATCAGTTCCTATAAATCTCTCCAGGTCTTTCTGAAATCAGTCTGCTGGTCATTTCTTACAGACTAATAATATTCCATAATATTCATATACCACAATTTATTCCGCCATTCTCCAGTTGATTCCACTCAGTTTCCAGTTTCTGGCCACTACAAAGAGGGCTGCCATGAACATTCTTGCACGTGCTGGTCCTTTTCCCTTCTTTAAAATATCTTTGGGACATAAGCTCAGTAGTAACACTGCTGGGTCAAAGGGTATGCACAGTTTGATAGCTTTTTGAGTATAATTCCAAATTGCTCTCCAGAATAGCTGGATATAGTCACAATTCCACCAACAATATATCAGGGTCCCAGTTTTCTCACATCCCCTCCAGCATTCTGCATTATCTTTCCCTGTCATTCTAGCCAATCTGACAGGTGTTTAGTGGTATCTCAGAGTTGTCTTAATTTGCATTTCTCTGATTAATAATGACTTGGAGCATCTTTTCATATGGTTAGAAATAGTTTCAATTTCTTCGTCTGAGAATTGTCTGTTCACATCCTTTGATTTTTATCAATTGGAGAATGACTTGATTTCTTATAAATTAGAGTCAATTCTCTCTATATTTTGGAAATGAGGCCTTTATCAGAATCTTTGACTGTAAAAATGTTTTCCCAGTTTATTGCTTCCCTTCTAATCTTGTCTGCATTAGTTTTGTTTGTATAAAACAAGTTTTACATTTTTAATCTCCTTGGGGTATATTTCTAGAGCAGTTTAAGTAATGTTTTACATGAATTTACAATTCTTTTCACTCCCTGTTATCTCTGTGTGGACATATGTATGATGCAACAAAGATTTACATTCCTGAAAAGTCTACAAAATGAATCTAATGTGTATTGAATTGTGTTATCCCATTATATTATACTAATAATACTCATTAGAATATAAGTTCCCTGTTTTGACTTTCTTTGTATTCTCAAGAATTTGCAGTTTCTGGCACAGAGCAAGTGCTTAATATTTGTTGAATTCAAAGAATCATGATTTTGGTTTAGTGGATATTCTACTGAGACAGATCCTAGCTCCTCTAAAATTACATGGTTTTCCAGAATTGCCATGATAGAAAAATTCATTAAATAGCTTTTCTGTGAAAAAGTCTTCAAATAAATTAAGTTAAAAATTTGGGAGAGAGAAAAAACTTGTTTTCCTCTACTATGTTGGACACAGGTATTTTAGCTGTATCATCCATTCAATAGTTTTGTCTCAGATTCATAGGATTCAGAACTGGAGACAACTTTAGAGACTGCCTTGTCCAGCTTTGTCATTCTGTAGATGAGGAAGTTTAATGTAAGTTAAGTGACTTAGTCAATGTCACACAGTTAATAATTACTTGGATTTGAATGAAGTTCCAAACCTAGGTCCCCCAACTTCTCTGGTCCTGTTTAGTTCTTTTTAAAATTCTAGTCTGCTTTTAAATTTGGGACGTCTCAATAAAGTTATTTCTTTCTCCTCTTTTTTTTTGCCCTCTTTCCATTCTTTTTTCTTCTACTTTCTACCTTATTTTCCCTTCCTCTGCCCTTTCCTCCTTCCTCTCTCTCCCTTTTTCCTCAACCTTTTTCCTTCCATTCCTTTCCCCTTCCCTTTTCAACCTGTCCTATTTTAAAGAAACAAACCAAAAACAGACAACAGCCCTACATCAAAGATTCTTAAATAAGGGTCTGTGAACTGGGAAAAAAAAATGATAGCTACATTTCAGTAGAATTAATCTCTTTTGTAATCCTATATACTTTATTTTACACATTTAAAAGTTTTATTCAGAGAAGAATATCGTAGACTTCACCAGACTTTTAAAGTCTCTATGACACAAATAGTTAAGAATTTCTGTTCTGCCCCAAATGTAAAAGCTAACTCTGGTTGCTGTGAACTTGAATGAATTGAGATGGGGGCTGGAACAAAGAGACTTCTCTGAACACTTTAAAAATAACAGATTTTAAAATGTAAATTTTAGCTAATTTCCTTTGGCAAATAGTATATACACAAGCTTGAGGAAAGATAAGAAGAAAAGTGCAAAAACAAACAGAAAAAATGTTATAAATGATGACATTGTGTTTATAATTAATCACAAAAGATGAATTAGCTTTCCCTTATTAGTATCCAGTTACATTGGTTTGCTTATTCTTTTGACACTCTTGATTGTGTATAGTTTGATTTTGTTGCTCTTTTAACTTTATCCATATGGCCTTAGTAAATGTACAAGGTGAAAATAAACAGATTTTGTTTGTTTATTTGTAAGGGAAGGCTGGCTAATAAGGGGTTGGTCTTGGGGCAGATAGAAGGACCTAATAAACTTACTTCTAGAAGTATGTGATATTGCAGACCTTATGAGTTTCTAAAGGTCAAAATAACTAGTTTGTCCAAAGGTGTAGATTCCTCCACTCTGAGGGGCAACCTACTTAACTCTTCCCAGCAGGCCATCAAATCTAGACCATAGTAATGAGAGTGTTGCATCCTACTAGGATGCACTAGGAAATAGCTCATTTTGGCAGCAAATTAATTTCCTAAGCACACTGAATTCTAGCTAATTAGTCAGTCACAAATCCTACTTCCCCCCAAAAATTGCCAAATAGGAAAGATCAAATAGCTAGATGGAGAAGTGAGTAGAGGGGATGTCCTAAGATCAGAAAGAACTAAGTTAGCCTCACACACTAGCTGTTTGACTCTGGGAAAATAAATCACTTAACTTTTGTTGGATTCAGTTTATTCATTTATAAAATGGGAATAATAATAGAATAGTAATTATGAGGATCAAGTGAAAAAACAATCATAAAACATTATGTAAATGTTAACTCTTATTAGCCATATTTCCTATGCAGTGGCAAGTTGGGCCCCTTCCTTGAAGAAGGCTTATCAATATCCAAGTGGGTTTTCTGTACATGCCCCTTTAGCTAAGAGCCCTTTGGCTAAATTCCCTTTAGCCAGATTCTGATTATATTTCCCTTTATTTATTTATTTATTTTGCCCTGCTTTAATACTTACAAATATTCCCACATATTTTTGAATTCTTTATTTTCATTGTTGTTACAATATTATTGCATTTCATTAATGTGTTACTTTTTATTCAGCCATTCTTAAGTTAATGTCTCCTTAGTTTGTTTCCATTTTTTTTTGCTATTAGAAAGAGTATTATAAGGAATGTTTTCTGTACAGATAGGATTTTTCTTCTACTTAATAATTTCTTTTAGCTATAGACTCACTGATGTAATGAGATTACAACTCATTACATAATCCATACTGTGCAAATGATCTTATTAAAAGTATATAGTTACACAAATTATAATTGACAAAACATGATTTATTTTCTAGTTTACAGAAATCAGGATAATTTATATTTAGTAGAGGATATCTGTGGTTTTATGTTAAAACTATATACAAATTTAAATTATATACATAATTTTAAAAATATAAATTAGTTACATTAAAACTATAAACATTAATGTGTCATTAGATATGAAAATATAATCTTAAACTGTTTACTCATATCTAAAAATGTATTCATATTTATGTTTTGTAAAGCACCTTTGCTCTACAATTTCTAAATTATTTTAAGTTATCTTAATTTATCAAGAGAATGCTTTATTTTTATGTTATAGGTTTGGCTAGTGATTTTTAGAAAGATATTTATTAGATAATATAATGAAAAACAGTCTGTTATAGTAGAGAGAAGAACAGCTGTAAGGCCATGGGAAAGTGGACTAATTTCTTTGTGTCCAATACATTCTGTAAGACTATATATTAAAGAAGAATTGCTAATCTTTATCAATTGAGTTACCTACAGTGTTAAAAACACAGTCTCTTCCCACCAGTTTGGTTAAATTTAATTTCTTCAGTGTAGACAATTAGACTGATTCATTCAATAACAAATGGGATATGCACACACATACAGATATACATGCATATACAATTGTGGTGTTCTCTTCTTTTGTATAATATATGATGGTTCTCTGTGGGCAGGTTTCTTGGGGAAATTTTCTGGAGGCAGCCTTAGCTTCAGTTCCTAGTAGTAATCACTTCAAATACAGCCAGCTGATAAAATCCAACCATTTATTTTCTCCTTCCAAGTCTTGTCTCTTTCCTTGGGCCTGGTTAGCTTTCTTAGAGGCCTCTCTCCCTCCTTGGTTCCAAGAGCTCCTGCAGCTTGTCTTTTAACTCTCCCAGCTTCTGCCTCTAGCTCAACTCAGACTCGTGGCTTCTCAATCTCCAACTGATGCTCCCCTCTCAATCTTTTCAACTGAACTCTCTTGACTGAGCTCAGCTGTTTTTATGCTCTTTTAGAGGTGTAAACTCAAAGGTTAACTCCTCCTCCAAGAGTGGGATTATGGGAGGTGTGAATTCACAAAGTTACAAAGTTAACTTTGTGTATCTCCCCTACTTGTGAACTCCAATGTATGAGCCAATGTGTGAACTCTCAAAGATGTTAACTTAAGCATTGTTTCTATCAATACTAGTGACTTAACACCTTGTAAGGATTTGCTCTAATGCGTGAACCAATAAGCATTGTATCAATTCCATTGAGTTAACACTAGGGTTCTAACATACAATATATGCAAATTATATATTATATTGCACATATAATATAGTATGAGCATATTACATGCTATAACATTATGTTATACATAGAATTGATAAAATATTATAGATAAAAAGATGGTGCTGATGAGGATAACTAATCACTTGTAGTTATGCTAAGATGATATTACATTTATGGTGAAATCACATTCTCCTCCTACCATCTAAATACATGTATATATATGTCAGTACATACACATATTTCTCAGAAGATATATATTTAACTTCTATATGCATGTATACATATATGAATGCATGATTTCATCATATATGTAATATCATTTTAGCACAATAATAACTGACTAGTTATCATCAACAGTACTACAATTATATTAATGTAATGGAAAAAGACTTCCAATTATTGCTAAATATTTGTAGATATCCTACACAAACTTTACTTGCACTTTCATAAATATATTGGACCATCACTTATTACCTAGCTCAAATGTATATTTGCTATTTTTAGAAAAATCTTTTTTGTAGCTCCATAAAGTTTCACCAGGACAGACTCTAATTGTTTTCCCCTAGAGAACACTGAAGTCTAACTGTCTCCATGGTAAGCCACTTTAATAAATCTACTGAAAATCAAGAAATGCACTTTTAAAATTTTCTTTCCTGAATGAATTATGTGTGAAAAGCACTATTTTCCCATCTGTTTCCATATGATAATTTTTAAACTGTTCCTAAGCTAGGAAGTCTCAAACCACAAATATATGTGTTAGTACAATAAAGAAAATATGATTAAAGCACCATCAGCACCTATATGTCCAACAGTTAGAGGATAACTGAACAGATATTAATGTAATGAAATATTGTGATGTCATAAAACAGTAAATTTGGGGTCAATAAAGAAATGTAGAGAGACCTATATGAAGTGAGAAGAGCCAAATTAAGGAAAACAACTGTGCACACATGCTGCCTACCATTATATTATTAAGATAGGAAGAAAAGGACAAAGGCTGCAGAATTTTGGAAGGAGATACAAAACAAAAACATTTTCTTTGCTTGTTTGCTCTTCATTAATTTGTTTGTTCTTGTTAAGAGCTAAGGCTTTTGGGTTAAAATTTTACCCCAAGATGTTGAGTGTTTATTTGATGATTACAAAAAAATTAATAATGAATAATTATTAAGTTTATAATAAAAACATTTTAAAAATACATTGCAATATTGTCAGCATTTCCCTATTTTAAGAATGGAATAATATCTATGCTGCCCTTTCACAGACTAAGAAGGATGGTCAAATGAAATAATAGATGTGAAAGCACTGGACTCATCAGTTTTCGGTATGGAATTTTCTCTCCCTCCCCCCCCCCCCACCCAGCCCCCCTTCAGCTTTGCAGCTCATCTATAACTTATAGTCTTAGAAAGTTGGTTAGCCACATAGCTAGAATATATAAGAAGACCTAAAACATAGGTCTTCCTGTTTTCAGGATAGTCTTCTTTCCTCTACTAGGGAAGATACAGGCAGAAAAAAGACCTCAGAGAACAGTATCATATAGGGATGAGGTCATTAAAAAGAGACTCTGGGATGAGTTAGCCGGGAGTTCAGAAAGGCATGTTCTATAAAATGAATGAATGAAGTGTATTTGTTAAGCATTCACTATGCTGAAAGGTCTGTGCTGAGTTATGGATATAAATGGAGCAGTCACTACTATGAAATAGCTTACATTCTAATCGAAGAGTCAATGTATATAAGAAGTTTAAGCTGCAAGTCAAGTTGAAGGGCTCCATAGATCTTAAGGAATAGTGGCAAAACATAGTAATGCATATCATTTGGTCTAATTTCTATGAATAAAACCACACAAGTTTCTGATGTTAAAACATATGTCAAGGACTTTTGTGTTGAGAGCTTTTTTTTTTTTTCCCCCCTAGGTCTTCAGTTACTGTGGGTACTGAGGAGGTGAGAGCTGCAATACTTGGAGAAAAAATTACCGGGCTTCATCCCTAAACTGTGACTGTGGGTCAAACTAGAAGAAGACCAAATGGCCTGCTGTTCACAGGGCATCTTGGCCTTATAAATTCAGAATTAGTTGCTGGTTCACTGGTGTTAGCGATATTAGGAATGGCTTAACTCTTCACAAGGGTTGGTCCCCTTATGCTACAAGAAACAATCTGGAAGCAGGGCTGAAATTGTAGAGTTCGGTATTATGAATTTGGAGGAGTTTTGGATTTAAGATCCTGGTCTGAATCTATTAGAAATTGAAGGAATATATAAATTAAATTGGTTTGATCCACCTGGTTATATCACCTCCTATCTCTTCCTCAGAATGCAGCTTGCTAGGCTGGCTTATCTTCCTTGGCTAGCATTTTGTCCTAGTTGGTGTTGGTATTGGTGATGGTAGAAAACACCCTGACTTATAAATTTGAATATTAGTATCAACTGTAGCACATCTAATTTCAAATAATAATAATATAATCATTTATCAATATTATCAAATAATAAAATAAGTCCTAGATTTTCTATTTTTCTAATAGGCTTATTTACCTAGATACTAATTAAATTTAAAATCTAGAAATAAATATATAAATGATATATGTTTCAAAACTCTATAGTTGCTCAAGGTTAATTCCCATAGGCAAAGAGAGTATTTTCATTCTTCCTCAAGTGAAATTTGCAATGATCTTTAAAGGATTACTTTGCAGTATTGCAATTTAGAGACTATAGAAACATTTATATGTGAAATACATCTGTGTTTGAAAAAAAGTTTAACGATGTTTTTCGTAAATCCTTATTGCACATCACTCTTGTTCACACAACTTAAGTTCCAGTTTACTTCTCAATGTCACCCTGCTACTTTCATTCACAGTCTACTCTTTCAAGCAGCAGAATATAATGGAAAGAACAGCAGATTTGTCAAAGGCCTTACATTCTAATTCTGCCTGTCTCTTACACTCTAGATGATCTTGGATAAGTCAATCAAGATTTCTAATCTTCATTTTACTTATTGAACTAGCTCATCTCTTATGTCTCGTCTAGCTCTGAATTTCTAGTTCTGTGCCTCTCTCATTTCTGTCCGTTGCAATTTCTTCCTTCAAGGTCTCCTTCAGTTGCCACCTGTTTTAGAAAACTTTCTCTCAGCTAAGTGACATAGTGGATAGAATCAAAAAGACATGAATTTGATCCCACCTTAGTTAGCATTGACACCACAAATGACTTTCTGAATTTATAGAGTGGTAGAGGGAACATCTTTACCATTATTTTCTAGCTGCATTAACTTGTTCTTGAGTCTCACTTCCATTTTATTCTATTCTGCATCTATCTCTGTCAGATATTTGCAACATGTAAAACCTGGCTTTTAGTATTATATTAAAAAATTAACTGAATGTAGCCCTCAGTACCTCATTCTTTTAAAAAATTATCTTTGAGAAGGACTTATATACTTAGGAAAATTGAACTTACCATATAACTATAGTAGCATTTTAATGAAAAAAACTGTGAGTGTTCATGACCATTTTATAAATGAGGAAACTGAGGTCTACTTTTAAAAATTTACTTTCCAGAGGCAATATATTCATTTAATGAGAGAACTGGATTTGGAATCCTCATCTCTTTAACCCTTATTTCTTGATAAGAAAGATCTTCTTTCTTGTATAAATTACATCAAATAAATAACATATGCATCAAACATTAAGCATTCTTAAAGTACAGTTTTCTAATTGTAGAAACTTTGAAAATTTATTTCAAAAAGTATTTTAATATAAGCATAATAATCCACAATTATGGTCACAGTACAAATTTTATAGCATTTTCTAACTTAAGGGAAGTTCATCAGGCAGCATTTGATTGGGAGGAGTAGCATGTTCATCTTCCTAGTCAGAATTTTAAAATTCTTTTTGTGAAGTATTTTTTTTAAATGATGGGGTCTTGAGAGTGAAGAGAACTTTCATCAGTCTCCCTAGAAATACAAATTTACCCACATCACATCCAGCACAAGGGGGCATCAGAGGCTATGAAGGCTGGGAACAGGATCCATTTCTGCAGTACAGAAAACATAAAAGATAAATTTTTCTAGAAGATGACATAGAAGATAACTGTTTCATCACGGGCCCTAAAACTTTGTATCAATGGACAGATAGCTTCCAGGAAGGAAAAAGCCCTCATCTATCCATTATCTACTTACTGTAATATTCTCCATAATGTTCACATTTCAGAAATATAGAAAACAGTGACACTATCCACCTGGTAAGACTATGGAGGATTGGATACAAATATAAATGCAAAAAAAGCAAAATCATCAATTAAAAGTAAGGCTTTGAAATAGTAATATTTTGGAGCAAAGTTATAATACTAGGAGTTATAGAGAATATATTTTATATTTACTTCATATTTCTTAAACTAAAGGCTCTAGGAATTATGTATTGTATATCACATTTGGAGAAGTATGAGGGTATTTGATTCTACATAGAATTCCTATTTCTCAAACAATTCACAGTTTGAATATGTACGTTAGCATTAATTAATATGAATGTTGTCTACACCATTTCAATGCTAATATTAGCCTCATTTGAGTTTTCATCTTAATTGAAGGAGAAGTAATAGTCTCCTAATTATTGTGTTAACTACATTATGCTTATATGATAGTTTAAATCTCTAGACAGCTCACAGTGACACCATAAAATAAAGATACAGGTGAGTTAACATCACCTTGAAATTTTGACCTTACACTTTTTTTATGACATGTGCTTAAATGTGTAAACATTTAGTTAAGGAGCAATCTGTCTTTAAGTCTCATATTGTTCACGGTGTTCCTCAACATTTAGATGAATTTTGCTTATGATTGAATCAGGGCTGAATTTCCCAACCTTGCTTAAAGACAAATAGACATTATTAGCTCTATTCTTGCTCTACCTGGATTTGGTATTTTTGTGATCCACAATATAGAAAATGTAGGTTCAGGAACATGTAGATTGCAATCCATTCATGCTGGTCAATCTTAATTTAGATCTTACCTATGTACGGTATGTTCACTATAAGGAATCCATCTGCCCAATTCTCTAGTTATCTTGCTTTCTTCTGACATCACTAGGATAATAGTAGAGGATTCAATTGTCCGTCTGTTATTTTTTGCTCTCACTATATAATCAGCAGATCTTTATTGATCATACATTTAGCTGATTACACCCTTTATTCTATTTCTCCTTTGAAGGGATTTCATGAGTACAGTGTATTTGTAGGGGAATATTGGCAAATAGTATAAGACATTGAGACCAGATTTTGTATAATATTAAATACCAAACTAAGGAATTTCATGTGATTCTGTAGGAAATGGGAAGCTATTAAAGATTTTTGTATAGGAGGATAACATTTACAAAATATGCTTTCAGGAAAATAAGGCAAGCTCTGATGAATAAAATGGATTAAAGAAAAGTATAAAATAGAGATAGGGAAGCCAGTGAAGAAATTACTACAGTGGTCCAAGGATGTGGAAGTAGGGGTCTGAACTATGGGGAGAACAATAGAAATAGAAGGGAAGAAACAGATTAGAAGATTAAAAGAAGACACATTAGAAAGGAAGAATTAATTTATTAAGTTAGCAAGGCCTACTAATCTAGCCAATAGTTAAAGTTAACAAAGAGGAGTGAGAAGTCAAAAATGATTCCAAAGTTTCAAATTTAAGTGACTTGAATAATGATGTCAGAGATAAGGAAGACAAGAGAGAAACAATTTTATAGAAAAGGTGAAGAGTTTAATTTTAGACATGTTACATTTGAAGTAACAAATAGAACTGTTCAGCAAACAAAAAAAAAAAAAAAAAAAGAAGATAAAATAGGCAGGAAACCCATGCACCCAGGAAATCCTTATATGTATATTCCTATTGACTCTGTTGCATTTTAGGAGAATTTTTATTTGATTTATATTTCCAGAGCTTCTCTGTTCACAAATAAGCATAGCTAATTTCTCAAAGGTGATTGCTGCCAATATAGCAAGTTAAATGTACCCACATACTTTGGAATCAGGAAAGGGAATAGTGGTAGTCATTCTTAATTGTTGGTCATTAAAGATACACATTCAATCCTTTAAAATGATAGATTTAGAGTTGGAAGAAATTTCAGAAACAAAGTAATAAGGCAATATAATCATATTACCACAAGGAAACTGAGGCCCAGTATTAAGAAACTTACTTCATTTCATTCAGGAAGTAAATAACTAAGCTAGGATTTAAGATCCTTTCAATTCCAAATACACCTTTCTTTTTACTTTATCCTCACACTGATAGCAGTACCAGTTTCTGCAAAGTAGTTAATTGAAAATGTCTTCCTTTGGCATCTTAGTTTTCATCCTGGCAAATATTTATTACTTTTCACTGTGTATACTGTATGCAAGTCCTTGATTATAGTGGCTGTCATTTTTGCTATCTTTATTCATTTTTATATTCCTGAATTCTGCTTTGACCTTCCCCTACCAAGCCATATATCAATATCAACTATTGTTGAAGTAGCAATACTACATGTAAAGTTTATCATCCAAAGAATTCTTCACCCACCCCACCCCTATGCCCCAAATTGCAATTTAGATTAAGCAAGCCATAGCACATTTTCCTGTGGCTAAGTTCCTGTATGCAATGGTTACTATGCAACAAACTCTTAAATTTTCTTTCATCATCCATGTTTTCAGTTGGGAATGTGTCTAATTAAATAGCGTTTACTGTACTTGTGACAAAGTGACCTTTCTCTTACTGTAGAGAGAAATTGTCTGTTATTACTGTATGTGTAAAGCCACTCAATTATTGCAAAACTCTAAAATGAGGTTCTAGGCAAGGATTATTTCCCTGGTGAAGGTAGGAAGGTTGGGGAAGGACCATCCTAAAGATGACTCACAGACTTGAGAATATTGTGAAGCAGATAAAGACAAAATAGACAATTGGGCCAGGACAGCTTTGAGGAAGTAATTGAATATAGGGAGATATTAGTACCACCTGATCTTCAAATAAACTAAAGATAAAAGTCCACATAAAATATCCTATAGCCAGACTTTGGTGTGAGGTGTCAGAAGGAGCACTAGGTTAGATATTAGAAAAATTGTCTGTTTCTGAGTATCTGGTGATACAATTGTATGGAAAGATTAATTGGGGGCCTTAACAAAATAGTAAATCTCAGAGTTAGAAGGGACCCCACATGAAATCTTTTCCAGCCAATGACTGAAGAGGAATCCCCAGCTACAAAATCTTGGACACTATCCTCTGAGAGAGAGCTCATTCTGCTTTCACACAGCTATCTGTTAGCAAGATTTCTTTTAGTTAAAACTAAATCTGCCTCTGCAGTTATTACCTGTTATTTCTGGTTCTCTTCAACCAGTCAAGCAAAACAATTTAAAGGATGCTTCCTTGGAGCAGCTAGATAGCCCAGGATAGCACTTGCGCATAGGCCCTGGAATGAGGAGGACCTGCATTCAAATCCAACCTCAGATATTTAACATTTCCTAGCTGTGTGACCCTGGGCAAGTCACTTAACTCCAATTGCATCAAAAGTGGGGGAAAAGGATGCTCCTTCAAATGCTTGAAGACAGCTACACATCTCTACAATCTTCTTTATCTCCTGATTAAACATTCCTAATTTCTTCAACTGATTATCATATTATAGGATTTCTAGTCTCTTTACCATTATAGTTATCTTCATCTAGAGATATTCTAGGTTGCCTAACCAAATATATGTCTAGAATTGAACGTAATACTCTAAATGTAGCAAAGTGCAGTGGGACTATAATTGTATTTATGTGCCCCTTCTAATAAAGCCTGTTTGTCTTAAGGATTTTTTTGAGGGGGGGTGAGATGGGAATAGGGTTGGGAAGACTACTATGTTGCTCCTTTGATTCATATTGAACTAAAAGGCCTCTCGATTGCCTTCTCCCTTCTTCCTCTCTCCTCCCTCCCCCCATCCTTTTCACAGGACCTGTTATCTAACTACTTCCCCAAAAATGTACTTGTGAGGTTGGTTCCTTGATTGTAAACATGGATCTTTACTTTTGCCCAAATTAAATTCCATCTCATTCAATAGTGCCCATCATTCTAATCTAAGCTATTTTTATATGCTGTCACCTCTCAGCTTCCAATTTGATGAACATTTTATCTATTCTTCTGTCAAAAACACAGAAAAAAAATTAAATGGAACAAATCCTTGGAGCTAGACATTAAGAGATCTCCCTCCAAGTAGATATAAATCCATCAATGGTTTGGTCTGATGAGGTCCTGGATATGTAGGTGCTCTTTAATTATTATAATCCTTTATAAATGATTGTAATAATCCCTGAAGTAGGCAGAGAAAGACACTGATGGGATCAGCCTTAAGTGGGCCTTTTGTTCTTAAATAGGTCTTTGGTTCAAGTGGACTTTTGATTACAGTCCCATCCCAGTGGGGGGTCTCTGGAAATTCCACCTTAACTGTATTCAATTAAGTTATGATGTCATTTTCCTTCCCTTCCCCCAACTAGGTTATAATCATCCTATAAAAGATCTGCTTATAGTGCAGATCCTTGCTAAATTTCTTTTGGAATTTAGCCCATGAGACTATGGAGTAGTCCTGTTTTATAGTATCTTCCCCTTAATGAAGTCTTCCCTCCTGGTTATTTATAGGGAACTTGTCTTCCTCCTTGTTAATTGCTTAAACCCTTTTCCTTATTAAAAAAACCCTTATAGATTTAGCTTGCTCTTAGTAGCATAAATGAATCTTTGCCCCTTGATTTGTAGGATGTCTCTGCCTACAAATACTTTTGAGATGACACTGACTCATAATCCCAATATAGCTTTTGGGGTTTATCCCTCATACTGCTTCATTTTGGTGGATAACCCCATCATTTTGGTAGCTCTGTACTAGGATGATTTGACTGCACTCCTCTAACTTCAACAACTCTACTCTTTGAATATGGTCATTGGAATAGCTCTATATGTAGCTGTTATCTGGCCTATATTTTTTA